>NC_092046.1:9505240-9835297 GCF_003086295.3 Arachis hypogaea | reverse complement strand
TTCTAGCAAAATGATCACCTTGATTGTCTAAGATGTAATAGTTTCAACAAGATAATTCAAAGAAAACTAAAAAGGAGGAAATACAACATCTTAAGCAGCACCCTTGCCCTTCTTTTTCTGAAGCTTCTTCATGTAGAACTCAAGCTCTTTGCCCTCCAATATATATCTGCCATTAGTTCAAAAGAAATAAAGTGACTACCAAATAAATTAAGTGCCCCGAGACTCACCAGTAAAATGCAAAATCAATGACTAACTCGCCGCTCGTGCATGGACACACACACACTCACAAGAAAATAGAAATTTCCTAATCTAAAAAAGAGAAACACAAATTATAAATTTTACACTAATATCGGTGTCAAAAGATCATGTACTTGATACATCTCATAGATAATGGAATGTTACATACCCATCAGCACGACCACATTGACCGGGGCGGGATGAGATACTAGCCAAGAGGCGACCACTTCCAAATTGTTCTTCAATGTGAGGATCAAGCACCCGGGTTTGTTTACGCTTCTCCAACTTTCTCAAGACATGGTTACTCTTCTTCACTTCTTCGGTTGCAGTTTCAGCATCCTATTAGAGCAGACACAACCAAATTATGTTGAGAAATGCCCTCAGGCAATCAAAGTAACTGCTATGAAATTTCACAACACTATTCAAGATTGAAAAAGAATCTCAATCTAAGAAAAGCACATTGTTTAACTTGTACCTCCCCTTCTTTCTTGCCAGAAGTTGCACTCTTCTTCTTGCGACCAATGTCGACACCATAATGCTGGAGATACCATTGTTTGAAAGGTGCAGCATCAACCTGGACGATGGCACTCTTGACCAAAGTCTGAGTTCGAACAAGTTCATTGTTGGATGCATTATACACCACATCGAGAATCCTCGTTTTGCGAGTCACAGCTTCACTACCCCAAGAGTAGTTCCCAGTGTCAAGCCTCAAAGCACGCCATTTTACATTCCCACCTCGAACCCTGATCCTCCTAACAGTTTTGTTGCTGGAGAGCTTTGTGTTTGCTGGTTGCCTTCCAAGCTCATACCTATAAACCACATTAGATAGTAATTATAATCGTATAAACTGCAATTTATAACTCATTGTCTTCAATATTAGATTTTCATCATATATTAGTTGATGTATCATGGTGAACTTAGATTAAGTTTCATCACCAATTCTCCCAATAACAAAGCCACGCATGTGTGAAAGGGGATTATACTAGTTAGTGCTAATAGTCTGATACACATGTCTCAAGAATCAAGAATCTGAATCAAAGAAATGCTAGCTAAACAAGTTATTTTCGCAACCAAGTCTAACAAAGTCTTTCTTCTTCTTCTTCTTATGCCTCTCCTCCTTCTCCTTCTTCAACTAAAATTTCTAGTTATCAATCTTTAAATTATTAGACCAATTTAGTAAAACTTAATTACCAAAATGACTCGGTCTTCTAAACATAAACAACTTGGGTTGGGGTCAGCTCACTCATGTTTTTTTCCCTTCGATTTGGAACTCACTCGTGCTTCTAGTCAAGTGTCGAGAGTTTGAATCCCTATGTGTATGAAGCAATTTATTGGCTCGTAGCAAACCCTTGAACATAGCTCAAATGTAGCTCAGATCCGCTAGGTTCAGATAAGCCGTTGGATTACCTAACTGGGGATATAGTTGAAAATCGAAAAAAAAAAAAAAACCTCCTAAACAACAAATGGAACGGGTTTCTCAAGTCAGATACATGTCAAAGACCTTCAACTATTCAACTAAACCAATCAACACTCGACGAAAGAAGAAACATAAAGCAAAAACAAAGACATTCATTCAAATATAAGAAAAGCCTTAAATATTAAAAAGAGAGAGAGAGAGAGAGAGAGAGAGAGAGAGAGAGAGAAGGAAAAGGTAGAAGAGCTATACTTTCTCTTCTTCCTCCAAACCTTCTTCTTGCCACCAGTGGCGCGCCTCTTGTGCATAGAATCACGAGAGATACCTGCACACCAAATTCACATCATTCAATCACTCACCATCCAAACACTTCAAAGAACATCAGAGAGAGAGGGAGAGAGAGAGAGAGAGAATGCACCCATTTTGGAAGTCGAAGGTGCCGCTGCTGGTTACTCAGCAGAATAACAACGGAGGAGGAGAAAGAATGGTACAATCTAGGATTGTGGTATATTTAGCTCCAATTGGGCTCAAAAGATCAAAATGAGGCCCATTTCTTCATATAGTCCAACCATTGTACAACCACTCAGGCCCAACGACCAAAAGAAAACGTAAAGGTAAAGAATCAATGATAAATTGATAACCCAACAGGAACAATAATAATAAGGGAACTCTGGGCCCGGGGAGTCTTTATCGGGTTGCAAATTGGCAGTGATGAAGTGGGGGTAATGTCCAAAAAAAAAAAAAAAGAAGTGGGGGTTGCTTGGTGAATCCACCAAGTATTGAAAACGAATTTTTTAAGTGTCGTATGGGTGAATGGTTGAGTGTGTAATGTGGGTGTGATGTGATACTTAAAACAAATTATTTTCAGCCTTGTTTTAATTACCAAATCTATATTCTCACATAATCCTCGCCTCACTTAAACCTTCAAAACCATTGGAAACCTGAAACACACATTTTTCTTTAGCAACCTACACATGAACAATATCAAAGAAAAAGTCATCAAGCTCAACAAGCCTGGAGAATTGGGATATAAGAAAGACTGCTTAAATGTGGTGGGTAAGTTAATAAGTGACAAGGAGATAAATTTCAAAACATGTAAGAATGCTTTGCTGGGAATGTGGGGAAACCCTCAAGGAGTTGCAGTTATAGACATTGGATGGAAGAAGATGTTATTCAGCTTCAAAGACAGAAAGAAAGAGCTACAGATTATTCAGAATGGACCATGAAATGTCAAAGGAAATATGGTCAATCTCAGGTTATAGAGGGAGGGCGAATTAGTTTTTGAAGTTGACCATGACTTCATGAAATTTTGGATTCAAGTGCATGGCATTCCACATGACTTCATGGACAAAGAGACAGGTATTCTTATCAGCCAAATGTTAGGAGTCTTGGTCAAAGCTGAAGAACCAAAAGTAAATGGAGTCCTTAGGAGACCATATCTGAGAATCAGGGTGAGCATCAATATCATCAAGGCTCTACCTATAGTATTCTGGTTAGATAGAGAGAAGTTGCCACCATTGTGGGTCTTTTTCAAGTATGAGAGGCTGCCGAACAACTATTGTTTCAACTGTGGTATATTAGGGCATGAGAAGAAAACATGCAAGAATCCAACAGCCATGGCATGCTGGAATCCAACAAAAAAGAAATATTCACCAGGACTGGGAGTAAGCCAGGGACGACCAGGTCCAACCATGAGAGGAGGCACCTCAAAACAACAAGGATGGAGAGAGGAAGGGGAGGAGCAGGCACGTGAGCAACTGAACCCTGATAGAGAGAGTGGTGAAGAACAAAGCTCTGGGGAGAGTAGGATTAGGGCTGAGCGAGTGATGCAGCAGAAAATCCGGGAGGAAAGTGTCTGGGAAAACCAAATGAGGAGAAAAGAAGAGATGGCTGATGCAGAAGAGCAAGCAGAAGAAGTACCAAAAATCCCTAATTTTTAGGGAGAAAGGGATACGCAGCGTGACCTAGGAGCAGCCTATAAGCTCAGCAATCTCATTAAGGAGATAAGAGAGAGGAACAACGAATGGGCCAATATCAAAAAGGCCCAAAAGGAAGAAAGGAGGAATGAGGCTCAGAAATCAGGTGGAAACGGACAAACAAGGGATATTGGACCCAACACAGGGGCTTTACATCAGCGAGCATGGAATGTTGAAGGAAGTGGGCTGAATAATTATATAACTGAAGAGGAAGAAGTGAACAGCTATAAAATGGAAGATTGGAAGTTGGGCCTGGAAAAAAAAAAGAAAAAGAAATCATAGGCCAGGAATTGAAAAGAATCATGTTAGTAAGAAAGTGGGACAAACAAGCGTGTGAAGCCAGAACAGAGGGAAAGGAAAATTAAGAACTGCTGAGGGTGGAACGGAGGAGAATGCTTTAAGAAAACTATCCAAGGAAGCTCAGAATGGAGAACATGAATTTATGGGTCAGCATGTCAAGCCAGGGGAGAACGTCTACTATGTAGAGTTAGCAAGTGATGAAGATAAAGATAAAGGGACGGAAGCACAGACAGATTGGAAAACGCGACTAGCCAAGAAGTTGGAACTTGTTACGGCCCAGCCCAGCTGAGAATGGAAACCGACCCAGCCCGGAGACCTGCCGACCCGTTTGAGCGGGTCATCGCGCCCGCCTGACTGGCGACCCGACCACGTACCCCCCTTGCCAGCTGCACAATAGCTGGGAAGAAGGAAACTTCCTGGAAGGAGGCCTCTTCCTATAGGGCCCACTTTTCTGACATGGTATATAAGGGGAGGGACCTACCCCTCCCCAAGGTACGTCACACACATCATCTTATCCGCCTTTTCGCTTGCACACTTAACTGACTAGAGCGTCGGAGTGTCTTTGCAGGTGACACCCCCCTCTCCACACGAAGAATTCGGGACGTCGGCTACTCCTCCTCCAACCCAGCTACCCAGAATCAGGCGATACCCCATCTCACCGACTAAAGTATCACCACGACCCATCTGGTACACGAGCTACCAAACATTGGTGCCGTCTGTGGGGATGCCCGAATGGACGTTGTACTGGGTCCTGGAAAACCAGGCCGCGGGGCCGAGCACAGAGGGGAGGCCTCCGTGGCTTCCTCCCGGGAGCGCACGAGGTCCCCTCCACGACGAACAGAGCCATCTTCGCGATCTCAAGAAAGACGTCCCTTTGGGGGAACAGGCAGCAACAACGCCAGAATAATACAGGAACTGCGTCACAAGATGTAGAACCTAGAGCGCCAGCTGGCAGATCAGGAACATCGTCAACAAACTCCCGAATCGAGCTACTCCCGTTCTCCTCCGAGAAGTCACTCCCGGCGAATGCCTAGCCCACGATCGAAATTCGAGAGCGCCCGGGAGGAAGGACGCCCAAGAAGACGCCGCGACCCCATCATATACACCCGGCAGGAAGGGAGACGCGCCACCAGGCAAGACCGGGAAGACGGTCGACGGGAAGACGGCGAGGGAAGACCAAGGACAACGCGGCGACCCATGATAATGGGCGCAACCCCGTTTCATCGTTCCATCCTTGAGGTCCGGCTACCAGAGCACTTTGATAAGCCGACGGACATGAGGTACGACGGAACCCAAGACCCGCAGGAGCACCTTACGGCCTTCGAGGCCAGGATGAACCTGGAGGGAGTGGAAGACGAGGTAAGGTGCCGCGCTTTTCCGGTCACTCTAGCGGGACCTGCAATACGGTGGTTTAACAGCCTCCCGCAGGGCTCGGTGGCCAGGTTTTCGGACATTAGCCGCCCTTTCCTAGCCCAATTCCCTACCAGAATCGCAAAGACAAAGCACCCGATCAATTTGCTCGGGGTGACTCAGAGGTCCGGCGAGCCGACCAGAAAATATCTAGACCGGTTCAACGACGAATGCTTGGAGATCGACGGGCTAACTGATTCGGTAGCTATTCTGTGCTTGACGAATGGACTCCTGAACGAGGACTTCAGGAAGCATCTCACCACGAAGCCGGTGTGGACGATGCAGGAGATCCAGAGCGTAGCCAGGGAATATATCAACGATGAAGAAGTCAGTCAAGTCGTGGCTACCAACAAGCGGCAGCCCTCCTACAATCAACCTAGGCAGCACGGTGGCGGAGAGAGACAAAAGGAGCATGCCAGAGACGGCGGTCCAGGCAAGACGTCCAGGCCGTTTCCCCCAGTCGGGAAGTTCACCAATTATACCCCCCTCTCCGCTCCCATCATAGAAGTTTATCAGCAGATAGCCAAGAAGGGAATTTTGTCGAAGCCCCGACCTCTGAAGGACCGAACTGGAGGGAACAAGAGACTCTATTGTGATTATCATAAGGGCTATGGACATAAGACACAGGATTGTTTCGACCTCAAGGACGCGCTAGAACAAGCGATCTGGGACAAAAAACTGGCCGAATTCTCCCATTTCATCAGGGAGCCGAGAAGACGAGATTGCGACCGCGAGGAAGAGGATAAGACCCGCGCGGTGAAGCGACGTCATGAGTCAGACGACAACGAACACGGCCTTACCATAGTGAACGTGGTAACAGCAAGAGACGCACCCTCAAGGTCGAAGTCGGCACACAAAAAAGATGCCAAAGTCCTGGCGATTTCCTCATCTCCCGTGCGAAGCTCCAAGAGGTTTCCACCCATCTCGTTCGGTCCGGAAGACCAGTGGTTCGATGAGGTCGCGGAAATCCCTCCCATGGTCATCACGGCCAGAGTGGGAACTGGCCTCATCAAGTGGATCTTCGTAGACACCGGGGCTGACTCGAATATCATGTTCCGTAATGTGTTCGATGCCTTGGGTCTACGGGATGCCGACTTAAAGACCCACCAGCACGGTGTTGTAGGCTTAGACGACCACTTCATCAAGCCAGATGGGATAATCTGCCTGCCAATATCCGTAGGACTAGGACAGGGGCGAAGATCGATAATGGTTGAGTTCGTGGTTCTGCGAGACTCCACGGCCTACAACGTCATCCTAGGGAGAAAGACCATCAATGATCTTGGGGCAGTGATCAGTACAAAGATGTTGGTAATGAAGTTCATCGCTGATGACGGATCCGTGGGATCCATATAAGGGGACTTGGAAACGGCAGTAGCTTGCGATAATGCCAGTCTCTCATTAAGGAAGAAGTCCAAGGAAGCATCGGGAGTATTCCTTGCCGACCTAGACGCTAGAGTCGAAGACAAACCCAGACCCGAGCCGGAAGGAAACTTAGAGAAATTCAGAGTCGGCGACACAGAGGAGAAGTTCACCTTCGTGAACAGAAACCTCCCACACGACCTGAAGAAACCCCTAATGGAAATGATCAGGGCTAACGGCGACCTATTTTCTTGGACGCCAGCCGACATGCCGGGGATAGACCCCCAACTCATGTCACACCACTTGGCCGTCAAGGCGGAGGCCAAACCAGTGGCTCAGAGGAGAAGGAAGATGTCACAAGAAAGAGCAGAGGAGGTGGCCAGGCAGACGGCCATCCTCGAAGCGGGATTTATACGGGAGCTCGACTACTCGACCTGGCTGTCGAATGTAGTTCTAGTGAGAAAGCACAATAGAAAATGGAGGATGTGTGTGGATTACTCCAATCTCAACAAAGCATGCCCCAAGGACTGCTACCCCCTACCCAACATTGATGCGCTCGTCGATGCGGCGGCGGGATATCGGTATCTGAGCCTTATGGATGCTTATTCTGGGTACAATCAGATACCGATGCACCGGCCAGACGAGGAGAAGACAGCGTTCATAACGCCCGGGGGAACCTACTGCTACAGGGTAATGCTGTTCGGGCTGAAGAATGCGGGGGCCACCTACCAAAGGTTGATGAATAAGATATTCAGCGACCTCATAGGCAAAAGGGTGGAAGCATACATCGATGACATCTTAGTAAAAACCACCCGACCTGACGACCTTGTAGGAGATCTGGAAAACGTATTCGCCTCCCTCCGACAACACGGCATGAGGCTCAACCCACTTAAATGTGCCTTCGCCATGGAAGCAGGAAAGTTCTTGGGGTTCATGATAACCCAAAGGGGGGTAGAGGCCAATCCAGAAAAATGTGAAGCGATACTCCAGATGAAGAGCCCGGGATGCATTAAAGACGTCCAAAGGCTGACAGGGAGGCTCACCGCGCTATCACGGTTCCTAGGAGCGTCGGCTGCTAGAGCGCTACCATTTTTCAACCTTATGAAAAAGGGGATAGCGTTTGAATGGACCCCGGTGTGAGAAAGCATTCAAGCATTTTAAAGAGATCCTCGCAACACCACCGGTTCTCGGGAAGCCCAAGGTCGGAGAGCCGCTCTACCTGTATCTAGCCATAACGGATGAAGCGATGACAGCGGTGTTGGTGCGGGAGGAAGGGAAGGTTCAGCAACCAATCTACTTCGTGAGTAAAGCACTGCAAGGAGCAGAGTTGAGATACAGCAAATTAGAGAAGTTGGCACTTGCACTCCTAACCTCTTCCCGTAGATTACGACAGTACTTCCAAGGTCACCAGGTAGTCGTGAGAACAGATCAGGGAATCCGCCAGATACTCCAGAAACCCGACCTGGCGGGAAGAATGATGACTTGGGCCATCGAGTTGTCCCAATACGACTTGCAATATGAACCCAGGCACGCGATTAAGGCACAAGCCATGGCCGACTTCTTGGTAGAAGTAACATGGGGCTCAGCCGAGGCGACGAACATACGGTGGAGGCTCCAAGTAGACGGAGCCTCCAACCAGACGTTCGGAGGTGCCGGGATCATCTTGGAGAGCCCCGCTGGGGTCATATATAAACAATCGATCAAGTTTGAGTTCCTGGTATCAAATAATCAAGCAGAGTACGAGGCCCTTCTGGGCGGTTTAACCTTAGCACGGGAAGTTGGCGCCACTAGGCTAGAAGTATGCAGTGACTCGCAGGCCGTCACCTTTCAAGTTAACGGGACCTACCAAGACAAAGACTCCTTGTTACAGAAATATCTGGAGAAGGTTAAAGAGTTAAGCAAACAATTTGAGGATGTCACGATCCAACACATCCCGAGAGAAAGGAACACACGGGCGGACCTCCTGTCCAAACTAGCAAGCACTAAACCGGGGGCCGGCAACCGGTCTCTCATTCAGGGTTTGATAAAGGAACCAGTAGTCACCCTCCACTTGACAAAAGTAAATCCCTCCTGGATGGACCCGATCACTGACTTTTTGGAAAGCGGCAAGCTCCTCGACGACGAGAAGGCGGCCAAAGCATTGAGAAGGGAAGCGGCCAAATACTCGACCATACAAGGACAATTGTTTAAAAAGGGACTCAGTCAACCTTTGTTGAAGTGCTTACATCCTGACCAAACGGACTATGTGCTTAGAGAGGTCCATGAGGGGTGCTGTGGTCATCACATCGGGGGCAAAGCCCTAGCAAGAAAGCTCATCAGAGCTGGTTATTACTGGCCATCAATGATGAAGGATTCCAAAGAATTCGTAAGGAAATGCGTCAAGTACCAGGAGAACGCCAATTTCCATAAGGCGCCGGCTTCCGAGCTAAGCCTGTTGACATCCTCCCGACCTTTCTCACAATGGGGAGTCGACCTCTTGGGACCTTTCCCGGTTGGTCCGGGGCAAGTCAAGTATCTCATTGTTGCTATCGACTACTACACCAAGTGGATAAAGGCCAAGCCACTGGTCAGTATATCCTCATCCAATTGTTGAAAGTTTATGTGGAGACAGGTAATAACCCGATTCGGCATCCCAGAAGTCGTTATCTCCGATAACGGGATGCAGTTCACCAACAAGAAGTTCGTAGAGTTCCTCGCCAGTTTGGGTATAAAGTAAAAGTTCTCGTCTGTAGAGCATCCCCAGACGAACGGCCAAGTTGAGGCCGCAAACAAGGTCGTCTTGCTAGGCCTCAAGAAATGGCTTGATAATAAAAAAGGCGCATGGGCTAACGAACTTGCCTCAGTTATCTGGTCTTATTGAACGACCGAGCAATCGTTCACAGGAGAAACCCCTTTCTGCCTGACATACGGGGTGGATGCTATGATACCCATGAAGTTCGGCGAGCCGAGCCCACGGTTACTTCTGCAAAGAGTGGAGGAAGCCGTAGAAAAGGACCTAGTAGATGAGGCTAGGGAGATGGCCCATTTGTCAGAGGTAACACTAAAGCAAAGAATAGCCCTGCACTACAACGCCAAAGTACTCAGGAGAGAATTTGAACAAAACGATCTAGTCCTGCGGCGCAACGACATCGGACTGCCGACTCAAGGAGAAGGCAAGCTGGCGGCAAACTGGGAAGGCCCCTACAGGGTCAAAGAAATGATTAGCAAGGGCACCTATAAATTGGAGAGTCTCGATGGTAAGGAAGTCCCAAGAACCTGGAATGCGTGTAACTTAAGAAAAATTTATTCTTAGCTCAAACACGCCGAGCAGGCGATTTGACGAGGTCAGCAAGACCCGGTTTCCTCTTTACCATCAAACAATTTATTTTTGTTAAGTACTTATCATTGCAATAGACTTGTTCAACTGTCGATTAATGTTCACTTGTTAAATTCACTTTTCCCCTCTTATGCGTCCCGCTAGGGGTGTCCATGGATCGGATCGTATCCGCAGATCCGCGGTAAATATCCGCATCCGATCCACACCCTTTGCGGATCGGATCGCGGATATCTGCTCTACATTTGCGTATCCGATCCGCGGATCCGGAGATCCGCACTATAATAATTAAAAATAAATAAATAAATAAATAAATATATATATATATATATATATATATATATATATATGTTTGGTATTATATTTACTTGTTTGTATGTTTTAGTTAGTAATTATTATTCATATAGTGTATTATTTTATTTTTGTTATTTAGAGAGAGTTTGATTAAAAATATTTTAGGAATAAATAAGTTTAAAACTATGAAAGAAATATTTTTATCGAATTCTTTTACATAGAAATATGATTAAAAAGAGAAGGTTTAATTATGCGGATATATCCGATCCGATCCGCAAATGTACGGATTGGATCGGATCGGATCCGGCACTAAAGAGTGCGGATATCATATCCGATCCGATCCGATGGAAATTGTGCGGATCGGATCGAATTTTCGGCCATATCTGATCCGATCCGATCCGCGGACACCCCTACGTCCCGCGACAACGAAATTTTCATGATGACACAGTACCCCGGGACTGATCACCCCGAGAACCAACCAAACCAACACGATAACAAACAGCTATGGCAATAGTAAAGCCACGACTTGGCTTTGTCAAATTACCAACGCAACGGTAAACAAACGCAAGCGACAAGCCAGTGCCAACAAAACGGTAATAAAATAAAACGAGAATGCGCTGCCGAGTAAGCGGGAAAAAGACAGTAATTATAAGCCGACCAAGCGGCTGTCAAAGTAGTTTAAAAGACTACAAGTTTTACAAAGTTCATCAAACCACGCGGCGAGTTCTACAACAAAATTACAAACTCCATGCAAAGATACAAGAGATAATTTCTTCCGTATATCGACAATCTTGCCATCTTTGATTGTTTTAAAACCCCGATCGCCGAGGTGTCGAAGTTAGGAGCCACGATCTTCACTTGAGCCTTAAGGGCCTCTTCAGTCATCAGGATCGCGCTCTTCCCCTACTTCACGGTCTCTTTGTGCTTCTTCTTAAACTCTTCAGCTTCGGCTTGAGCAGTCCTAGCCGAAGACGGCCACATCGCGTTCCTTCTCTAAAGCAACCACCCGGCCCTGCGCAGCATTGAGCTGGCTCTCCAAAGTCATCTCCCGCTCGGTTAGCCGGGAAACGGTGGCATCAGAAATCTTCAACTTTTCCTCAGCGGACGTGGCCTTCTCCTCGGCAGCCTTAAGCTTCTCCTTTGCTTTGGACAGCTGCTCCCGAAGCGTTTCAACTTGAGTCTTGAATTGATTGTTGGCCTTAACGGCAGATTCGAGCTTCCTATGCATCGACTGCATTTCCAACAGCTCAAACTTGGCCTTCCGAGCTATGGAGGCGCCGCGGAGGAGGGTACGGTACATCCACCTTGCCTGCCCCACAAGGTCGGTGCCATGGAAATGTTCCTCCGTGCCGGGAAGCAGCTGGGAGTCTATGAAGTTCCCGGCATCAAAGTTCCTCTCCATCACAGTAAGGGCTCCTTCAGGGCTGGAGGATGACCTCTGCCTCTTAGGGTTATGGATAACCTTCAAGTCATCCTCTTCGACTTGTGGATTGGAGGTCGAACCCCTAGTACTAACCACCTCCTCACGAATAGGAGAAACGCGCGCCCCTTCAGCATTGCGGTCCGACATCTTGGCATCATGGGGTGGAGACACCGCTTGGTTCTCTTTATTTTCAGGCGGGGCCTCTGGCTTCCCATCGACTGTCTCTTCATCGCTATCAGCCAGGAAAGTATTGTACAAATTCTCAAGACCTGTCATCTCGGTAGACATACCTACTACAAAATAGTAAAATGAGTTAGTCGTGAAATCGGCATAACAAATCAAAGCAACAATAACGCAAAGGATGCAAGTTAAAGCTACTCACAAATATAATTTCTAGCAACCTCCCGGTCACCCATAAGGAGGTGGGATTCACGTGGTTTTTCCCAAAAACGGCCAACAACACGTCGGCAATCTTTTTGTCCACAGCGGACATTCCCTTATAGGTCACCTTAATAAAGGTGTTGGACCCCACCCCGAAACTCCAAGATGTCGAGATGAGGCGTTGCCCTTCTAATGACAACCAGAAGGGGTGGCGACCTTTGACTGGGCGCACCTTAAAGTACTTGTCCTTGAACCCATGATAAGAGTCTTCGAACAAGCCAAAAATCCTCCGACCCTGGGCAGATCGGAAAGACATGAATCCTTTCCTTGCTTTTCCTTCTATGGAAGGATTCGTGAGGTTGAAGAGAAAAAGAAAAATGCCGACAGACACCGGCAGCTCTAAGTATTCATACACCATCTCGAAACAGCGGATGAAAGCCCAACTATTCGGATGCAACTGTGACGACGCCACGGAGATCCAGTTAAGGAGCACTATTTGAAAAGAACATAAAGGAATGCGAACCCCCAATTGGGTGAACATTGCCTTGTAGAACCAAATCCAGTCGGCAACTCGGGGGGAGTAGAGGTTGAGTTCGTATAACCGTTCGTTGGGGGTGGGAACGAAAATATCGTAGTTGGCCTCCTCGTCAGTCCCGCTGCACAAATACTCGGCTTGACGGAACTCGGTAAGTTCCTCCTTACCATCTGGTTTGGGGAGTCCTTCACGTCGGAGGTCACCCAAGCATACCGGTCGTAACCCGCGCTTGAGGAGGAAGCTCATGAGACGATACAAGGCATACCTACAGTGGGGGCACCACTCGGTTAGTCTACGAGGTCGGGAGCTCGAAAAAGGCCCAGAAACTACTTTTAGCCTATTCAACAACTGAAACCAAGCATGGCCGAAGCAAATCCTAAGTAAAGCTTAAAACTAATGTCCTGGAATGGTAACCCCCCTAACGCACCTACTTAACGCTAAGGTTATCCAGCATACAAACCAAATCAGGAGAGCAGCATGCATACAGAAGCATTGATAATGAAGATAAGATAAACACAGAACAAAGAACGAGGGGCGAGCGCTTACCAGGATAATTGCAGCGAGTCGAAGGGGAGCAAGAAGGAGCGAATGCACAGGGATGCAGAAATGCTGCTCTGGGAAACTCGAGAGGGAAGAAGATGGAGATGGAAAGAGCAAAGAAGTGAAATGAAAACAAAATGCAAAACTGAATAAAACTTGCACAAGCTCAAGAAGCTCGAAAGGCAAAGGGTAAAACAGTCTTTACGCACAGGGTTTCAAAACAACCCATTATGAGCATTAAATGCCTAGCACGAAGAACGAGGCGATGAACAGTTATCCCCAGCAACGAACGGACACGCGTGTAAGAGGCACGTTCTCTCCACGAGCGGCCGACCTGGCGACAACACACAAGAGAAAACATAACGCGCCACCAACGGCGCACACGACCATTGCTGGCGCGTGGGGGCACTGTTACGGCCCAGCCCAGCTGAGCATGGAAACTGACCCGGCCCGGAGACCTGCCGACCCGTTTGAGCGGGTCATCGTGCCCGCCTGACTGGCGACCCAACTACGTACCCCCCTAGCCAGCTGCACAATAGTTGGGAAGAAGGAAACTTCTTGGAAGGAGGCCTCTTCCTATGGGGCCCACTTTTCTGACATGGTATATAAGGGGAGGGACCTACCCCTCCCCAAGGTACGTCACACACATCATCTTATCCCCCTTTTTGCCTGCACACTTAACTGACTAGAGCGTCGGAGTGTCTTTGCAGGTGACACTCCCCTCTCCACACGAAGAACTCGGGACGTCGGCTACTCCTCCTCCAACCCAGCTACCCGGAATCAAGCGATACCCTATCTCACCGACCGAAGTATCACCCCGACCCGTCCGGTACACGAGCTACCGAACAGAACTAAAGCTGAACTTGAAAAGAAAACGAGAAAACAAACAAGTTCCATTGCTAACTTACAGGGAGTGAAAGGAGGAACAAGAGGACAGGAAACCTAAGAAAACAAAGAACAGGATCACCGCTCTGGGTACAAGGGAGTATCAGTTAGCTAAGCATGTCTCTGGTCAGATTAAAGGAATACAAATGGCTGAGGAGGCAGGACTTAACATGCCCCAACCTCAGCCATGAGTATCATTAGCTGGAATTGTCGGGGAATAGCGGCTGCCCCGACAATTTCTGAGTTGTATAATCTTTGTAAAAAAGTAAAGCCGCTTATAGTGTTTTTAATGGAAACCAGGGCCAGTCAAGGAAGAATGAATAGGATAAGAAGAAGGCTTAATTTTGACAAGTTATTTTGCGTAGAACCCCGGGGCTTGTCCGGTGGGCTATGTTTGATATGGAATTATAATACTAATATCGATGTTTACGAGTGGTGTGATAACTATATTAAAGCTAGTATTAACATTAATAATGTTCTGAAATTGCAGGGTGTTTTTGTGTATGGTAACCCAGTTTTCCAAAAGCGAAGGAAACTTTGGCAGGAGCTTACGGTAAGTAATAGGAGCAGGGAAGAACCTCAAGCTTATTTGGGGGACTTCAACGATATTCTAAGTCAAGATGAGAAGGTAGGCATTCATCAACAACCAAGAATTTATTTAGATACTTTTAGAAGGTTTATAGATGATAATGGTTTAATGGATATTGACCTTAAAGGTAGTAGGTACACATGGTACAGCAACCCAAGAAATAACTTTGTCACTAGGGAAAGACTAGATAGGGTGTTAGTAAATTGGAAATGGCTGCATATACACCAGAATGTTATTCTAAAAGCTGCTCCGGCAATTAGTTCGGACCATTGTGCCTTAATTTTAGAAACCGAGAGATCGGATAAAAAAAGAATTCAGGTTTGAGGCCTTTTGGACAGAGCATGAGGAGTGCAAAGAGGTAATTAGGAGGAGTTGGCAGCAGGATGATGGAAACAGAAACTGTTGGAATCAATTTACTAGAAAGAGGAGCAGATGCAAAAGGGAGTTGACAGAGTGGAGCAGAAGAAAGTTTAAAAGAGCAGATAAAGAAATAGAAAAAAAAGGAAAATGAGCTACATCAAATACAAGAGGGCGATATGACGGATAGAGATCTAAAAAGAGAGAGAGAACTGAAGAACCAAATATTCGATCTATGGAAACAAGAAGAAAAATATTGGGGGTAGAGATCAAGTTTGAAATGGTTAAAATGGGGCGACAAAAACACAGTCTTCTTTCATGCAATAACCATACAGAAAAGAATGAGGAATAGAATTGACAAATTGAAAGATGAGGCAGGTCATTGGATACAAGGAGAAGTAGACATAATGAAGTTAGTAGAAACACATTTTACTAAGCTGTTTACTTCGAAAGGGGATAGGAACCTGGAATAGTGCATAAGAGATATACCAACGAGAGTCACTAGAGAGATGAATGATGAGCTAATGGCAAAGATCAAAGACGAGGAAATTAAGGACACAGTCTTTAGCATGGGAAGCTTAAAAGTCCCGGGGCCAGATGGTTTAAACGGACTTTTCTTCCAACAATATTGGGATATTATGAGTAAAGAAGTGTGTGGTGTGGCGAGACAGATTTTTGAAGACGGCAGCTTACCAGAGGACTTGGGAGAAACAACTGTTGTTTTGATTCCTAAAGTGAGTCAACCAAAAAGCCTGAATCACCTCAGACCCATCAGCTGCTGTAATTTTATATATAAGATTGTAACAAGGGTCTTGGTTGGAAGGTTAAGAAAAGTGCTAGATGTCATCATATCTCCGGTTCAGAGCGCTTTTATAAAAGAAAGACTCATACAGGATAATATAGTAGTAGTGCAGGAAGTGTTTCACAAATTAAATAGAAAAGAAAATCCTGGAAGCAATGACATAGCCATCAAATTGGACATGAATAAGGCATATGATAGGTTGGAATCGATTTTTTTGCAAAGGGTCATGGAAAAGTTCGGTTTTAGTAAATAATGGGTGAAGTTGATGATGAGCTGCGTGAAGAGTGCTACTTATAGATTTAAAATTAATGGAAAATTGTCAACCAAGATCTATCCTCAAAGAGGTCTCAGACAGGGAGATCCTCTATCGCCCTATCTCTTTATCTTGGCAGCGGAAAGTTTTACTGTTCTCATGAAAAGGGCGTTGAGGGAGAATCTTAGTTCAGGAATAAGGTTAGCTCCAACTGCACCAGTCATAACTCATCTATTATTCGCTGATAATTGTATCATTTTTGCAGGTGCGTAAGAAGAGGAGATTTATCAACTAATTCAGATCATAAACAAATATACGGAGGCATCAGGACAAAGAATTAATACTGAGAAATTCTAATTGATTTTTGGAAGTCAGGTTTCTATCCAGAGGAGGATAAACATTGAAGAGATCATCGGAATGGCATCGTGGGAAGAGCCTGAAAGATACCTAGGATTACCAGCGAGATGGAAAAGATCTAAGAACAAGGCGTTGGAGTGGATACAAGAAAAGATTCTAGACAAAATGCAAGGATGGAAAGAGAAACTATTAGATCAAGCTAGAAAGGAGGATTTGATAAAGGCTATTATACATGCGATCCCAGTCTATGCCATGGACGTCATCAAATTCCCTAAATCCTTTTGCAAGAAAATTGAAGCAGCAATTGCGAGATTTTGGTGGACTAACAATGGCAAGGAAAGAAGCATTCATTGGAAGAGCTGGACAAAAATGACCAAGAGTAAATTAAACGGCGGCTTGGGGTTTAAGGATCTAGAATGCCAAAACATAGCACACTTGGCTAAGTAAGCTTGGAGACTTCTAAAAGAGGAAGATGCAATATGGACTCGGATACTAAAGGCCATTTACTATCCTAATTGCAGCCTATGGGAAGCGGGAAGAGGAGGAAACGCATCATGGATATGGAGGAGTATGTTAGAGGGAAGAGATTTCCTCAGAAGGAAGGGAAGGTGGAGTGTAGGAAGTGGAGCAGCGATAGACATTTGGGAAGATAATTGGGTGGTAAGAATAGATAAGTTGGGAAGAGGCGGAGAAAATCGATATAGAAGAGTGAGCGAGCTGGTAAGAGAGGGCGAGGGCTGGGACTTAGACAAAATTCGTAATATTTTTCATGGTAATATGGCTGAGCTGATAACCAGAACGCCCATTAGTTTGATTAATAAAAAGGATCATTTTGTTTGGCCTATAGAAATGACAGACAGTACTCAGTCAGAACCGGATACCATGCTGCGAAGGAGGAGAAAGATACAAAGGAAGAGACAAAACTCGGCAAAGTATCGACAAGTCAGAATTTGAGGGAGGTATGGGAGACTATTTGGAGATTACCAGTGCCGGGAAAGTTTAGAATGTTTTTATGGAAATTAGTGCACGAAATTCTGCCAGTAAACACGAAATTATATCAGCGCAAAAGAGCTCTTACACCCACGTGCAGCATATGGCAGGAACAAGATGAGACAATAGAACACGTGTTACTCTTGTGCCCGTGGACTAGAGCGGTGTGGTTTGGATCTAGCCTTTAAATTGTGCCTACGGCTTATACTGTGGGATCTTTTATAAAATGGATGATGAACACAATTGACAAAATCAAGAGTGAGACAGGAAATGAACAGGACAAAATTTTGTGCAATTTGAAATGTGTTTGTTGGTGCATTTGAAAAGTGAGGAACCAGCACATATTCCAGCAAACAAAAATCAATCCACAAAAGGCAATAATCTATTCAGAACAGCTTGCAACAAAATACCATAATGCAACAAAGGACTTCATTAGAGATAACAAACCTATAGCAGGCAAGAATGGTGAGAGTAGGAGAATTACCTGGAGGCCTTCGCCGCACAACAGGGCGAAAGTGAACATAGACGCGCCATTTTACAAGGAAACAGGCATGGCAGCATCAGCAGCGGTGATCAGAGACTGGCAAGGAAAAATTATTACTGGGACAACATCAACATTCAGGACAACATCAGCTTTAGCAACAGAAGCTCAAGCATACAGAGAGGCTCTAATTCTCATTAAAAATCTACAGATAAGAAACTGTATAATTGAAACAAATTGCTTACCTCTGGTTCAAGCCATTAAGGCAAGAACGCCCTTAGCTGAAGCAGACGCAATCATCAGAGATATTCTGCAATTGTTGGAAGAGGCTCCGGATGTGGGAGCTACTTGGACTCCATGAGAAGGCAACAATTTAGCTCACCAACTGACAGCGATGGCAGCAGAAAATCAGCTACAGAGGCAGTGGACAATTATTCCGCCTGTACAGGTCAGGAATATAATCAGAACAGAAGCAGGATTCGCTAATCTTTAGCATAATCAACACAATCGAAATCAAGACAATCAGGTTTCAGTTTCAGAAGCTGAAGGGGAATAGCGGTTTCAACCCACGACTTTGCCATGGCCGATTAATGACACCAACAGCGACACGATCAACATAGGGAGAAGGGTCAGCGGAGGGGATGCCGCCGGACTAACTACTGGGCAGAAGGTTGCGCGGCAAAGGAGCAGCAGCGAACACATCAAGGCTGTGAGACCATCACCTTCAGGGCGAACCCAAGTGTACCACCAGGAGCTGGGAATTGGGGCTGGTGACATCGCTGAGGAGGACCCACTACGGCAGCAGCTCCATGCAGCAAGGCTCCGAGCTTCACACAGAGGTTCCAATGACAACGGCGGAGCGACGACACATTGGCTTCGAGGAAGAAGAGAAGATCTTCGAATAGGGTCGGGCATTGGGGGGTTGGATAGCTGGGCGAATTCGGGTTCTGGGTTTTAGGTCAGATCAGTTATCTGGCCCATGGCCAAGTCCAAAAAAAAAGGTTATCCAATCTATTTGACAAAAAAAAAAAGTAAAGATTGCTTTGTAGCTGAGGCCTAATTCAATTAGTAAAACTATATATTTGTTAAGACGCTGCATTCCGATTCAACCAACTATTAAATATAAATTTTATAGTGTTGTGTAGGTATGTTGTGGTATCTTTTGACCTAAAAAAAAAAGGGTGGGGTTGCTTTATCCCGTAATGTTCTTTTAGCTCAATTGGAGTATGCAAAATCATGCTTCATGCACCACGTTGGTTGTTAGGAAGAGTTGATTAGTACCCAAAAAAAAGGAGGATGGAGTAATGAGAATGAGAATGTATTTATTTAGATGAACTTTTGCAAATAGGTTTTCTTTTTAAGTAATTTATTTTTTAAAAAAATAAAATAAAAAGATAAAAATAATTTTATATTTATATATTTTATGTAAAAATATTTTTTATTTATAATACTAAAAATAATTTTTCAAATAAATTTTTTAAAATATATATAAATTATCATTTTAAAAAATATATTTTTTAATATTTTTTTAACACTAAAATTATTTTAAACATACTAAAAAAAATTGATTATTTTTTCATAAAAAAATGAGTTAATAGTCAAATTAGTCTCTAAAAAAAATTTGTTTTTTAAATTCGTCTTTAAAAATTTTTATCAATCAAATTAGTACTTGAAATATTATAAATTAATTATTTTCGCCCTTCATTCACTCAACTAAAAATTTTCATAAATGATTAATAATATAAAAATATTAACGCACATCATACATGACACCTACTATATCTAATAGATGAATAATGGAAAAACTACCAAAAGTACCCATAAAGTTTACAAACGCTGACAAAAGTATCCATAAACTAACGAAATTAACGTTGTACCCATGAAAGATGGGTTTCGTACGGCAAAAGTATCCAAACCTTAATTTTTTGTTAATTTTTTAATAAAATTCTCAAATTACCCCACCCTAACTCTATTCTACCGTCACTCCCTCTCTTCTCTTCTTCCTCTCTCCTCACTTATCCCTCTCTCAAAAACCCTCATAGAGTCATAGAACTCTCGTCCTACCTTCTCATTGTCGTCCGCCACCCACCTACTCCATTACCGCCAATCTCTTCCCCTCTCACTGCTTCTCCCTCTCACTCTTAAGGTGACTACAACACCTTCATCGCACGCCTGTGACCCAACCTGAGAAGAATGTTGCCATGGCGCGCCTGTTGCAGCCGAGGAGAACGTCGTCGTGGCGTGCCTGACCCAGCCGAGGAGAACACCATCATCGCACGCCTGAGAAGAGAGAGGAGTCGCGGTGCTCTTGCATACAGAAAGCGAGTTTGGTAAAGAGAAATCAGAGAAGAAAAGGAGGCGACACTGTGGATGGAGGTTCTGCCATTGACGATGTTATAGTTGGCAAAGAAAAAGGTATTTTTTTTAAAACATTTTTTATTTTATTTTTCTTCTTTTCAGAAATTGATTTAGTTACTACTAAAATGATACTGTTCTAGTTTTTTTAAATCTGCTTCTATTTTTTATGAAGGCTGAGATTGATTTACAGAAGATCCAGTTGATGGCTACTTCTACTTCTGATTTTTGCCGAAATAAATTTTAAATTGGATGAATGAATTTATTGATTTTTTTTATGGTTGATGGCTATTTCTACTTCAAGTTTTGCTAAAGTGAATTGAAATTGGATGAATGAATTTGAAAATTTTTATGTTTTGAGTATTTTTTTTGTGTTTGATTGATTTAGTTTAGGTATGGATTGTAAACTTATGAGTAAATCGGTTGAGGTACGATCCTCTACCACCACTACCACTACCATTGATTTCGGTTTGGTTTGTTGTAGGAGTAGTTTTGGACTCCATGGCAAGAGTTGGTGCAAATTGGGTTATGGAAGGTTGAAAAAGTGAGTTGAGGTTGAGTGTAGGGTAATTTAAAAATTTTATTAAAAAAATCAGGATTTGGATACTTTTGTCATACGGAACCCATCTTTCATGGGTACAGTATTAATTTCTTTAGTTTATGGGTACTTTTATTATCAGCGTTCGTAAACTTCATGGATATTTTTGGTAGTTTTTCCATAAATAATTGAATATACATATTTTTATATACTTGAAAAAATAATTAAATTGATTGTTTTTTATAAATATATTTATTTAGCGTATAATTATACATGTTAAGTATTATATATTTTATCAGTTAAATTTTATATCATTCATTATGGATAAAAATTATTAATTGAGTGATAAAAAAATAAAATAATTTATTTATAATTTTTAAAAAACTAATTTAATTGATAGAATGTCTGAGCGAATTTGAAAAATGACATATTAGGACTAATTTCACGGGAAAAAAAAAAAAAACTTTTTCTAACATCATCCGCCAAACAAGTTGTAAACGCTTCTGAAGGAGACACAAAAGAAACAAAACCTTGGTTGGATTGATCGTCAATATCTGAGGCATTTCGGAGCGAGTGTGTCAAGGGAATTGGATGGGATTCTGTGTGGCAGGATCGTTGGATTCAAATGTTAATATTATGCTGAGACCTAGAGTGCGTAGCTCTTCTAATGAAGCAAGAATCAGGTCCCCTTCTTCATTCTGCATAGCACCGAATTTTGATAGCGTTAGTTTCAAGCACTCTCAAAAGCAAAATCATAAGGCCATTCAAACAAGACTTTTTCTGTGCAAGCAAGACTCAGTTGAGTTTGATGAGAGGAAGAGCCCAAATGAGGTACCTCACACCCATGCTTTACATTTACTATCTTCTTTCTTTTTTAGTGGGTTTTGTATGCTTAAAATTGGTATTGTGGAAAGTATTTCAACATTTTGATGGAATAATACCTTTGCCTTGAACCTTGAATTTATGGATATGGCAATAGAAACAGAAACACAGTTGTTTGACTTAATGGCTACATTATTAGATACGGTTCTCCACTATGAACAAGAAACTTTTCAGGAGGTAGTCGCAATCAGAGCTTTAAGTTATGAATGAATTAATGTATGATTTCCATATGCCGATTCTAGTTTCAATAGAGCAAGAAATAAGTGTGGTCTCCTAGTATTTTTGGTAGAACTTGCTAATTGCCTACATTAGGTTTAGCGTTCCTGGATTTGGTTGTCATTTCCAATTTTTTTTTTTTTTATGGTTTTTTATTCATTCTATATGGTAGTATCGGTGATGGTAAATACCACATTTGAGAATCAAGTATGAGCAATGTGAAGTGCCATTAATGGCAATGTGCATGGTTTTTTTTTCCCCCTCATATGTGTATATCTCAAGAAACATGTTCGGAATTTCTCCGTGGCCAGTAAACTGACTCCTTAATTTTGGCCCGGTTATATTACAGGTTAGAGAAGAGATCAAACGATGTTACGAACTCATAAACAGATTGGGTAGAGGAGTTGTGTATTTGGGATCTTCAAGGATGGGGCCTGGCCATTCCCATTATGTGCAAGCACAGGAGCTGTCTAAAGAGGCAAGTAAATTCATACTGTAACTTCCTGCCTGCTTCTTGCTTGCTTTCTGTGAATAATGTAAGTTGGCATTCCGAAAAACATCATTACTTTCTGTCATAGACAATTGTGAATATGTTATATTGGCAAAGGGTTTTAATGAGTGGAAAGGAGCCCTAGGGCTTTTAATGATTCCTTTCAAATATTGATTTTATTTGGGATAGGATTACCATTTTGGCTTCCCTATGACGAAAAGCTCCTGGCCTGCTTAAGGGTTTTTTGGTTTTTCCCTAACTTATGCAAAGGGATAATCTAGCATTGTTACATGGCTTATCACTCTAGGTGTTAATCATATCTTTTTGTTTTTATATGAGGATGTCTCATCCTCTTCTGTATCTCTTTCTGATAAAATCTTCTTTTTAAATTATTTACTATTTTATACATGTGCTGCACAGATAGCAAATCTTTTGGATTGCACTTCATGGTCAGGGGCTGGACCAGGGTTAATGGATGCAGTTACTCAAGGTGCTCTGCAAGCAGGAAAACCAGTTGGCGGATTCAAGATTGGAAAAGAAGCTGGGGAATGGACTGCATCCAACTACCATCCATACTTGCCATCAGAAAATTACCTCACTTGCAGGTAATCTGCCACCATTGCTTGATTTCTTATTCAATAGATTTGATTGCGAGTAGCTTCTTATATTGTTTTGACTTTTGAGTTCAGGTTTTTCTCTGCAAGGAAACATGGGCTGGTGGATGTTGTAGTAAGGAATAATTCACTCGATAAGACTGCTGTTGTTGCTCTTCCTGGTGGGATTGGTACTCTTGATGAGGTGTTTGAGATAATGGCGTTGATTCAGCTCGAACGGATTGGATCAGAGCTTCCTGTTCCGTTCATTTTGATGAATTATGATTCATTTTATTCGAAGCTGCTTGACTTTCTTGATGTTTGTGAGGATTGGGGTACGGTTTCTAAGGGAGAAGTTTCATCATTATGGAAGGTTTGTAACAGCAACTCTGAGGCTTTGGCTTACCTGGTGGATTTCTACGGCTTTTCTTCCAGCAACAAAAGTAATAATTTAACGAAATTGCATAGCACAGTTGAATCATCCTCCACATAGCACCTTTTTTCCCTCTTTTCTTCCTTTAAGTGATTCCTTCCTTCTTCTCAACATAGCTCGATCATCAAAACATTCTGGTAAGTTGTTGTAATATTACTTAGCCATACTATTGTTGTCACCCCAAGTTCTTACAAAATATCTTCACATTCATCTGTAGTGTAAAAGTTGTATTTGAATAAAGTGTCTATTGACTATGGTTTAGGTTTTCAAATTTAGGTATTGAAGACTCTATTTTCATCCACCCCCTTAAAAAAAGGGAGAGGCAAATCAGGTTAAAATGATCAAATTTCAAGATGAGTTTTAGAGAATCCCATTAACATGAGTTCAAGAAAGTAAAAGTTGTATTTGAATAAAGTGTCTATTGACTATGGTTTAGGTTTTCAAATTTAGGTATTGAAGACTCTATTTTCATCCACCCCCTTAAAAAAAGGGAGAGGCAAATCAGGTTAAAATGATCAAATTTCAAGATGAGTTTTAGAGAATCCCATTAACATGAGTTCAAGAAAATGAAAAATCACAAATAACTTGCCTGATAAAGCCAATTGAGGAACATGATTGTAGTTAGAACATAAACCTAGTGAGGTTTTGAGCCTAGAATGCGTGGTTTTGCTTGATTGATTCTTGATATCTGTTGTTCATTGTATGCATGTATTAAAGACGATTGAGGTCATTTTGTTTCATCCCACGTTAAATTTCTTGCCCCTTTGGTTTATATACTAATTGTTTTATTGTTACTTTTGCTTACAACCGTATATTAATATCATTCTTTGTCTTGAGACCATAATCCATACTTTGTGCAATGTTATAGACATTGTGTTTTACATGCTTGTTTCCATACTTGCTGATGTGTGATATGCATTATCATGCTGGAAAATTAGAATAGAAGAGGCGAATGCAGAGGCCTTCCATGTGCATGAGATACCTGAACGTGGAGAACAAGAGAAAGGTTCAGAGGAGAAGAATTTAGAGAAGATCTAAGATGGAAAGTAGGTAACACAATCTATCAGAAGGGAAGGAGCCAACACCACTCATTAGTTAATCTTTCAACCTTCTACCTTCTAGTCCACTCTCTCATGCTTCTCCTTGGCTTCTGAATTGATAGATTGGTTGCCACCTGTCCATTCCCACCAACTAACTCTTCCTCATTTGTTAGCAGCTCATTAATTTGAGAGTTAATTTCAGCATGATTCCCATTAACTTATTTGGTTCTATTTTTCTTCCTTACAGTTTGTTTTTGGACTCCAAATGTCCAAGCTGTTATTTTGGGAGAAATAGACATTTTTAGTTAGTCAACTTTAGGGTTTACATTTATAATTTAGGATTTAGAATTTAGAGTTTATAATTTAGAATACAGAATTTAAAATAAACAAAATAATTTTAAAAGAATTGACTGATGTTGGCTGAAAAAAGTTGGTTTCCTAACATTACTCTTTGAATTGCTATTTGGACCAGAGTAACAAAATGTTTACAAATTGTGGTTTTCGTTTTCTTTTTCCTTTTTTTATTGGAAGTAATTAAAGCAAAGGAAGAGAATTACTGCACCTTGTTAAAAAAATTACTGCACCTTGTTAAGGCTCTTGGAAAATCATTAACATGGTCAATGTGTGGCTTTCCTCCATGTGTCAGTGTCAATGTATGATACATGGGTCGTATGTAGCCAGCCTAGCTATCAAACACTAGGGGCATTATATATATACATATTATCAACCATAAACCACTAAAATAATAACTTTTTTTAAGTACCAAAAGTCAATCACTATTTGGTAAGGGTTAACGTTCTTTCGAACATATCTAAATTTTTTAAATAAAGAAAGGAAAAGAAGAAAGTAAACTGATAAAGTATGGAACGTGGAGGATATGGTCATATTTATATAATTCAGGTGGTGTGGCGATATACTGCAGATCATTAGGTCATTAGGAAAAAAAGAAATGGCAGAAATTGCAGTATCTTTTGTCCTTGATCAACTGTTTCCATTGCTGAGAGATAAAGCAAGAACTCTCCAAGGTGCCCACAAAGAGTTTGAAGACGTGAAAGATGAACTAGAGAGCATATGCGCCTTCCTCAAGGATGCAGACACAAGGGCTGCAAAAGACAACAATGCCCTTGACGACGATGGGATCAAATCATGGGTGAGGCAGTTAAGAGAAGCGGCTTTCCAGATAGAAGATCTAGTTGATGAGTATCTGATCTACCAACAGCAGTGGCCAAGTCATTCTGGCGTTGCAGCCTCTCTATGCAAGGCTGCTAGCTTGATCAAGAATCTGAAGCGTCGCCATCGACTAGCCTCCGATGCACAAGACATCAAATCACGTGTTCGCGGGATCAAGGAAAGAAGCGAAAGATATGGCTTCCATTGCAGCTCAAGAGAGAGCCATAGTGCGAAGTCCCATGACACTCGAATGGCCTCCCTTTTCATGGAGGAAGCTGAGGTTGTGGGAGTTGAAGCCACGAGAGATGAACTGGTTGGTTGGTTAGTTGAAGGGACAACAGACAGAACAGTTATTTCAGTTGTGGGAATGGGAGGGTTGGGAAAAACCACTCTCGCCAAGAAGGTTTATGACGACACTAATGTGACTGCGAATTTTGAATGTCGTGCTTGGATCACAGTGTCTCAGTCTTACACAATAGAAGGATTGTTGAGGAACATGCTAGACCAGTTTTACAAAGAAAGAAGAGAGGCTCCTGTTCCTGCTGCTGTAGATCTTTCGAGAATGGATCAAGAGTCGTTGATTGAAGAAGTGAGGAGTTACTTGCAACAAAAGAGGTATGTGGTGGTGTTTGATGATATATGGAATGTAAACTTTTGGGGTCAAATTGAGTTTGCTGTGTATGATAATAAGAAAGGAAGCAGGGTAATGATTACTACTAGGAGCATGAATGTTGCTGAGTTTTGTAGGAGATCTTCCTTTGTTAATATACACAACTTGCGACCTTTAAGTCAAGAAAAATCTTGGGAGCTATTCTGCAAGAAGGCATTTAGATTCGACTTGGATGGACGCTGTCCGGAGGAACTCGCAGATATCTCCTTCGAGATTGTTAAGAAATGCAAGGGATTACCGCTAGCGATCGTGGCAATCGGCGGTCTTTTATCTACAAAAGAAAAGAACGCAATTCAATGGAGAAAGTTGAGTGAAAATCTGAGCTTGGAGTTTGAGAAAAATCCCCATTTGAGTGGGATTACAAAGATTCTAGCTCTTAGTTATGATGATTTACCTTACAATTTGAAGGCATGCTTCTTGTACTTTGGATTATATCCTGAAGACTATTTAGTCAATTCAGAGAGACTCATTTGGCAGTGGATAGCAGAGGGATTTGTTAAACATCAGAAGGGAAAAACTCTGGAACAAGTTGCAGAACAATATTTAACAGAATTGATCCACAGAAGTTTGGTCCAAGCCTCAATTGAAGTTGATGGCAAAGTTGAAAGTTGTCAAGTTCATGATTTATTTCGTGACTTGATTGTGAGAAATATGGAGGATTTAAGTTTCGCTAGGTTTGTTACTAAAGAAGATCAATCACCCATTGTTGGCATAACTCGGCGCCTGGCGATAGCAAATAGTCCCGATGATTTCATCAGAAGTTTAAGTTCAAGTACCCGGTCGCTGCATGTTTTTAGAGTTGAAGAGTTGTCAGAAACCTTTGTGAAGAGCATTGTCAAAAAGTGCAGGCTGCTGAGAGTACTAAATTTCAGGGATGCTCCACTTGGTCAAGTTCCTGAAAATTTGGGAAAATTGCTCCACTTGAGGTATTTAAGCTTGCGCAACACAGACATAAGAACTCTTCCAAAATCCATTGGCAAGCTGCAGAACTTAGAGACCTTGGATCTAAGGCAAACACGCGTCCGAGAGATACCGAAAGAGATTAACAAGCTGAAAAAGCTTAGACATCTCATAGCATACCATCTAAACTTCAAAGTTGACTTTCGCATGTCGTGGGATTGGGAAAAGGGTGTTCAGATGAATGGTGCTGTTGGAAGCTTGACATCACTGCAAACACTATGTTTAGTGAAGGCAAATCATGGTGGAGTAGAGCTACTCTCCGAGCTAGGAAAGTTGAAGCATTTGAGATCATTGGCCTTGAGTCACATGAAGCGGGAATATGGAAGTGTGCTACATGTCTCGATACGTGAGATGCATCACTTGGAGACGCTAGAAATAACTGCTATAGACGAAAATGAAGTCATTGATTTTCCTCTTGTGTCATCTGTGCCTCAACTTCAGCATCTACGCCTAAGGGGGAAGTTAGAGAAGTTACCAGATGGTATTCAACAGCTTTGGTATCTGGTCAGGTTGTCCTTGTCATACTCCATGTTAGGTGATGATCCATTGAAGGCGCTTCAAGATATGCCAAATTTGATGCACCTCTTGATGTATGATGCTGTGTATGAGGGCAAAAGCTTGCACTTTCGAGAAAAAAGGTTTCTAAAGTTGAAGGAACTGACACTCAAAAACTTGTTTGGTTTGAATTCAATTCTTATTGATAAAGGATCCCTGCCTAATCTCAAAAGGGTCAATTTAGAAAATATCCCTCAAATGAAGAAGGTTCCTTTTGGTATTCGCCACCTAGTCAGTCTTGAAGATCTATATTTTGTTGACATGCAAAATGAGCTTGTTGAAAGCATTGATCCTATTGGAGGTCAACAGCACTGGATCATAGAGCATGTTCCCATAGTTTATGTCAGACACAAAGTTGGTCCAAAGTTCGCTGTATTTGACACTCGCGTTATTCGTCATTCAAGGCGCAGTTAAATCGTTAAACTTCCAACTCTGGAAATAGAAGGTGCAAGCGGCTTTCTTCCGAATAACTTGAAATTTTCTGTTACCACTGTTTATAATTTAGTATGCAAGCTTCATCTAACTCCTGGAATAGTTTTTCTCTCTTTTCGCATTTCAGTTTCTTTGGTTATATTATTTATTTTTTATGCTTCATGCTCCTTTTAATCATGACTTAGATAGCAGAAGGTTCTGAAGAGCTATTTATTTGTAATTTTTTCAATATAAACAATTGAACCTTATATACAGGCATACAGCTCTGTAATAATATTTTGTCTGAATTGTCCAGAAATTTCAGATTCTCCACGAGGCCCCTTCACAACAATGGCATTGCTGCTCTTCTTAAATGCTTTGGTGAGTGCGAATTAAGCATATTTTCTGAGTTTAGCTCTTTAACCAAGGCACATGAAATCTCAAAATGAATGTAATTGGCTGCAGATATTTTTAAGCTTTTTAAACTCTTGGCTTCAATTAGTTTGTGATTTTCGTACCCATGTATGGGAGTTTGTCTTTCAAGGATTGTGAGGCATCTTTTTCTGTTAAAAATTGAAACATTCTCTCTTTCATTTTCAGGTAGTTACTTTGCTTTATTTCATTTTGATATTTCTTTAGTTATATGTTGGAGGAAAAAATGATCAACACAATGCGTTGATGATATATTATCAAGTTAACAATGATGGTGAAAATTTTGACCTTAACTACTTTTAATTGTGTGTGCTCCTAATAGGTCAACCCAAGTGGTTATCTCATCTCAAATTGTGGATCATTAAGCTATTTTTTAGATTTCATATTTGATGAATATTTGAATGTCTGAGACTGAGTTTGTGAAGTAGTAGAAATTCATGCTTCGTCTGATGATCATACCAGCTTGACAAGATTTGCAGATTGAAAAGTGAGTTAATTAGTAGACTAATAATTCATGAGATTATCAGATTAAGTAAAACAAAAAGGAAGACACTTCGCTTTTCTTTAAATTTTCACTCCCCCCCCTCCCCCCCCCCCCCCCCCCCTCCTCCCCTTAATTTTTAGGCTCTCTACCATGGATTTGAACACAAACTCTTTAACAACAACATTGCAGTTGAAGTTCACCTGAAATTTCTGTATATTTTCACTGCAACCAACCATTAGGTAAGAGGTAGTCAAGTATTAGGCATTTAACAGAGACTAAAATGATCTAGATTTGATCAACCATATTAAAGGCAAAAACACCTGGAAATTTTGACTGCTAAAAGATAGTACAAATTACAATTACAAATAAAACACAAACGGCATCATTGCCTACAAATGATGGCAGACCTTCCTACACAAAACTTTCTAACTCAATCATGGCGCCAACATTTGAGTCAGCATATGCACTGAGTCAACCAAGCATAAATGAAGTACAAGATACAACCATGATGCAGCATTTGACACTCAATGAGCAATGTACAGAAGTCATGGTCCTTGTTACTATGTCGAAAAAAAAAAAGGGGTGAAAAAATTATGATGTAGGGAAAGTTCCTTTTCCGTGTTTTCTAAGAGATTCATAGAAATTGGAGAAGGCACTCCTCATTTCATCTGGAAGAGGAAACTGAAGGTGGAGTGACAATGGAGAACGTATATTGTTTTGTGTGCTTGATTTCGTTGAAATGGGAAAAGCTATTGCCGGTTGCTGCTTGTTTAGCCCTTCGAGGATAAAAGAAAATGCCCCAAAAGTGACGCAGCTCTGCAAAAGAGCTTGTGGTGCACCTAGAGAATCCTTGAAGATGAGACATAATAAACCAAGAAAGCAAATACCAAGCACAGAAAATGAAATTGGAACATGAATTTAAGCAAGCATTACTTCAACTTTTACAAATATCAAACAAGCAAGCAAAGAAAAAGAAAATTTGAGTACATTAGAAAAGAGAGCAGGGTCGGCTACATAGATTAAGCAACTCCATAGTGGTTTATCATTTATATTCATATTTTCACCATTGTCATCTAAATGCTGAGTCATAAGATTTTGGGAAGCCATTCAATGATGAAAAATCCACACGCCAAAAGAGTGTAAAGGTTCAATTTTGTTCATAAAATTGCAACTGTGTTTTACTTTTAGTCACTAAAATTTCAAAAGTAACTATTTGGTCCCTATCCAGTCAACCATTAACATGACATGCCATGTAGAAAAATAGTGACAGTTGACTAGCTAAACACCTATGATGCACAGACACTAACACGGACACGGGACATAACACGACACGGGACACGCCGACACATAAATTTAAAATTTTATAAGATACGGGGACACGCATATATAAAATATAAAATATTTTTTGAATAAATCGTAATAATATTTTGATATTTTATTGATATTAAAAAATAAATTAATTTTTTAATTATTTTTAATGTCTTATTTTAATTATATAAAGTATTTAAAATATTTTTTGTTATAATAAATAATAATATATACTATTTTTAAATTTATTTTAAGAATATATGTTAAGAATAAGACTGGACACGTTGACACGTGATGGTATTTAGGTGTGTCCAAGCTTGTCTCGAGAAGAATTTTTTATTTTTTATTAAAACACCGTTGGACACAGCAAACACGCGTGTCGGACGAGTGTCGATGAGTGTCGTGTCTGACACGCGGACACGGCAACTTAACGAAGTGTCCGTGCTAAACACTAAATGACTTGGTAAATGTAAGTTTAGGAGCTCAATAGTTCACTTCTGGAATTTCAAGAATAAATCGTTTGCAATTGCAAGCACCAAATTGAACATTTATTCCCTCATCAAACCTCCTATCAACCCAATCACAGACATCACTGATTTTAAGTCTAAATCAAACAGGGCCACATCTGAGATTAACACCCTTACTGCCCATGATATGAAAAACACCATTCCCACCCCAATATAAAAAATAATTTGCATCTTATTGAAGAGGTTCCAAATAATTTAAGAAGATCAGTTTCAAAGAAAAATGGTAATTCATAAACTGAATACAGAGAAAAAGAAAATGAAACCTGGAAAACTTAGAGCAAGGCCAGTGCAACATCCAGCTACCCCAGCATTAATGACTGCACATAAAAAATAATAATAATTTTAAAAAAATCAGTGGAAAAAAAAAAGAAAAATAATATGAAAGCAAATTCAAAACTTTCCAATAATAGGTAAAGATTTTAATTTTAATACCATCATCCTTTCCACGAAGTTGCTTCAAGATACACACAACCAAACTATGAACACCAGACAAAGCTGCAAATGTCTATTGACGCAACCACAAGATTAAAAAAATATATTATTTATTTAGTAAAAAGATAAATATGCAAAGAGAGAGAGAGAATTCTCAAATCTCAAGTGTAACCTTTGCAAAAGATCCAGCTTCTGCAAAGGATCCTTTAAACCCTTTCTTCTTAACCAATCCAGAACCTGAAACATTAACCATCATTAGTAATTTCGAAAATTGATTAAAGAAATTCAAAACTGTGTGTGGAGAGAGAGAGAGAGAAAGAGGACCATAGCCAAAGATGGAGCCCAACAATGCACCACTGGCGGAGTCTGCGGCGAAGCGGAGGAGGCAAACGGTGGGAGCAGTGAACGGAGGGGAAGCGGAAACGACGGCGTTTGAAGAAGGGGTAGTAGAGCTGGTGGTGACGTCAGAAGCGGGCCTAACGGCTGAGTCCGAGTCGGACTCGTACTCGGAATCGGTAACGGGATTATTCGCCGTCGCCATGGGTTTTCGACGGTAAAACGGTGTTAGTTTTTTTCCGTTAATGAAAAGTGAAAGAAAAATATCCAGCGAAGGGAGGAGTATATATCTCTATATTAGTATATTCTATAACTCCATCTATCCGTTTGTGATAATACCGTAGCGTACTAGCCGGACTGGATAAGACAAATTACTCGTTACCGATAAATCAATCTATCTAAATATTGGGGCAAAAAACGTTAATAAGCCAAGATAGGAAGGAAATTACTTATATCAACCAAAATGAAAATCGTTTTAACAATGAGCCAAAGCACATTTATATATAATTCGAACTAGTATGGTTCGAACTAAATATACACATAAATCGAACTAGCATAGTTCGAAATAGTAAAGAACACTTGATGCACATAATTCGAACCAACTTGGTTCGAATTCTATGTCTTCATAATTCGAACTAGGCTTGTTTGAATTATACCCTTTGAAGACGTCCCAAGTAATTCGAATCAACCTGGTTCGAATTACTCTAAAATTGACTCCAATAGTAATTCGAGTAAGGCTGGTTCGAATTATGTGAATTTCGGCTATATAAGGAGTTCGAATCAGTCTCATTCGAATCATTGTTCCATTCCCCTGCCCCACCAAATCCTAGAGAAAACGACCCAGATTTGATTCGACAAAGACCCGAACGGAATACTCATCCAATGGGGGATGATCCGACAAGGTTATATCGGTTGGACAGAGTTGCTCATATAGCCGGGGTCATCAACGACGAGGTTAGTACATAAAAAACTTCGTGATAGCGGTATATGTGAGTTAGTGGTTTTGCATGCGGTTTTAGTGGCGGTTTATGTTAGCGGTTAATGGTAGTGGTATTGCTAGTGGTTAAGTTGAGAGGTTTCGCATGCGGGTTAGATGATGGTTTAGTAGGTGGTTTATGGTACCTGTTTTATGTTACCCGGTTTATGTTAGTGGTTTATGTTGGTGGTTTAGTTGGTGGTTTATGTTAGTGGTTTTTGTTAGTTGTTTTATGCTAGCTGTTTTATGTTAGTGGTTTATGTTAGTTGTCTTATGTTAGTGGTTTAGTTGTGTGGTATATGATAGTTGTTTCGCATGTGGTGCTCGTTAATGGAATTTTATGCGGTTTATAATATTGGTTTATTGATGTGCTTTTGTTGTCGGTTTGGGTTGGTTGTTTTTAGTAATGGTTTTGTTAGTACTTTTGTATGCTGTTTTGTTCGTAATTTACCTTGGCGGTTTATTTTGGTGGTATTGAAAGTGGTTGAGCATGTGCTTTTGTAAGCGGTTTGTGATAGTGGTTTTGCATGTGTTTGAGATAAGTGGATGTCTTTGAGGTTTATGTTAGCGGTTTGAGCATGTGGTTTTCAATGTGGTTTGATATATTGGTTTTGCATGTAGATTCTGTACTCGGTTTCGTCTAGTGGTTTATCATGTGGGTTATTTTTGTCATTGGTTATCAAGTCGGTTCTAACAATGCGGTGCATGTAATGCGCAGTCACAGCGATGCATCAGGAGCATGCGGCGGCAGCAGGGCATGCGACTGGATGAGAGATACGTTTCGTTCTTGCAGATGGCTGGATTATACCATCTTGCGAGGCTGAACGATAGATGGTTCCGGTTAGATGAGGCCCTTGTTAGTGCCTTCGTCGAGCGATGGCGTCCGGAGACGCACACGTTCCATATGCCGTTCGGAGAGTGCACGATCACACTTCAGGACGTGGCGTACCAGTTGGGGTTGCCAGTGGATGGGCGTTATGTGAGCGGCTGCCTTTCAGATTTCCAGATATACATCCAAGGTGGCCGTCCAACTTGGTTGTGGTTCCAGGAGTTGCTTGGAGTCATTCCTCCTCCCAGCCAGGTTCAGAAGTACGTAATAAACTGCAGCTGGTTCCAGGAGACTTTTGGAGAGTGCCCCGAGGGAGCCGATGAGGAGACTGTGTGGCGATTTGCTCGTGCCTACATCATGATGTTGCTGGGTACGCAGCTGTTTGCCGACAAGTCCGGCAACCGCATTCACATCAGATGGCTTCCCTACGTAGCTAGGCTTGAGGAGATGGGTACCTACAACTGGGGGTCTGCAGCACTGGCATGGTTGTACCGGTGCATGTGCCGAGTGACGAACAGACATGTGGTCAAGTTAGCGGGCCCACTACAGCTACTTCAGTCCTGGATCTTCTGGCGCTTTCCTCGGTTTAGGCCTGCAGGGTATGACACGTTCAGCTGGCCGTTGGCCTCGAGGTACTCTATTCAGGCTTCTCTATTTCAATTTAATATAGCTAACTCCATGTTCATTAATAGCCAATTACAAATCTCTCACACATTTAATTATCCATAACACACATGTGAGATGCAGGTGGTCAGGTTACAACCCTTCCGGTAGCAAGAAGGGTCCTAGAGTGCAGATGTGGAGGCTGAGGATAGACATGTTACAGGACAGGGAGGTGAGTCAACTACTGGCAAAGTTTATTTAGTTAACCAAACTTTATGAATTGGGTGCATGAGTTGGCCTGACAATGTTGACTTATCTGTGCAGTTTATCTGGATGCCGTATAGCAGCCCAGAGGTACTTCAGGTTGTGCATCCAGAGGCTTTGGAGCCTCGGCATACGGCGTTGTGGCGGTCTGTGACGTCACTGATATACTTTGCCGTCATAGAGTGGCATCAGATTGATAGGGTTCTACCGCAGTTTGGCGGGGTCCAGCCCCGTCCGCATCCCGCCCTGAACATCGACTTTCTGATGTCGAAGGACGGCCGAGGCGGTGATCGATGGTTCCCGTATGCTTTGCAGTCATGGCATCTCCATTGGGAGTCCCGAGCGGACCACGTGCTCAGGTTTGATGTTGTTGCCGACCCTGGTCCGTCATATGAGTTCTTGGAGTGGTGGAGTCAGCATGGAAAGAGATTCCTGTCTCCGGAGATGTACTTGGGGGATCCGAGAGCCGTTCCTATTCCCGTGGAGGTGTCACAGAGGGGTGCTGAGCGAGTTCCTGACATGGATCGTGTTGACGACGTGCCGGACAGGCGTCGGGTTGAGAGGAGAGCTCGTGTGGGGACACGACGGAGCCAGCGTGAGTGGAGGTGGCTGGACCAGGCCATGGATGAGGCTGAGGATCCCAGTCCCCGTGGAGGCGGACGAGGAGGGCAGGGAGGGAGACAGAGAGGGCGTGCTTCGGCGGACCACCACGGTGATCACCGTGACGACGATGACGACGATCAGCATGGGCCCGTGGGGGGGGGGATGCTGCAGGGGCTGTTGTAGTTGCTGGTGTTAGTTCCCATGAAGGCGGACATGGAGGCGAGTGGTATGGATCAGGTATGGGTGACGGGGCTGACTCTGGTGACGTTGGACTTGGTTCAGGGCCTCTTGGAGATTATTTCGTTGGTGTACCAGGCCATGACCAGACTCTTCAGGAGAGTATCCCATAGGTTAGTCCGGGATCACAGTGGACAGACTTCCTTGCCTCAGATACGCTTGATACGGACTTCGGGGGATCACACTTTCTAAACGAGATTTCTGCCATCATGCAGGAGGACGTAGCAGCCCATAGGCGTGGTCAGAGTTCCGGGACACAGGCACCTTTAGATGTCGATCTGAACGAGCCTCCTACGACATCTGTTGCTGACCATTTTGCATTGGGAGGAACTCCTCCTTCCGCCTACACTGTTGCATCACATTCAGTTGTCGGGCCGTCTGTGGCACCCGTCCAGCCTAGGCCACCTGCACAACCTGCCCCGAATGAGGAGGAGGATGAGATCGAGGACGAGGAGCCGCTTATCCGCAGAGGTCATAGAACACGGGTACCCCGTCGTTGCTTTACGGGATCGCATCTGTTTAGATGATTCATGTATCATGTATGTTGTTTCTTCATGTTCATTAATGTATGTTAGCGATGTTTGTTAGCCATGTTTACTTTTTTTGTTATTTTAGCCATGATTACCTTTGTTGTTTGTTCATCATGTTGTACTTTGAAAACGGGTGTTTGTTGGTTATATCAGTGACTTTCATAGTTTTTGCATCGTCTATCAATGTAATATGTAGATTAATTTATTGAACTTTGCATTCAGCAAACTATTAGAAAGACTCGAAGTGAAACATTACATATTCATTAATTAATGCAGCATGCTCAATACAACACATAAACATCAACAAATTACATGACTTCTCAACTACAACTTCGTAAATCGAAACTTAAATAAAATAAGTACCAACACTAAGAATACAGCTACTAATGGCCCCCTGTGTGAGACGATCCTCCGAGCTGTGGGCAACTCCGACGTGTGTGTCCGGGTTGGCGACAGAGGCCACATCTCTTTGGCCGGTTCGGATCTGCCTCGTCCATATTGGTCCGTATGCTAGTGGACCTAGGACGACCCTCTTTCGCACGCCTCTTGTCAGGATCCGGGATCACAGTGGGCCCGTCATATGGTGGCCAGAAACCCTCCGAAATTGGAGGTGTGAATCCCATTCGATACACACTGAATACCGAACTAAGACGATACACCCTGTGAACATAAGCGGTCCAGGTAACCTGTGAGTAGGCACAACATGCAAGTGCGTGCGTACACGGGAAATGAAGTGCCTGGAAGTACCCGCAGTCACATGTCTGATAGGGAAGCGATATTCTATAGCTACCCAATGAGAAAGAACCAGTCGGAGTGGTCTCTGAGATGGTGAACTCGGAGTTATCCCTGTCGTCCAAAGTCACCGTGAAGCACCTCACCGTCTTCAAGTTGGCCTCAATACACTTCACCAAGTGCTGACTGAATTCTTATCCGGTTCCCATCTGGGCTTGAGCCTCTCTCCCCTTGCGAACAAAGAGTTCCGCAAGCCTTCCATATGTTGCCTTCACCAGCGAGCATATAGGGAGGTTTCTAACACCCTTGAGGATTGAGTTCACACACTCGGAGATATTCGTGGTCATGTGACCGAATCTCTGCCCCTCATCACGATGCTGAGTCCACAACGAATACTCAATCCGGTTCGCCCACTCACACATCGCCGGGTCTTCAGACCGCAGAATATCAAACCAGTAATCAAACTCAACCTCAGTCTTGGCATAAGCCGCATTGACAAGAAGCCTCCGTGCGTCTTTGCCCTTGAATGTAAGGGCAAAATTAGCCGCTACTTGTCGAATGCAGAATGCACGGTATGCAGATGGAAGTAAGCAACCTCTGTCGGGAGCCTCAAGCGTGGCCTTGATGCCGTTATGCCTGTCTGATATCACCAGCAGACCCGGCTGCGGTGTCACGTGCTGATGGAGGTGGGAGAGAAAGAATGTCCAAGACTCTGCATTCTCACCCTCAACTAGTGCGAATGCAACAGGTAGTATGTTGGAGCTCCCGTCCTGTGCAATCGCGATGAGCAACGTTCCCCCATACTTGCCATACAGATGGGTGCCATCAATACTAACCAGCGGCTTGCAATGACGGAATGCCTCGATGCACGGTGGAAACGTCCAGAACAGTCTGTGAAAATAAGCTTGAGACTCGTCTACACTGCCACCAATTCGAACAGGGCTTGTCCATAGGACTGCAATAGTACCAGGCATCGTCAACTGGACTCCCAACACCCACCTGGGGAGCTCGTTGTACGACTCATCTCAGTCACCATAGATGATGGCAACAGCCTTCTGCTTTGCCAACCAGACCCTCCTGTACGTCGGCCTAAAACCAAAGTGTGCGGCAGTGGCATTTAGGAGCACCTTAATGCTGACGGATGCATCAGCCCTAACCATTGGCATAATGAACGCCGAGATCACATGATAATCCAAACTCCTGTGGTCACTCGAGATGGAGGTGGCAAGACAGGTATGAGGTCCATTGTACCGTTTGACCTCCCAAATGCCCTTGCGCTGCCGGAGACTCAGTCGAATCAACCATGTGCACCCATTCCCGAACTCAGAACACTTGCCCACATACCGGCGATAATCAGACTCCACTACCTTGTACTGTATCCCTCGCCAGATGCTGTAAGTCTTCACACTTAACAGGGCCTCATCTTTATCCTGAAATTGCTGACCAACCTGGAACTCTGTCAGACCAGCAGTCCCTTCCGCATCCCTAGCTCCAAATCCAACAGGCTGCCCAGAAACCCCCTCCTGCCTCATGGCATCCAAGTTTAAAGAGGAAAAATGAGGTGGATACTGCTGTGTGCCAGAGCTAGAACCACCTCCCGCCCCTGCAGGCTCACTCACTCCGATATCATCGCCGCTGTCATCATCAATCATATCCGGCTCGACGTCATCGTCCTCTGCATCACCCAACAATCCGTCCCCAACCCCAAGCGGTGCAACATACTGTAAAGAGGTCAGCAGAAATTCTGCTGTGCCGACCTGGTCGCCTACGCTGTCATTGAGATCAACAGTAAAAGAAGGGGAGGCGACAGGTTGGACCGGTGGCTCGTACACAGGGACGGACGAAGAAGCAACGGCAGGTCTAGAACTAGAACCGGCTGCCGTGGCTAAAGTGGTGGTATTCCGATTCGAACCCCCTGAGCTGGATACCACATCAACTAACTTTGCCAACAATTCTGGTGTCCTCACCTCCGGAAACTGCCGGCGACAGAGAAACATGACTTGCAAGTCCTCATCACTACCAATCGTGAAACAATCATACTTCACGGTTTCCTGGAGCACCTTGATTGGAATGCGATAGAAAAACTTTTTAACCTGCTTCCCACCTTCCAGACCAAGTTTCATCAGTACAGACCTAACAAGGTCATCATAGCTCGTCGTAGGCCTCACGACAATACAGAGAGGATCCTTATCTGTGAACTTCACACCGGAACGAGTTTTCCTCTTAATGGATCCTCTGTGGTGAACCAAAACTACAAAACTCTCGTCACTGGCCATCTTAGACCCTCTAATGAGAGCAACTCACGTTTACAACCATATATATACAGGTCTGTCTCTCACTAAATCGAACCAGCCTAGCTCGAAATATGGTATGTGTAATTCGAACCAGCCTGGTTCGAATTACTTTGGGGACCTAATCCTTGTATAATTCGAACTGATGTAGTTCGAATTATGTGTGTTTCTAGTTCGAACCATCTTGGTTTGAATTATAGTGAATTTTTCGTTCCTAATTCGAACTCCACTGGTTCGAATTATATATAAATTTGCTTTGGCTCATTGGTGAAACGGTTTTTATTTTGGCTAATATACGTAAATAATCTCCAGCCTTGGCTTATTAGCGTTTTTTGCCCTAAATATTATTTAATGTAATAAAAATCTATTGAAAATTAAAATATTTAATTTAAAATTTTTTACACAATTTTTTTATGATTTTTGTTTATATTTTTTATGAAGAATGCTAGAGGATGAGTAGAATGTATTATTTTTTTATCAATAATGAGTCAATCATGTTTAAAAGTGAGTTAAAAGTATTTATAAGATTGTTAAACTAAAAGAATTAAATTAATAATTAAAAAATAAAAATAACGATAAAAGATAATAAATTTTATTAGTTTATCAATTTTTTTTCTATTTTTTTATCAAATTTTTTTTAGACTTCACAAGAAAGAAAGTAAAAATGAGAAAGTAAAAATAAAAGATAGAAATTAGATCAATTTAATGATGCAATAAAAAAAATAAATACGTAAATAAATATAGAGTTAATACCCAAAATAATTTCTGAAATTTGTTGGTAGCTTTAAATTGGCCTCTAAAATTCTACTGACTCAATTTGAGCCCCCAAGTTTTAATAAGTGACTCACGTTAATTCTTCTTTTAATTTTCATTAACAGAATGCTTACCTGAAATGTTAAGTGACACGTGGACCATTACGTGGTCTGATAAGACTTTGTTGACATGAAAAAAATTAGTTTAGGCTCAATTTAGCCTCTTTTAATAAACATAAAACCCTAACAAGTGCCAAAGTCCCAAATTGAGATCATTGTTTGGTGTTGGAGAAGATGACGGAGAGTATCAGTCAAGGTTCCAGAAAGTCTCATTCACATGGAAGTTTGGGAAGGAATCCAAATCGATCTAGAGCGGAAAAGGTTCCACAATGGTGTGGTTGTGGGATGCGTTCCGTTCTTCGCTTGTTTGGAACAAAAGCAAATCTAAAGAGATCATTCTTTGGATGTCCAAACTATAATGTAAGTTCTTGAATTACTTCCTTCTTGAATTTATCTCTTCTTTTTCTAATAGATGCTTAATTTATTTATGGTTCTTGTTGTGATAGACCTCTGGGAGAAGATGGTGTGGACCTTTTTGTGTGGGCAAATGGTGAAGAACAAGAAGATATGCCTGGGAGAAATAAAAATGAAATAGTATTGAGCATTGGAAGATGAATGTGGGTTGGAGAATTGGTGCAATAGAAGCTGAAATTAAAATTTTAAAAGTATGGAATAGTATTTTGAGTATTTGTCTTGTTTTGTTTGTAGTTGTAGTCATTGGCTATGGTTTAGGTGTAGAAAAGTGATTAATAAAATTTAATTAATGTCCTTATAATCATATTTTTTTAATAGAAATCTGTTTTGTAAATTGTAAGTTGTGACTAACTTGCAAATTCACTGAAGATATTACAAATATATACGATTCTGTAAATTGGAATTTGTGACTAAACCTGTAAAATAAAATGATAAATACAAAGATAAACAAGAGACTAATTAAGTATTTACAAATATGCAAATAAAACTAATGAACCAATTTGTTATATATATACACTAAATCTCTAAATTACAAAATAAATCTTGAATCTAAATTATAATAATACTTACACAAAAGAGAATTGGAAGAAAGACATCAAATAATTAAAGTTGTCGTTGTTCGAATACAGAGAGAATTAAAAGAAAGACATCAAATAATTAAAGTTGGCGTTGTTTGAATATAGAAGCAGAGAGAATTAGAAAATATGAAATAATCATTTCATGAGAATAGAACTGAATGTTGATTGCACAAAGTATCAAGAAAAAGGCTTATACAACTAGAAAGTTTAACCAATTTCTTTCATCTAATCAAAACATTAATATTATATCTGCTAAAAAAAAGATAAACATATAATAAATTATAATAATAAACTTTGAATTTGATTTTATAGTCAATCATAGTCATGACAATGAGTATTTTAAGATATGATAAACTAAGAATGATGTCTAAAGTATCATTATTACAGACACAAAACAAAAGAGCTATTTAAAAAGTTTCAAAATACAGCCCTATACAAGACACTACAAAAGACATAAACAATCATTGACACAAACTTCAGCCACAAAACAACCTTAAAACACATTGGATTACAATTATCAAATTCATCCACAAAAGACAATATAATTTAATCTCTATTTCTTTTTTGGTGCTTTGAAGCTAGGAGTGGGAATAAATTTCATAAATCCTATCAACCTTGATGTTGTCCCAAAACTAGCTCCTTGCATTGCTCTTCATTTATGTGGCAGCTTATCCAACCTTATTAGTGGAGGTGGAGGTGGAGGCACCTACAAGTAAATGGAAGTATTTGATAGGTTAAGTTACATAATTAATGAATTAATTAATGTGTTATATAATGTTACCTGCTTTATAATTTCTGGGTGTGAACAAGTGGGATGGTGATGGCAATCTCTGAAGCCTGTGGAGCATCCACAGTTTGTATACTAGCAGTTGCCATAGCATCATTGGGTGCATTTGCGTTAGCTCCATCTTGAGATTTGGATTTAGCTACAACAGTTGCTGCAGTAGCAGCAGCAAGAGCACAGACAATATCATCAGCTTTTCTATGAGAACAGTTTCTTTTATTGTGTCCTTTAACACCACAGTAGGTATAAGTGAATTCTTTGTACACCCTCTTTAGTTTTGTTGCAATTTTGGACTTCTTACTGTCTGAAGGCTTCTCATCAGTGTCCTTTCTCCTTTTCTTCTTAAGGTTTCCTGGCCTTCTCCTAATTTTAGGTGCTTGAGGCTTGCTGTATTCAAATTTTTCCTACAGTTTCTCACCCGATATTGGATTTAAGGAATGCATATATATAGCCCTATATGCCTATAGTCAACCAATGATGACAAAAGTATTCAGAATTTCTGTTTATCCTTGAAATTGCTGCACATGCATGGACACACGGTATGTCTACAGATTTAACTTTTAATTAGTCATAATCTCTTTTCCCTTCTTTTAGGCAGACCCCTGTGCATGCTTGAACTTCAAATCTCTCTTCCTTACTTCAGAAATTTCACCATCAATATCAGAGTCATTTGAGCTTTCAAATGGGTTAGGCTTATATAAGTTGTCTTCTATAGAATCATATGAGACACTACTACTACTGGTTTGGTCTCCACCATCCTGACTTTCTACTATTTTAGTTGCTGATCTAGCAGATGATCTGGTAATAGGTTTGCTCTTGGTAGAATTAACTAAAGTGGGTTTAGATTGGGACTTGTTTGTAGGCTTAGTGGTTGTGACTTTAGATGATGAGGGTTTGGTCTTGGGTTTGGGTTTGGTTACAGATTTAGATGATGTGTGGTTGATCTTGGCAAAATTAGTTGTAGTGAGTTTGGGTTTGTTTGGATTTGGGTTTAGGTTTAGATTTGATGTTAGTGGTGGTGGATCTGGTTGAAGTGGGCCTGGGTTTAGATAACTTGATATTGGCTGGTGAATTAGGTTGGGCCTGGGTTGGTAATTCAAGTTGGACCTGGGCTGGTGGTTTTCCTTGGGCCTGGGCTAGTGCTTTGGATTGGGCCTGGGCTGGTGGTTCTTCAGTAGGCTTCGTAGCTGAGACATCATTTGGACTTCTTATTGGATTAGTTGTGATGACTGGTGCATCCTTGTCTTCTTCAGAAGCGATGGGAGTAAGCTCTATTAACTGAGGTACTTCATCATCATGAGGTTGGAAAACTCAATGCTCAAAATATAAGTGGACTCTTCCTTGATTCATTCTTGTAAGATAGCACATCTCTAACAATTTCTTATCATGTGAAAGTGCTCTCAATCCACTTTTTAAAGGTCTACTAGAAACAAGCCACTAACATTCAACAATGTCAGCATAACCGAGCTCCTTGTAGTAATCTCTCAGTGAAAATACATCCAATCTATCTTCATCTAGTCCAGTTAATTCATCCGTGCTGTCCCTTTCGTAAACTACACTGCCATCATTCTTTGTAATAAAGCTGCTGTGATGCTACACAATGGTTATCAAATCACCCATCTACAAATATAATTCAAACAATTAACAACATAACTTCAAAATCCAAAGCCTTTTATATCATGCATCAGCTGACTCTATATTAACATGGCAAACAATCTTTTTTTAGAACAGAAAATGTAAAAATTTATATACAAAAGTGCTCCTTGTAACGACAGCTACATAATTTTTTGCTATCTATAATTAACATCTACGCATTATCGCATTGACAAACATCATCTATTTACTTAACCCTGAATTTCTCATTTTATATTTTCAAAAAAAATATCATCCCACAAAACTTAAGCAAATTATTTGTCAAAATAACACGGTTAACACTAATCATAGTAAAAACTCAGCTATTGGAATCATCTATAAGGAGAAACTGGTACATAAAGAAGTGATAGATTTCACTAACTTGGATGTATCCTTTTTGAGAAAAACCCAAAATAGCCCCTGACAATTACCTCGAAAGACAACGAGGCCCTTGAAAAAAAAAAAACCCAACCCGGCCCCTGACAATTACCTCGAAAGGACAACGAGGCCCCTGTGCCAAAAAAAAGTCAATGTTATTTTTTTTGGCACAGGGGCTAATCAGTCCCAAAAAAAATATCAAGGGTCGGATTGGGTGTTTTTTTTTATTGGGGGCCTCGTTGTCCTTTCGAGGTAATTGTCAGGGGTCGGGTGGGGTATTCACTCATTTTTTTCTCTGTAACATAGTTACCATTAATCATAACCAGTCTTTTAAAAAAAAACCTTAACAGAAGATGATCAATAACAAAAACTATCTACTTTCACAATGCACCCAATCCATTTGAGCATCAAATAGTGAAATCAATGGCCAATAAATCCCAACCAAGAGAAGACACAAACATAATATTGAACTCAAACGTAGAATGCTTGTATTACTACCTTTCTAGGAGAAACGGTGGTGTGTAGGTTGTTCTTCCTCATCCTAGCAAACGGAAACGCGTGCGACGAACTTTGCCGACAACCTACAGTAGCAGCAACATTGATCTTCCACCGTATGGTACATGCGAGAGAATGAAAAAAGAAGAAGAAGAGTTTCCTTGTTTGAGTGATTTGATCACAGGTGATGAAGTGTAATTGAATTTTAACCCCAAAATGGCTAAAACGATGTTGTCTGATGAGAGATTACGCGCCAAGGAAGAAACGACGCCATTTAATAAGGTTAGGTGTCAGACTCATATGTCACTTAACGTTTCAGGTAAGCATTCCGTTAATGGAGATTAATAGAAGGGCTAACGTGAGTCACTTATTAAAATTTGGAGGTTCAAATTGAGTCAATAGAAATTTCAAGGGCCATTTTGAGTATTAACTCAAGAAATATATTAGATGAATTTGTCATTTTCAAATATGGAGAAATTATATTTTACATAAGTTATGGTTAGCAAGTTGGATTACAATAAAAATGACAAAAGACGACATTGCTAAACAACAGTAGCAAGCTTACCAAAAAAATTCAAGAATTTAGTACAGAGGTGGTGATGATAAAGCAATAGCAAGGTTACAACACACAAAAAATAGTTTGTAGGAATACAAAGAATATATGCATATATGGGTTACATTATAGGGAGCTCCTAGATCCAAGTAGGATCTGATGCTAGAAACAATTGAATTAGTAGTAATGATGATCATGATATGATGCTCCGAATTCTGCTCTCCATGCTTGATCATCATAAGTATATGAAGTGGCATTGTTGTGTGCCAATTCAGAATCCTCTTGATACAGTGGTTGCAGTGCAGATTCTGGTAATTTGCTCTCTGCAAGGTACTGCTTCATGGTACTAACCTCTGTCTTGTGTTTACTTTTCAGCTTTTCAATTTGCAATTTTAACATCTCATTGTCTTGTTGCACGTTTGCAAAGTTTTCCTGCATCATAACATTAGAAACATGAATACCACAATGCTGAACCTTTTCATCAACTCAGTTAATTATTATATATGCCTCATGGAGATAATATAAATGTTTCTAGAACAGGCTCTACTAAACTGGTTCAAAAACATGCAAGTATTTGATAATAGAAGGATATATACCCTCTTAAGTAGTTTATTCTGCATCCAGTGATTATTATTTTATGAAAGCTACCATTTTAATAAATTTCATGTCTCTAAAGTTATTTACCTCTGCAACAGATGCAGCATGTTCAGCTTCTCTTAGTCTAACAAGTAGTTCTCCGGCTGCCTGAACAGCTTCCGCAGTATCTCGGAGTTGACTTTTCAAAATCTGGTTCTCCCTTTTCAACAATTTTGATTCCTTTTCCCTCTCCACCCTCATGACAGAAAGCTCGGCAGCAAGAGATTTGGCAAAGCGAGCATGTCCCTTTTTTGAGGCCTTTGCTGCCGCCCTTTTCACCTCTGCTATCCCTTCCATTACTGCCTCATGCTTAACAACCAAGTCATTATATTTCTCTTGTAGCTCAGCGTAGTGCTCCACAATTCTAGCATGACCAGTGACTGCTCTATTTAGTGCATCATCCAACTCTGCTGTGCACTTCTTCTCAGATCTCAGTTCTGCCTCCACCCTCGCTGCATGCTGGCGCTGGGACTCAAGATCAACTCTAAGTTCGTCCGTAAGACAAATCCATTCACTTTCCATTTCGGTCCATCTCTGCTTTTCATTCTCTAGCTCTTCCCCATCATTTTCATGAGAAAACACACCACTCTTCTGCAGTTGTATGGATCTTGACATTAAAGAAGATCTAAGTATATCGGTTGACTTTTTAACCGGTGCATCACCATATGATTGAAGCTTGCTCCTTAGATTCTTAATTTCTTCAAGAAGCAATTCCTTCTCATTAGCATCAAAAGAGCTATCTTTTTTAGCACACTCTTCCTGTACTTCTTTAATTTCACATTCTTCCCCTGTAATATATGGGAAATGACCAATTGAGGATGTCCCCTTCAGAATCTGAAAATGACATCGAAAACATTTGAGAATGGGAATTTTAAGTACCATGAAACGAATAGAATTCAAATTTTTATATTAAAAAACCAACTGACCTTGTTTTCGTCTTTCAATTTCTCCACCTGGAAACAAACAGAATAATTATCAATAATGTAAAGTGCAGCCCAAACATAATTCATTAAGGTTAGAGAATCTTAGTACCATTTCATTTAGCTGCTTGATTCTAGCTGCTTGCTCCATGCACACATTATCCAAGTGCTTCAGGGGGAAAAAAAAGGGATAAATGAGAGAAGGAAAAAAAAAAATAAGAAAGAATCTTCTATGTGGAAATCATGTGAAAACATACTTTTGGGACTTTCAAGCTATCTTGGACCTCAGCATAATCCTTATCGCATAATTTTGTTCGACAAGATGCACAAAGGGAGGTGTATTCTCCATCACTGGAAGGCTTATTCGGTATTGTATGATCAGAAGATTCAGCCTGGTCATTTTCTGGGCATGCCATCAAGGTTAAGTGCTCAAATGAGAAGGAGGTTGTGGATTTGTTCAATGCTGAGTTCTTCTGGTGATTGTCAATCATTTGTAATCCCCTCTGGAGGCTTGTTGCCAACGATTCAGCCTTGCTAGACCGTAAAGAGGATTGCATATGCTGACACTCTTTAAATGATTTTCTTGACAAATCTTCATCTAAATTTGAATTCTCTGCCACATTGTTCCAACGTCCAAGATTACTTGATGCAAAAGTCACGTTTTTCCTTAGGTTATTGCTAAATTTTGGGGAATCAGACAACTTTGGTCCATCAAGTATTGGAGATGGACTGCACGAATGGACTGATTTAATGCCTTCTGAAGTGTTTTCGATGCAATCAATGTTATCTGCTGATATCACAATGTCCCCGTCATTGAGCATGTCTGCATCACAATTTTCAACAGAAGAAAACTGGACACAATCTTCAGTGACAGAAATGTCTTTAGGGCTCCCTTCACATGAGCTGTACAATTCATCAATCTGCTGCTGCAATTGCCTTATGTCATCCTCATTGACATTTACCACCTCATTGGTGTCATTCTCTATGTTAGAAAGGATCAATGAGCGGTTTATGCTGATTCTCAAATGATTAAGACTTTCCTGTGCATTACACCCTTGGAAGGATCCCTTTTTACCCCCATCATCCTTTGCCCTGATAAGTTCTTCCTAAAGCAATGGAAACACATTTTGACCCTCATAATTTGCACTATTGTGTTCATTCAAAAGCTATCTGCAATAACAAGCCCTAGAATATACCTTCAAGTTCTTGATTGTATCACTGAAATCAACATCAGCCTCCTTTATTTCATTGATAACTGGCTCATTTCTAACGGATCTTACTCGTTGTCCAAATCTGAGTGTGCTGAGTGTTTCACTATTACTCCTACAATCAACAAATAGAATATTTATATCTGAATTCAATTTTAATAAACTAGTGAATTAAACACTGTGATCTAAGTAAAAATACTTGTTATCAGGGGAGATCGAACAGATTACTGAGAGCTTCGAATTTCCACCAAGTGAGTCTCGTAGTAAATGTGTTAAACAGGATTTCTTGTGTGGGTTGGCTTCATCTTTTGCAAATTGAGGTTCGTTAATCAGAGCATCCACAAAATGGCTGTACCAATAACTTATACAGTGGTCAGAAATAAAAATAATGTTATGTTCATGTACTTGGTCATTAGCATGAAACAAGAAACTGATTCAAAAGTGATGGACAGTGTTCCACAAAGAAAATAACATTATTTTTGCAGTATGAAATATTCAAGCATGTAACAACAGGCTGACAAAATTAACATAATATACTACATTCAACTTCCAAAATGATAAAAGATAAAAATCCAATCAATTTTGAATGGCGTTAGAATCCTGGATGACCTAAAACCTTTGATAGGTAGAATTAGTCTTTGATGTACCAGATGTATACACGTCTGCTATTGATTTCGCATAGTAATATGGCTTCAAGAGTTATGTACAAATATATTGATGTTCTTTACATTTGGTGTTCTAAATCCTTAGTCTTCTATTGATGTTGTTTAAGTTGTTGATATTCTAAATCCCTAATATTTGATCATCTTTGACAATTTAGTCATGGCATCTTACCCAAGCTGAGATAATGACTTCTTTAAATTTATGGTTTCCATATGATATTGGTCTGCATGATCAGTTGTATCCCTGTCAAGCCCAGCAAGATCAATAAGGCTGATCTTACTACTTTTTAAGCCATTGGAGCTTTTTGAAATTCCCTGCAGCAGCATAATAGAGATAAATTAACAAGATGAAACCAAAGTATCAACACGAATTTTAGAGCTGTTACCTAAAAATGAAGAATTTGGCAATACCTTACACCAAGACTCAACTACAAAGGTGAAAATGATGTGTGATTTGTACCCATTAGACTTAAAGCCTCCATATTTTCTGTTTGAAAGGCCCTGCAACATATATTGAGAAATTAACTTAGCTGACTGAGACTAAAACATAATTTTTGACCAAAATCTCAGTTAACATAAGCATGAATATGTAGACATCTAAATTTGAGTATACTCTTTAAATGCTTCTCTCTACCTTGATCATGATTTGAGCTACATCATCGTAGCTTGTGATATATTCCTCAATCAAATTCTCAATATACAGTGCATTTTTTGAATCTTCCTTCACCTGCAATAGTTTTGACCAAGGCATAATTATCATAAGCATGCAGAAACTGAAGTGACAGAAACTAGGAAGAAGTGTTTTCTATAAAAGATGGATTGAGTAAATTCCCTAATACCACTGAAGATTAAAATGATACCTACCTCAAGGTTCTGCTGGATTGGATTGAGTAAATTTTTAATTTGATCGTGGCAAATCTGTTTAGCAAACACCAAAAAGAGACCCAAAAAAAAAAAAAAGAAAAAGTTAGTAACACGAAGGAACAATCTCCTGAGCAAATTGAGAGGGTTTTATAAAGAATTCAAGTTCAGTTACCTCAAGAAAAGAACAACGACATTGATAGTTGAACTGTTTCCTATCTGACATACGTTTCTCCTGAAATAGTCATTCAAATTTTGAAAACCAAGATGCTTCACTTCTGATAATTATCAGTTAATGTAGAAAACAGAAACATACTCTTTCAAGCTCAGTAAATAACATTCTGAAGATCCGAGGAGCAATTCCCTGTTGACTTTGACTCAAAGGCTCCTCAACAATGGAACTTGGGGGACCCCACATTGTATAAGTCTTTCCACTTCCAGACTAGCAAACAACGCACAGATGAGGTGAAAAATTAGTCCTCAATATTTGTGCAATTGCAACACATTTTCTTTTTCCACAAAAGTTTAAAAAATCATAGCTAACATCAATAACATATACCTGGCCATATGTCAGAATTGAAGTGTTGTAACCAGCTAAAGCGCTTCTAACCAACGGTAGACCCACAGACTGGAAAACATCCTCCTAAACAACCAAAAAGCTTATAAATCACACTGAAGTATAGAAGAAAAATTACTACTACTGCTAATTAATTATACCAGGAAATTCATGAAGTACACTTTATTACCCTTCTTTAACTCAGATTAATCAAAACATAAATCAGAATGTTATATATATAATTGAAGCAAGGAAGGTAAAAGTACTAATTGCTTCATTCTAACAGGCAATTCACGTAAGTAGCTTTTAGTAATTAAACAACCTTTAGCACATATCTATCTATCTATTACCAAGCTAGTTTGATATTCATTCTCAAACACTTAATATTTTTCTATTGTGCCACTTCATACTTTTTTCCATGGTAGGATAACCTAATTTCTTTCTTTGTATTATTATATTGGGTAAACTACTAAAATAGTATCCGAAAGTTCATAATGACAAAAATAGCCCTTAAAGATACGAAACAACAAATAAGTCCTTGAATGATTTGAAAATGCTACAAATAAGTTAAGTACTAATTGCTGCATTTCATGCAATTTAAGTACAAATTAACCACCCGTTTAACACAGATTTATAGTATAAGAACATAACATATAGAAGTTCAACTTACAAATAAGTCACACTGAAGCTAATCAAGTAAAGCAATTCCTTCATTCTAAACACAATTTTACACATAACAGTTCCAGTTTTTTTTACCTGGCTGGAGTTGGTATCAAAAACCTCGTCGAAGGTGAATAGTGCATCCCCCAAACACAATGTATCAGAAGAAACCTTCTCAATTTTCGAATCTCCTTCTTTCGCATTGTTATTCTTATTCTCAGGTCTAATTCGCACCACAACCTGCATCAAGAAGTTCAAATAATTAAAGGCTCGAAAAATATGAGTTTTAAAAATCTATGGGTGCTTCTTTGATCACAGCAAATCACTACTAGGGTTACAGATCACAGCTTCAAAGTTCAAAATGGAACCTTCACTGTAGGATCGTCGTTCAATTGGGTGTGAGAAATTGGAGCCTTGATCTGAGATTGTTGATGGTTGATGATGTTTGGATCTGCTGGGGGAGTGTTTTCAGCGTTGGATTTGGGGACTTTAGGGTTTGAATTTGAATTTGAGGAAGAAAGTGAAGTGTATTTGTTTCGAGTGGAAGAGAATGATTTTGGAATGATGAGGTTTCTGATTGAGGAGGAAGAAATGCTCCCCAAGAAACCATTCTCTGTTGTTGCTACCTTGTTTTGCTTCATGGCTTCTTTGCTGAGCTTGCAAAAATGGTGGATCTATGAAGAGAGTGAGAGAAAGTGTGTTTGTATGAGTGGGAGAAGAACTAAGTAAGTGTTTGGATTCAAATTTTGATGTGAAACAATGAGAGAGGGAAGAAGAACTGAAGAGTGAGGAAGTGGCTAAGGTGAACGTTACCGTTATGAAAAATGAGAAATCTCTTTTTAGCTTCAAATCTTAAATGACTCTAAATTGTCCTTGTACTTTTAATATACAGACAATAATAGATATAAACCAAGGTGCACATGGCAAGATAGCGACTCACCGGGGGCAATATAGTCCATGCACAACAAAATTCAAATAATAACTAGTCGTTGAGCTCGCCGCCATGTCTTGTGAATCATCCGTTACCCTTTCTTGCCCATCAAGCTCGCTCGCTCGCTCTCTCTCTTATATTATTGTAATTGATTAATGATTAATGTACTTAATCATCCATTAATAGTATGGAACAGTAATTGTCTAATTGGTAATTCTCTTATGCGCTCTCTCCACAACAATAATAATCTCTATTTATCATTATAAAAATAGATAAAAACACGATAAATTTTAATCTAAAATTCACTATAAAATGACATCGATGTAATACAGAAGAGGATTATTTCTTTTTGGTTCACCTAATTTTAGCTAAAAAGATGAGCTCTCTCTTCATCAAAATGTCAAGTGTTGATTTATAAGATTGGGATATGAATTTTTAATACGTGTTTTAAATATTTGTGATATGAAGAGATCAAATATTATTTAAAAGTTATTAAATTATATTAATAGAATATTCAATTTAGTTTGATGTAACTAAATTTTATTTTATTTGGTGACATACTCAGATAAAATTGTAAGGGCAACGCTCAGGCTCATAGCAACGGCATGATGAGTTTGTGAAAAAAGAAGAAAAGAACTTAACAAACTTATATATATATAGAGAGAGGGGGGAGGGGGGAGGGGGGAGGGAGGAAGGAAGAGAGAGAGGGAGATGGCGACGGGCTCAACAGCGACGGTAACGGGATAAATAACGATGGTGATATGAGCTGTGAACGAATATGGGAGCTGTGAAGGGTAGGCGGCGATGGGCTCAGCAACAACGATGACGGGAGCTATGAAGATTTTTGAAGAAGCCGAGAAGAAGAAGACTTTGGGTGAAGATAACTGAGTTTCTCTTGCATGGCTGTAGAGTATGGATTGAAGTTGTGAATTGATGTAAGGCAAATCCTAATTCATAAAAAGTGTTTATATGTATATATTTGGGGTGGGTACACCGTAAACCCGACCATGCCTGTCCTGAGCAAAATCAGCCCCGACTCGGGTCAAGTTATTACCCTCCTCAATCGGGTATGGACGGGTCGGGTAGCCACGTATTCGGGCACTCTTGCCAAGTCTAACCACGTATTGATGCTTCATTCATTAAGGGTTTACCGTTAGCCAATGGATTGCTACACACACAAGGCGAAATTCTAACTCCTAATAGTTGTTTAAGCGGACGAGTGAGATAACCACTCAACAAATTCAAATTGATTAAGACAAAGACTAATTATTTTTAGAGAAAATTTCACTCCCTCCCCTATGAGATGTTAAAATGACACTCCCCTCCCCTCTATTTTATAAATGTACATTCTTCTCCTTTCTAACTTTTAAAAAATCTCTTCTTTAATCCATTTTAAACTTTTTGTGTTAACTATTGTTAACTTTATCCATTTTTTAAGAAAAAATAAATTATTTTTTTAAAAATATCCATTAACAAAAATTTTATTTTTTATTATTAAATTTTGCTTACCAAAATATCCTTTAATAAATTATTCTTTTATTGATTAAATTGTATTTTTAAAAAATTTAATAATTATATTTTTTTTCAAAAATACTCTTTAATAATTTTTTAATTATTAAATTATAATTTTATCAAAATTTTCGTTAATAATTTTTTTATATTTTACTATTAATTTTTTGATATCTATATATATTATTTTAACATTAAATAAAAAATTTTAGTAAGATTATTTTTCAATATCAATATATATTAATTGTTATACATATTAACAGTAGTAAGATTTTTTTATTTAATGTTAAAATAATATATATTGATATCGAAAAATTAATAGTAAAATATAAAAATAATTATTAACAAAAATTTTGGTAAAATCATAATTTAATAATTAAAAAATTATTGAATGGTAGGTATTTTAGAAAAAAATAATTTAATTATTAATTTTTTTAAAAATATTTTGGTAAAAATTCAATTTAATCAATACAAAAATTTATTAAAGGGTATTTTGGTAAGCAAAATTTAATGATAAAAAATAAAATTTTTGCTAATGGGTATTTTTTTAAAAAATAATTTATTTTTTCTTAAAAATGGATAAAGTTAATATTAGTTAACACAAAAAATTTAAAATGGATTAAAGAGGAGGTTTTTTAAAAGTTAGAAGGGAGGAGAATGTACATTTATAAAATAGAGGGGATGAGAGTGTCATTTTAGCATCTCGTAAGGGAGGGGAGTGAAATTTTCTCTTATTTTTAATATTTTAATATTGAAATATTGAGAGTTTGATTTTAATTATAACTTTGTAAAATATTTATAATAATTATTATTATATATATTTTATTTAATTTTTTAATAAATTTTTTTATATAATTTTATATATTATCCCGTATAGAGTACGAAAATATACACTAGTTTAGTTATTGAATTGGATTTTATGTTATGGATTTAGGATTTTTCTTTAATTTAACCTAATAAGAGGTTATAAATACCTCATAAATTATAGTAATCATAATTCAGTGATTAGAGATGTGACTTTTGTGATGAAATCATGATGTGCACAAGTAAGGTTGAGTGAGTCCTTCTCTTATTGTATCGAGAAATTGGATAGAATATTTAGGAGTCCCTTTTTTGTTGGGTGGGTCTCTTTATATTCAATTTCAATCTATCCTTTTTATTTTCTATTTTAATTTTAATGTATCTTTTTATTCCTTTTGAATTCTTATCTTTTTGTTTATCCTCTTTTTCTTTATCATTTCGTATCATATTTCAGATATTAGATTAATTTTTATTAATCTATATTTATTCTTCTTATGTCCTTAAAAAAAGTTCTAATGTCTCTCGCGTCTTTTTTATGTTCTTATTGTCCTTGTCTTCCTTGTTTTTGTTTTATTATTATTTTGTCGTCTTGTTGATTTCATTATTTAAAAAAAATATATTGTGCAAAAGAAAAGAAAAAAAATACATAAATTATCTTTTTTATATTTGTTCTTTTTATACACTAATTTTTTAATAGCAAGATTCAAGAACAAATCTTTTTTGAAGAGGAAAAAAATGATACGTGATTTAAATGTTTGTGATATGAAGAGATCAAGTATTATTTAGAAGTTATTAGGTTATATTTTTAGAATGTTCAATTTAGTTTGATATATTTTGATTTTGTTTATTTAGTTAATATATTGGGCTTTATATGGACTTAGGGTTTTTCTTTATTTTAATCTAATAAGATGTTATAAATACCTCATAAATTATGTTAGTCGACATTCACTGATTAGAGATATGAAAGTCCCGCTTTTGATTTCGTGATGAAATTATGATGTAGACAAATAAAGTTGAGTGAGTATCTCTCTTGTTGCATTAGAAAATTGAGACAAATTAAGTTAAGGAGTCCTTGTTGCGTCAAAAAATTAGATAAAAAATAAAATTATTCTTTTTTATTCAATTACAATTTATCCCTTTTATTTCTATTTCAATTTTAATATATCTTTTTTATTCACTTTAAATTTTATCTTTTGGTTTATTCATTATTTTTTTATCATTTGATATAAGATTTCAGATATTAAATTAATTCTTATTAATAATTTATATTTATTCTTCTTGTGTCAAAAAAAAGAGTTCAGTATCTTTTACATTTCATTTTTGTTTTTCTTATTATGTTTTATTATTGTTACGTCATTCTTGTTAATTTTATTATTAAAAAAATAATAATATATAAAGCGTAGAAAGAAAAAAAAAACAAAAAAGAGTTAAGAGTATCTCGTGTCCTTTTTTATGTTCTTATTATCTTTGTTTTTTTTGTGGTGTTTCATTATTATTTTGTTGTTTTTGTTGATTTTATTATTAAAAAAATAAAAAAACATAGTGTAAAAAGATAAAAAAAATAAAAATTATCTTTCTTATATTTGTTTTCTTTATACACTATTTTTCTAACTATAAAATTTGAAGATGAATTTTTTTAAAAAAAAAAGAATAATATGTGTTTCAAATATTCGTGTTATGAAGAGTTCAAGTATTATTTAGAAGTTATTAGTTTATATTTTTAAAATGCTCAATTTAATTTTATGTATTTTGATTTTGTTTATTTAATTACTAAATCGGGCTTTATATTTGTGGATTTAAAGTTTTCTTTGTTTTAACCTAATAAGATGTTATAAAATACCTCAAAAACTATTGTAGTCATCATATAGAGTGATTAGAGTAGTACCAAAGTAATTTTTGGTTTCATGATGAAACCATGCTATGAACAAATAAGATTGAGTGAGTCTCTCTCTTGTTATATTGAGAAATTGGGTAGAAGATTGAGTGAGTCTCTTCGATTTAATTCCTATAATATGGTGTGAACAAATTAGATTGAGGAGTTCATTTTTTGTTGCATCAAAAAATTGAATAAAAAAGTAGAATAGTTCTTTTTGTATTTAATTTCAATTTACTCCTTCTATTTTTTATTTTAATTTTAATTTATCTTTTTCAATTTAATCATTCTTTTTGTATAAGATGTCAAAGATGGTTGTAGAAAAGATAATTGGGCTACAGAAAATTTTTTTTTTGAGTAAAAAAGATGAAAACAACGGTATACCATTTGTGAGATGGGATATAGTGCAAGCTCCGAAAAAGTTAGGTGGTTTAAGTGTAGGGGATGCTTTAATAAAAAATGCATCGCTTCTATTCAAGTGGTGGTGGCGCTTTTCGATGGAAGATTGCACGTTGTGGAAGAAGATTGTATGTTCTTGTAACCATTTGAACCCAATTTTAATGTTGTCAAAACAGCCATTACCGTCAAGAGGTGGCCCTTGAAAAGACATTTGCCAGCTTAATGTTAAAGAGCAACAGGTAAGAGATATGATGATCAGTGGTTTGTCTATGAAAATGGGGAATGGCAGACGTATTCGATTTTGGGAGGACGATTGGTTACAAAGTGGCTCTTTGAAAGATAGTTTTCCTAGACTCTTCTCTATGTCAAATCAGCAAGGATCTGTCGTAGGGGACTGTGGGTTTTGGGATGGGTTAGAGTGGGTATGGAACTTTCAATGAAGGAGAGAATTATTCCAATGGGAGTTGGAGCTGCTCAATCAACTTCATGAGCGGCTACGGCAGGCTAGACTATCATCTAATAGAGAGGATACAGTTATATGGAAATTTGACAGAACAGGTATTTTTTCTACTAACTTTTTTGTGCAGGTGCTACAGAAAGAGACTCTTTCGAAGGACATCACAAGCTACAGTTTCACCAGTATCATATGGAGAGGATTGGTTCCTCCAAGAGTTGAAATATTTGATTGGTTTGTCTTAGTAGGCAGAGTCAACACTAAAGAGAGACTCAATAGACTAGAAATTATACATTATGGTGATAATATTTGTGTTCTGTACAAAAAAGAAATAGAATTTGTGCATCATCTGTTTCTTGGCTGTGAGTTTACATGGCAGGTGTGGTGTGCTTGGCTGACGAAGGCTGATAGAGTTTGGACTATTCCGGAAACTGTCAAAGAGCTGTTTGAGAGCTGGATTGAAGCGTCTGGTCGTAACTCGCAGTAAAAGAAGTGGCTGATAGGGTTCTTTGCGGTGATCTGGAATATCTGGCTGGAACGAAATAGCAGAGTTTTCCGGAGCTGCAAGACAGGTGTTGATGAAATCAAGAATAGGTCATTTTTTAGCTACAAAGAATGGTGTGGTGTTAATCCGTTCGATTGTTGATGGCAATGTTGGAGATGACAATGGATTATACCCTGCTGTATGGTGTTTATTGTCTTGTTTATTTTTGTTTATGTTTCCCACATGCTCTACTTTAACGTGTTAACTTCCTTTTTTCAAAAAAAAAAAATTCAATTTTTGTCTTTTTGTTTTTTTTTTTCTTTATCAATTTCGCCCAGAAAATATTGGATTAAATTCTACAAAGTGTGTTTTATTTTTAAATTTAGAGTTCTTTTGGTAATTTTGAAAAATATTTTATTTACTATTTGAAGTTCCAATAGGGTTGTTTCTATTATATATATATATATATATATATATATACACCAAAGATAGGAGATTCGAACCCGCGACCTCTTAATTGAGTATGGAAAAACTATGCCATTTGAGCCATACTTCATATTATATTTATATATTTGAAACCTGATTTTTGAAGAATGTAATCATCAAAATTTTGGCCATTTAAAAACATCTTTCACATTTTTGTGAGAACTATAGATTTTGACTCTCACTATTTGAAATCCAGTGGTTTAATATATTTTAGGACAAATCACATAAACAAATTATTAGAGCTTAAAATTTACGTAACTGTTCCAAATGCAAAAAACAAATTATTAGAGCTTAAAATTTACGTAACTGTTCCAAATGCAAAAAATAAACATTAATATCTTAATTTTATATAAATTGAATCAACTTATTTCAATTTACTTTTATTTTATATAAATTGAAACAATCTAATTTGATTTAGTATGATTTCATGTAAATTGAAATAATAAAATTTGATTTATTAAATATCATGTCACTCGAATCAATATGATTTGATTTACATTAAAAAAGGTTGATATATGTAATATCAATCAAAATTATTCAATTTACACAAATAGTAGATCATGTAAATTATATTACAACTTTGGATATAAATAGCCTAACATTTAATAATTTAATTAAATTACATTAAATCAAATTAAATTAAATTCTAACAGTATATAATTAATTTAATATTCAAGATGTAAAGTAAAAAATTTAAACTAAATTAAATTACATTAATTTAAACACTAACATTTAAGGGTTAAATTATATTCATTTTAAATAAATTAAATTTAAACTAGATTCCTGGCCCATTAACCTAATATTTAAGAATTAAATTAAATTTAAAAAAATTAAACTAAATTAAATCCTTGCCAAACTTCTATTGTTTTTTTAATCTAACATTCGAAACTTAAAATAGATTACCTAAATTCCAAAAAAAAAATTCTAATCTAATTAATCACTACTCTAATTAAACATTGTTTATTACTTCTTCATCTTGCATTTGTACTTTTAAAATTTTAACAAACTAGTAAATCACTACTCTAACTATTATTTGTAATTTAAAAATCTCAATAGCACATATAATAAAATTCTAAGTGACTTAACATCACAAAATATTATTTATTTTTTAAAGATATTAAATTTCATTCACTAATCTCTTTATAGATGGAACCAACAATATAGCAATACTATCCAACCGATACATACGATTTGGGTCTTCTTTTATATCTGCAGTTTAAAATTAGTATGATTTTTTGGCGCAAACTTTTTCTGAAATCAAGATTTGGAAGTGGATGATTTGGTGAAATGTACTTCAAAGTAAATAAATTCGAATTCTATATATATATTAAATCGAAGCAATTTATTTCAATTTAACCCAGCATCCGTTACAAGTAAATCGAAGTCATTCAATTCGATTTATTATAGTCTAATTCAAATCCATTCAATTCAAATTACTACAGACACATACCATGAATGTAATTCGAAACAAATGATATTGATTTACTATGGATAAATTTCAAACCTTATTAAATTAAAGCTGATAGATTCAATTTATATATATATCTAATAGTTTGAATCTACTTGACTCGATTTATTATTAAAATAACTAAATCAAATTTAGTCAATTCAATTTACATATAATTATAAATAAAAATATATACGTAATATTTTTTATTTAAGAGATTCACGTAGAATTAATTGTCATTTTGTTTTTTTTTTTATGTGAATGGTCATATATTATATCCTTGTTGTTTCAATTATACTATTGAATTGGATAATATACGATAGAAAAATCTTCGCCGAGAGTCACCACACATCAGTATACATCATCATCATACAATTACGTGTATCTCCATTAATAATGTTAGGCCAACTACAAAGTACAAACAAGATTCACCGAGCAGTTTTGGACAAAATACTAGAACTTGGAAAAACGATAACAATTTAATGGATCGGAAAAAATGTCTTATTCTTTTCCAAGCTGCCAGGGTCACACAAAAACACTAAAGCACCCCTCACAAAAGAAATAAAACTAATATCCATTGGGCCCTACCTCATTGTTTGTTTCTGGCCTATTACATTGTGAGTCTGATAAATAACCGGTCCATGAAGTTCCGTGCTGCACATGCTTTTATTTCCCTTCCTCTGCTCTCTCACTCAGTCGGCATGACTAGTTGACTACCTGCCTATTGTAAGTATTGTTTCCAGGCCTGTAATTTTTTTCTGTTTTTGGGTTAAAAAAAATGTTACTACATGTACAAATTATTTTAATAACTAAGTTCAACTAAATTAATTTATTAACAATAAAAAACCTTCACAAAATAACATGTATATATTTACGTTCTATTAGCGCTTAATTAGAACAAGCATTGTATTTTTCGTATTTTTTTAGTACATAAATTTTTATTAGAGAACACACAAATTTTAAAATATGACATACAAATTTTTAAAGTATAGCACACTAAATTTTACACATAATACAAATTTATTGATATAATCTACAAATTTTTCACATAACACATAAATTTGTAAAACGTAGCACACAAATTTTTAAAGCATAACACAAAACTTTACTCAAATTTATCATGATGTTTATGGTTCAGATTTTTCACATAAAAATTAGTTATAAATTAATTATAATGTAGTGGATCGGTTTGAATCAGTTTATAAAAACAAAACCAAATTTAATTTAATAAACCATTTTAAACTAATTTTTAACATATAAAAAATTAAATTTAACCCTTCTTTCCTCTTTTTCTCTCCGCGTCTCTCTTTTTTCTCTTTCTCTTTCTCAACCTCTCTTCTTTCTCTTTCTATTATTATTTATCTTTTCTTTAATTATTTTTATCTTTATTTTTTCACTTTAATACAAACATTTTTTATTTATTATCTTCCTTCTTATAAAACCTTTCATTATAATAGGCATAGATTGATCAAATTAAAATTGTATATTTATGAGTACACTGTGACACAAAATTTTTAATTATTTATAAAAAAATTGGTTAAACTGATTTTTTTTAACATCCCTAGATATATAGTATACAAATTTTTGTATATAGCACACAAATTTTTGCATATAACATACAAATTTTTACACATAACATACAAATTTTATTGCAAATATATTTTATTAGTTAGATAAGTCAATGTTTTGGATATGTAATTCTCTAAAAATTTATGTGCTGCATATCAAAATTTATGCATTATACACTAAGATTTTTATGTTATACACTAAAAGGAAAAATAGACAAAAAAAAATACACACAATTTTGTATACGGTAGACAGATGTACCGTCAATTTTTTAATGAGTCATTTGAACACACCAATATTGAACTCCGTTGTCAATTCTACCCTTTCGTGACCTGAGTAATTTTTTCAGCGGTGGTGGAGGCCAGGTGGCACGATATTGTATGATGTGGACATGTTGGGTGACACAATAGAAAATAATATTATTATATTATTAAATTTGTTACATTTTTTCAAAAAAGAAAAAGAAAAAGTTTTACAAGTCTCTTCATTCTCTTCATTCTCATATGTCAGTGTTGAATGAAAACATGCCCTAGCAGAGAGTAACCATAGTGAATTTTTGAATACTTCGCAGTTACGTTCATTACAATTCGTCGCTTTTGTTACATTTTGAAGGCAAAAGTGGTAGGGCAAGAAGCGTAGAAGTCCACACGCAGGCTTGTGCAAAGGAGGAGAGTTCAGCATCAGACGCGATCAAAGGTAATGCTTCCTTCGTTCACATGTATCTGTATTATGATATGAAAATACATCAATTTGTGCACAAACTACTTGCATCAATTTGGTTATTCTATAGTTTAATTGAGAATTTTTCGATAAACAGATGGCAAATCATATAACTTTTGTGTATCATCACAAAGGAAAATTTGAGAGAAACATGAATGGAGTTCTGAAATATGTTGGAGGGGTGGTTGTTGTGATTCCTAGAGTGAATGTGGAAACTCTGAATACATTTTTCATGGTGGGGTTATTTAAGAATTTGGGATATATTTTTTTCAAAGATTTTTACTGGGCTAAGAATGAAATATCCAATGGTTTGCATTTAATTAGGCTTGACAGTGATGTAGTCCGAATATGTGAATTTGGTATTGAAAATGAGAGAATATGCCATGTTTATTGGGATCATACTGTTGATTTACCTGAGGAAGTTGAAGTGATGTTGTAGATGATGAGCCAAACCCGATTCCTGATACTGTTGAACAACCTACACCACAAAAAACCCACAAGAAGAAGAAGTAAGATGGCAATCCATAGAAAGCCTACCCCGAAAAAGAAGATGGATGTTAAGAATGGAAATAAGAAAAACAACACCAACCAAAGTTGCAATCAAAGTCAGAAGCCAGCATCTCCGAATCCTGTTCCTACAAACCAACCAATGCCAAAACTAGAAATTCCAAACGTCAACCGAAATACGACCCAGTAGCAAAGTGAAGCAGAAGTCCTACCTCCTAATGTATCCCAACAAAAAGGTCAGAATGAAGTGCCCACCCAACAATCTAAGAACAGTCAGAAGAACAGAAGAGCATCGTATAAGAGGTCAGCACCCACTAGTCAAAGGTTTGTGCAAGGAGGAAGGAATAAGGTGCCAAAGATCTTTGTTCCTCGTGTGGAGTCTGATTCCTCTAATTCAGATGATGACAGTGACTCCGACCCAGTACGAATCTGAAGATTTATACAGTCCAATGTCATCCGATTGTGAGGATGATTATGATAGTGAGCAGAGTGTGTGGCCTCAGGACAATCCAACAGCACCATTTGGCCAAGTTCATCTGGAGCTTGGGATGGAGTTTACTACCATGGATGAGTTTAAGAGATCCGTGAGAAAGTATAATACTCAAATGGAAAGAAGCATACTAATCTATGTCTAACGAGTCGAGGAGCTATTAAGTGAAGACTTTTGTGGATCAGCACGTCTGTGCTAGAAGACATAATAACAAGTCTGCAGATAGGGTGTAGGTTACCGAGATACTAGAAGAAAATATTAGAGAAAAAAATCACTTTTGCGGAGGCCGAAACTTGGTTTAAGAAAGAGTTTAATGTAGCAATTAATTATAAGATGATCCAGAGAGCCATGAAAAAGGCAAGAAAAAATATTGAAGGATTAGAGAGAGAACAATATGTTGAGTTGAGGGATTATCTTAAGCAAATACTGCTTGCAAATCCAGGCTCAACAGTACACTTGGATACCACTCAAATGCCTCACTCATTGCCCTTGTTCAAGAGAATTTATATTTCTTTTAAGGCATGTAAGAAGGGTTTTGTCTTAGGGTATAGATCTTTCATTAGTCTTGATGGTACATTCTTGAAGGGATTCTATGGAGGACAGCTGCTCACTGTAATAGGTCAAGATACGAACAACCAGATTTTTTCAATTGTCTACGCCATGGTGGATTCAAAAATCAGAGATAACTGAAAATGGTTCCTAGAACATTTACACAACAACTTGGGCAACTACAAGGTGCTTGGTTGGAACTTCATTAGTGACTAACAAAAGTATGCAGTTAATCGTTGTTAAAATGGGACTTCAGTTGTATTAATCACTGACATATTAACTGAACAGGGTCTTATTTCGGCAATGCAACAAGTTATGCCTGGAGTTCATTATTGCTTCTGTGCTATGCACATTTGGAACAATTTCACAAAGAGATGGAAGGACAAGCAACTCAAAGGGGGCAGTGTGGGAGTGTTGCCGAGCCACCACAACTCAAGAGTTTGTAGCTGCAATGTTGAGGCTGCAAAGGATTAATACTGGTGCATGGGAGTATCTCAAGCACCACTGCGTCAAGTCCATGCAGACAATTGCCATTGCTATAGTCGAACTTCTTCTTCTTCCTATTCTTTGGTGCAGAAGACGAGCCATTACAACCACTGGCACAAGCATGAGGTATATTCTTCCTTCGTTGAGACTGTGACATTTTGATACCTTAGAGTTTACAAACCCCTATTACGACAGATAGGAAGAAGATCTACAAAGAAAAATGAAGAGAATGAAGGAAGAATTTTTCCCCCTCTGTTAGGGTTCGAAGGAATTGGAGAAGGAAGAGGATGAAAAGTGGTTCTATTATGCCTTTTTCTTATTTTTATTTCAACAAATTTAATAATGTAATAATACTATTTTTCACTGTGTCACCCAACATGTCCACATCACACAATACGTACCACTGGCCTCCACCACCGTCCGAAGGGTAGAATTGACAACGAAGTTTTATATTGGTGTGTACAAATGACTCGTTAAAAAATTGGTGGTACATCTGTCCACCGTATGAAAATCAATGTGTACTTTTGTCTATTTTTTCATACTAAAATTTATGTATTGTGCGTATTTTATTGGTTGGGTGTCAATGTTTTGAGTATATAGTCCTTCCAATTTTTTTGTGTTGTATACTAAAATTTGTGTGCTGTACACTAAAATTTAAAATTTATGTGTTGTGCATCAAATTTTCTTTATTCTAGTCTTCTAAACATTTATAGAAGAAGAAGAATATTAATACAATGATAACGATAATAAAAGAGGATGAGAAGAAAAAAAAATTAAATAATAATAACAACATCAACAATAACATTATCATCAATAACAACAACAACAAAGAAAAAAAAACAATCGTTAAAGGAGAAAGAGAGTAGTGCGTGAGTAGTTTTTAAATTTCAACAATTTAATTAAATTTATTTACTCAAAAAATTTGAACATTTAACATTTTTGTGAAAAATAAATTAATATAACTAATTTAAATTTACCAAATAATCAATTTATTCATTTGTTTAAATGAGTGTTAGAAATTTAAATTTTATTTTATATATATAAAAATTTACTAACAACTAACAAACTTTTAAATAAAATTTTAATTTGCTACCAATTAATCCTATTAACTTAGATATACTGTGGAAAACAAACTAAAGTACATGTAATTTATATTGTAGGTAAATTTAATATCGTTTTCCCCTCGTAAAACTCAAAAGTGATTTTTTTTTTGGTATTCTTTCTCGCTAAATTCCGTAATTAGAGGGGAAATTATTAAGCTAAATCGGGTTATATTTGAGAAGTGGGTTCCACATGGTTTATAAATAAGAACAAGAATGTTCTATGGTTATGTATTTGTTCATAAAAAAATGTCGGAGTAGGTAAAGTACCCAATCAAACATGGGGATTTGTAACTTGTAAGTCAAAGAATGCTATCTAGTCGATAGAGAATGCCAAATTTTCAAAGCATCCTATTCATTTTAAGCTCTCATTTTTCAATGTCAGTCAAGATTTGCTGAATGCTAACTCTTTCGTCAATTATGAGTAACCCAATTATAAATAAACACATTGGAAAGTATAATAAAATTTTCATGTTGAAATTAAGTTTAGTTTGTGGTATGAAACTATGGCACGACTCACCAGAAGCTATTAATTATGTATTGATGTACGTAAAGCATGATTAAATAAATATTTTTAAAGCATCTTTTGAAAATATGTAACACAAAAATTGAAAAATTGCTCAAAAGAATACGACTGAAAGAGACGAGCATCTCAAAAATCAAAATAAATATAAGTGTATTGGAGTAATATATATATATATATATATATATATATATATATATATATATATATATATATATATAAATTCTATTCTACCTTTTTTAAAATAAAGGGTAAATTACCCTTGTGACATATACAGTGATTAGTCACCAAAAAAAAAAAAATATACAGTGATTATTCATAAATTATTCTTCTAGCAGAGTTTCAAGATTCACGTTATCTTCTCTTTTCTTTTCAATTGACACGATGTTTGTCTTGAAACTTGATAGTAGTGTCATTTTTATAATCCGCACCAAATATCTCTTCTTCTCCAATTTTAAAACCATGATTCCTCTCAAATCCAATCACCATTTCCAATTAATTAGGTTAGGATTTTAAACTTGTTCATATGCTTTCATTCTCTCATTTCAACGAGTACATCTGTTAATTTTTCAGCTCTCTCCTTCCTAAGATTTTTTTTCTAGTATTTTTCTTGAAATTCAGTCAGATCAACAATGATACTCCTCTTCACATGACCAACTATCATAGCCTTGTATAACTATATAACAAAAACAAATCAAAATATTAGTTAGTCATACAAATAATGAGTCAATAATTACTATCTTAGGATTTTTATTATCTGAATAATGATTGAAAAATAATTTAAGAGCAATTAAAGATAAAAAAAAAATAAAATACCTTGGTGTCTCCTTTCACGCACCAATTACCATCATTTTTAACTAATATATCATAAATTTCTATTAGTTTTTTAGCTCTTTCGTTTTTAGGATTTTCTAGCGATCGTATTAGAGATAGTAATTAAATTTGACGATCTCATTCGAACTTTGGAACTCTGGTTAAAAGATAATTTATCAATAATCATTGTATATGCCATAAGGGGTAATTTACCCTTTATTTTAGAAAGGACATAGTAGAGTTCACCTATATATATATTAGTGTATTAATAGGTAATAAATTTTATAGGATAAATTATTATATTAAATTATTTCACATTAAATATTATTCAATTGTCTTATTTTAACTTTTGTTACAAAAATATCTTTATAAAAATCTATATAATTTAAACCGATTTAGTATTATAACTTGGTAAATTATTTTAAAGTAAACTGATTTACTCAATGAAAACGTCATAATGTAAATCATTTTTAGTAAAAACAATTTAGTAAGTGTTATTCGGTAAAAATATTGACAATCGATAAATCAAGTTTTAGATTAGTAATGTTCATCGAGATAAAAAAAAAAGTTCAATTGGTAAATTTGGCAAGACAAACGATTATCTATATAAGCTCGACAACAAAAAAGACTAAATTAACTCTGATGGTGTTATAGTTTGATTTGAAATTAAAGTTGACTAGATAGTAGAGTAATTTCTGCAGAATGGTGAATGTGGCTAAAGGAGCCGTTATCAGGTTATGCTTGATGGGAATGGTTACTTGATGCGTTATTTGTAACTCACTAACTTACCGGCAAGTGCACTGGGTCGTACCAAGTAATATTTTACGTGAGTAAGGGTCGATCCCATAAGAATTGGTGGATTAAGCAACAATAACGTTTGATAGGATTAGTTAGACAGACAGAAAATAGTGTTTGAAAGTTCAAAAGCATTAAACAGTAAATTTAGAATATTAAAGATAGGCAGATAAATAAGTTGGGAATAAAATATTGAGGAGGCAATTAAGACTTCAGAGTTATCTATTTTCTGGATTGACTTTTTTTATTAACTAATTTTAATCATGTAAGATTTAATTCATGGCAAACTATTTGTGACTAGACCCTAATTCCTTAGACCTTCATAGTCTCCTCTAAAATTCATCAACTGCCAATTCCTTGGTCAATTAATTCCAATTAGAGGGTGATGATCAAATTTTAGTTTATATGTCACAAGAATCCTAATTATCCAAAAATAAAGGGATTATATGTCACGTATCCCGTTAAATACAAACAATTAGAAATTCAGGATAATATGTTTTCAAGCTATTGTTCAAGTAAAGAGCTTTTCCAAGTTATACAAGAACTCAATTAGAACATGGGTCATACTTCCATTCCACCCAAATTCATAAAATAAAGAACGAAAACAATTATTGAAATATAAATCAAAACATGAATTAAAATAGAAAAATAATATTACCAATCCATACAATAGACAGAGCTCCTAACCTTAACAATGGAGGATTAGTTGCTCATGGAAAAGAGAAAATAAGGATTGTAAATTGGGATGGAATGGGATCCTCCCCAGGACCTCCCCAAAGGAAGGAAAGTTTCTTCCTTTTATAACTAATCCTAATAAATTTAAAATCTAATATCTAAAACTAAAAATTAAAATAATATCTTTTTCTAATTTAAGATTTGAATTTAAATTTGAATTAATTAACAGATCTTAGTTGATGGGTGGGGACCACTTGTTCTGTCCATTCTACAGCTTCTAATCTGTGTTTTCTGGACTGAAAAATTGAGTTAAAACAGCCTAGAAATCGCCTCCAGCGTTTTTCTGCGTTTTCTGCACGTGGCGTATATGACGCGTCCGCGTCGTCCACGCGTTCGTGTCATTTGTGCAGATTCCAATCCACGCATCCGCGTCAGGCACGCGATCGCGTCATTGCGATTTCCTCCATTCCGCGTGGTCGCGTGAGCCATGCGTCCGCGTCGGTATTCGCTGGTCATCTCCTTGGTTTCTTCTCTTTCTCTGCAGAAACTTCATCAAATCCATTCGAATGCTACCTAAAATAAGTAAAATTGCACAAAACTCAAAATAGCATCCATAGTGGCTAAAATATAATTAATTCTTAATTAAACTCAACAAGTTAGATGCAAATTCACTAGAAAAAGATAGGAAAGATGCTCACGCATCACAACACCAAACTTAAACTGTTGCTTGTCCTCAAGCAACCAAAAACTAATATAAGCTTAGGATGTGAATTTGCATGAGAATGAGAGTTCGATTAAGCTCATGTCTCTTCTTATAGTGGGGTTTACAACTGCAATCCTGAATAGTTTTGGCATCTCACTTTATCCTTTGAAGTTCAGAATGATTGGCATCCATAGGAACTCAGAATTCAGATAGTGTTATTGATTCTTCTAGTTCAGTATGTTGATTCTTGAACACAGCTACTTTATGAGTCTTGGCTGTGACCCTAATCATTTTGTTTTCCAGTATTACCACCGGATACGTAAATACCACAGACACATAACTAGGTGAACATTTTCAGATTGTGACTCAGCTTTGCTAGAGTCCCCAGTTAGAGGTGCCTAGAGTTCTTAAGCACACTCTTTTTGCTTTGGATCACGACTTTAACCGCTCAGTATCAAGCTTTTCACTTGACACCTTCACGCCACAAGCACATGGTTAGGGACAGCTTGATTTAGCCGCTTAGGCCAGGATTTTATTCCTTTGGGCCCTCCTATCCATTAATGCTCAAAGTCTTGGATCCTTTTTACCCTTTGCCTTTTAGTTTAAAGGGTTATTGGCTTTTTCTGCTTACTTTTTCTTTATTTTTCTTTTCGCTATTTTTTTTCGCAAGCTTTGTGTTTTTCACTGCTTTTTCTTGCTTCAAGAATCAAGTTTATGATTTTTCAGATTATCAATAACATTTCTCTTTTTCATCATTCTTTCAAAAGCCAATAATTTTTAACATTCATAAACTTCACTATCAAAAATATGCATTGTTCATGTCTTACATTCAGAATCACAGAAAATACCACCATATTTAAGTAAATAAGACTATTCTTCAATATAGACCCACTTTTTCATGCAATATATCACTCCTGTATTTTTTTTTTTGAATTCAAGCTCAGTAAGTAATACATGAGACATATTTTCAGAATTAAAGCAGTTAAAAGAAAACTAAACTAGACCTAGGATTCTAACTAATAAAGGATCATGCAACAAACAAAGCAAAAATAGCAGAAAACCGGAACATAATATAGAAACGAGGGAAGGAAGAAAAAAAATGAAAGGAACTCAACCACCTTAGTTTTCCTAGCGGTCGCTTTATTCTTCAGGTTGTGTTTCTCAGTAAAGATGATTCGCCTCCCTTTTGTGCCAGAAAACTCATAAGCGCAGCATCAACACCAAACTTAAAGGTTTGCTTGTCCTCAAGCAAAGAAGATCTGAAAATAAAAACAAATACTGAGAGGAAAGAAAAATATAAAGATAAAAGAACAAGAGAGAATTAGGAGTGGGAGAGAGAGAAAAGTGAAAACTGTGCGGCGAACAAGTGTAGTTGTGCGGCGAAGGTGACGCGTTGGCGTCGGGCACGCGTCCGCGTGCCATGGGTTTTGTGCGATTCGCGCGAAGCCAGCCGCGCGCATGCACAACTCTCTGTTCGCGTGGCTAGGGAACCAATATTGGCATACGACGCGTTCGCGTCATACACGCGCACGCGTGGATGGCCATTTATGCAAATGACGCGGACGCGTCGGGCACGCGTCCGCATGACCAAATTTGTGCTTTTAGTACACTTCTTGCCTCAAGCTAGCACAACTCTCTGTCCAGACACCTTTTACGTCGATTTTTCATGTCACGCGTCCGCGTCGATGACGTGGTCGCGTGAAGTGCCAAAATCATGAATGACGCGCACGCGTGGGGTACGCGTCCGCATGGGCTTGTTTGTGCGAAAGGCTTCATTCTGGCGCCACTCCTGCACAACTCTCTGTAATTTTTTTATTTTTCTTGCACACCCAACTGACGCGTACGCGTCAGCGACGCTTGCGCGTCGTGTGCCATTTTTTTTATTTATATCCGGTTCTTGCTCTAAGATAGCTGCATGATCAGAAAAATAGTGAAAACTCAAGAAAAATCAACTAAGTAAGAAAACTACTACTATGAAAAACAACTAAGAATGAAAAGGAACAACCATACTACGGTGGGTTGTCTCCCACCAAGCACTTTTAATTAAAGTCCTTAAGTTGGACATGTTGTGAGCTTCTTGTCATGGTGGCTTGTGCTTGTACTGATCCAGGAATCTCCACCAATGTTTGTAATTTCAATGGCTACCGGGATCCCAAACTAGGCGCATAACGCCTATGAGCAAGTTGAAGCAAGTGACAAGGGCCCAATAGTGTTGATTGTGAGAATAAATTCCAGGGTCCCAAACCTTGCTTTTACACCCGTCTTCTTGTGGATCACCATTGTTCCCACCGGGTGGCAAGCAATCTGAATTCTCACAGAGACATCCAAACAATCTTCTAGACCCATTCAAATTAGCTCTACACCAATTCTTGCACTTCAATTCGGAGCATGCAACCATATTGAACATTGCTTGACAACTCTTACCACTAATCATCTTCCTCTTACTCTTGATGCCACAAAGAGCTCTAAGTTGACCATCCGTCTCCAGTAGCCCATATTCAAGTGGGAAAGTAAAGGTTAAGGATAGGAATTTTACCCTCTTGAATGTTGTATTGGATGGTAATGGCCTTGGGAGAGGTCTTGCAAGCTCCACTCCCTTGTGTTCTTCTTTGAATTCTACCACCTCTTTGCAAGCTTCCTCTTTTTCAACCTCTTCTTCTTGGTAGCTCTCTTCTAATTCAATCTCTTATTTATTGCTTACCAAGGGCATGGGAGGTTGTGCATCTTCCCCTTCTTCCATGTGTGAGGATAGAAAGTTCTCTAATTCACTGGAGTATGAACTCCTTTGATTGATTTCCTCACTTTCTTCTATAGGATCTTGCATTATATCTCTTGGGAAGGAATTTGCTTGCTCCTCTTCCTGTGACTTGATAATCGACTGCACATGCTTCTCTATATTTTTGACACTCGTCTTTATATCCTGTAAGAATTCTTTCATGAGAAGCTCAATATCTGATGGTATTTGAAATAAATAAGGAGGAGGTGATGGTTCTTGATAAGTGTAAAAAGAGGATAGCTCTTGGTATAAACATGGAGATGGTGGATCTTGATATGGATAGAGAGATGGTGGTTCTTGGTATGGATATGGAGATGGTGGTTCTTGATAGTTGGAACATGGAGCATTGAAGTTTCTTTGGTTTTGACTTTCTCAACCAAAATTCGGGTAGTTCCTCCATCCACAATCATATGAATTACTACTTGGGTAGGAGTAGTAACCCATGTGATCTCTCTCCATTATTTTTTCTTAGCACAACACACCAAACAGAATTAAACGCACCATGTGGTAAACAGGAAAGCAAAGAAGAAATAATAGAATTCTAAAAATTAAAATAAGAAAAATTAAAATAAAACTAATTAGGAAACACCAAACTTAATTTCAGAAATTAAAAAAAATTATTATTATTTTATTTTATTTTATTTTATGATTATTATTATTTTTTTTATAAAAATAAAATAAAACGAATAGAATATAAAAAGTTGAAAAAATTAAACAAAGTAAAACGAAAGAGAAAAAAAATGAAAATGAAAAGAGTAATAAAATAAAACAAAAAAAATCAACGAGATTTTTTTTAAAAAATTATTTTTAAACGGAAAAAAAAAAATAAAACGGGGGCAGGGGGTTTGCAAACGAAAAAAAAAACAAGGAAATTTTTTTTTAATTTTTTTTTGAAATATTAATAAAACAATATTTAAATAAAATTAAAATTAAAACGCCTAATCTAAACAATCAAACAACTAATAGTTGTTAATCACAATCAATCTCCGGTAACGGCGCAAAAAACTTGATGCGTTATTTGTAACCTACTAACTTACCGGCAAGTGCACTGGGTCGTACCAAGTAATACCTTACGTGAGTAAGGGTCGATCCCACGAGAATTGGTGGATTAAGCAACAATAGCGTTTGATAGGATTAGTTAGACAGACAGAAAATAGTGTTTGAAAGTTCAAAAGCATTAAACAGTAAATTTAGAATATTAAAGATAGGCAGATAAATAAGTTGGGAATAAAATATTGAGGAGGCAGTTAAGGCTTCAGAGTTATCTATTTTCTGGATTGACTTTTCTTATTAACTAATTTTAATCATGTAAGATTTAATTCATAGCAAACTATTTGTGACTAGACCCTAATTCCTTAGACCTTCCTAGTCTCCTCTAAAATTCATCAACTGCCAATTCCTTGGTCAATTAATTCCAATTAGAGGGTGATGATCAAATTTTAGTTTATATGTCACAAGAATCCTAATTATCCAAAAATAAAGGGATTATATGTCACGTATCCCGTTAAATACAAACAATTAGAAATTCAGGATAATATGTTTTCAAGCTATTGTTCAAGTAAAGAGCTTTTCCAAGTTATACAAGAACTCAATTAGAACATGGGTCATACTTCCGTTCCACCCAAATTCATAAAATAAAGAACGAAAACAATTATTGAAATATAAATCAAAACATGAATTAAAATAGAAAAATAATATTACCAATCCATACAATAGACAGAGCTCCTAACCTTAACAATGGAGGATTAGTTGCTCATGGAAAAGAGAAAATAAGGATTGTAAATTGGGATGGAATGGGATCCTCCCCAGGACCTCCCCAAAGGAAGGAAAGTTTCTTCCTTTTATAACTAATCCTAATAAATTTAAAATCTAATATCTAAAACTAAAAATTAAAATAATATCTTTTCCTAATTTAAGATTTGAATTTAAATTTGAATTAATTAACAGATCTTAGTTGATGGGTGGAGACCACTTGTTCTGTCCATTCTGCAGCTTCTAATCTGTGTTTTCTGGGCTGAAAAATTGAGTTAAAATAGCCCAGAAATTGCCCCCAACATTTTTCTGCGTTTTCTGCGCGTGGCGTTTGTGACGCGTCCGCGTCAGGCACGCGATCGCGTCATTGCGATTTCCTCCATTCCGCGTGGTCGCGTGAGCCATGCGTCCGCATCGGTATTCGCTGGTTATCTCCTTGGTTTCTTCTATTTCTCTGCAGAAACTTCATCAAATCCATCTGAATGCTACCTAAAATAAGTAAAATTGCACAAAACTCAAAATAGCATCCATAGTGGCTAAAATATAATTATTTCTTAATTAAACTCAACAAGTTAGATGTAAATTCACTAGGAAAAGATAGGAAAGATGCTCACGCATCATTACTTCGTTGAGTCATCATCAAATTAACAAGTGTCACTAGAGGATTGGTGAAAGATGTTTATAAATAGGATAGCAAACAAGAATTTAGAGATTTAAAATTCTCTTCAAAAACACACTCTCATAAACTCTCATATCGTAGCGATTTTTAAGATTTTGACTTGAGTTAGATTTCTGTAGGTTTCTTTCCATCATTTCTTTCCTTGTTCTTTTTTAATTTTACACTTTATTTTCATGAAGTTTTACCTTTTTTACAAGTTTAAATTTAGTCATTTTACATTTTAAGTTTACTTTTAGTCCCTTTTATTTATTCTTGCAACAAATTTTATGTTCAATCAAGTTTTATTTTCATTTGAACTATTTAATTTTGTGTTCAGTCAACTTTGATGCATGATAAATTGGTATCCATTGTTAAGTGTAAAAATAATAGTGTTACTGAGATAACTTGACTAAACAAGAAAATCAAGATTTATTGTGTTAAGACTCTGTTTTAGCTATCAATTCTGTTATCAATTAGTTATTAAGCTAGGAAGGATTGAGTTCTATGTATAGGGTTTATGTGGCCCATTTCATGTACAATATAAAACTTCTTCTATTTCATTGAATGATAATATACACAATACTAATTTCATTGTTAGTTGCAAAATCTCCTCTACGACGTTCATCTTCAATTTTCATCTTCTTCACTCTTGATCTCTGGTACATAACATGGTATCAGAACAAGACTCCGATCCAGAAGTAAATTCACCAGAAATTACATCTTCCAAAATCCTAACCATGACCAACAATCTTCCTCTTCTCACAAATAATTCTCAAAAGTTCATGCCGATCGGTGACAAGCTTGATGAAGCAAGCTTTTTTACTTGGGAACAACTTGCTTTATTCACAATCGGAGCCAATGATCTTGAAGATCACCTCCAGAAAGAATTGGTCCCCTCCATGTTTGATTCTGAAGCAGATCGTGCATCCAACACAGTTTCAAAGAGCTACAAGTAGTGGAAACAACGTGATAATCTTCTCACTACATGGCTTCTTCAATCCATGGATGAATCTTTCAAAACAAAAATGATTGGTTGCAAATTTGCTTATTAGATGTGGGAAAGAATTCAAGAGCACTTTGCAAAATTCTCGAAAATCAAAATCAAGAAATTGAGGACAGAATTGAAAAGCATCAAGAAAGGAGGAAGTTTAGCTAGTGAGTATCTCAAGAAAATTAGGAAAATTGCTGATTCTTTAGCTACCATGGGTCATCATTTAACACTTGATGAGCACTTTGAAGCCATTACAGAGGGTTTAAATGAAGAATACAAAGTCTATATCTCGATGATGTCAAAATCAGTCTCTATGAGTCTAATAGATGTTGAAGCATTACTGATCTCTCATGAAAGCATGTTGGAAAAATTCAAGAAACCTGATCTTGGAATCATACAATCAAACTTCACTCAAACCAGCTATCAATTCAACAATAGAGGAAATGGTAGGGGTTTTGCAGCAAGAAAAGAACGAGGAAGAACCTTTAGAGGTGGCAGATCGAATTGGAATTCCACAAATCATCCTTAATGCCAACTCTGTGAAAGATTTGGACACACTGTAGCTTCATGTTTTCATCAGTTTGACCAGAATTTTCACACAAATTCAAACGACAATTTCAATTCCTCATCCTCAGTAACACCATCACCAAACTCTTTTCACAACCCCAGGGACTATTTTACAACACCTAAATCTGATGTTGAATCCTCCTGGTTCCCAAACACGGGGGCCTCACATCATATCACCAATGATCAGACCAATCTTTACTCTTCTTCGGATTTTCAAGGGGCAGAACAGGTAGTGCTAAGTAATGGTTCTCAAACTCCTATTGCACACATTGGTCATTCCTATCTCATCTCTTTAGATAATAATCATATATTTATTTTAAAACAATTACTTCATGCACCAGATATCTCTCATAATCTAATCAGTGTGCTTCAATTCACAGTTGACAACAATTGCTATTTTGAATTTCATCTTGATGCATGTTATGTAAAATCACAGGGCACCCACCAGATTCTGCTCCAAGGATATCCTAAGCAAGGAGTGTATGAATTTGAGAGGGTTGCTATAACTAAATCATCTAAAATTCAATCCAATCCTCTTGCTTTTACTGCTGTTTGTACTAATTTTCAGGTCTGGCATCAAAGATTGGGTCATTGTGCCCCCTAAAATTGTATCTTCAGTACTTAATTCTTGTAATCTTTCTTCGATTTGTATGAATAAAAATGATATTAATCATTCATCTCTATGCAAGTCTTGTTGTATGTTCAAAATGTACTCACTGCCTTTTAACATTGACAATTTTCAATTCAATCATCCATTGGAAATGGTCTACACTGATGTTTGGGGACCCTCATCAGTCATTTCTCATCATGGTTTCTCATATTATGTTTCATTTCTAGATGCATGCACAAGATATCTTTGCATCTACTTAATATCCTCAAATTCATAAGTGTTCGCTGCTTTTCAACAATACAAAAATCAGATGAAAAATTTTACTGGTTTAAAAATAAATTAAACAATTACAATCTGATCATGGTCAAGAGTATATGTCTCATTCATTTAAATCCTTTTTAGCAACAAATGGCATCATACATCGATTTTCATGTCCCTATACTCATCAACAAAATGGTAGAGTTGAGAGGAAACATAGACATTTAGTCGAAGTAGGCCTTTCATTATTAGCTACTGCATCTGTAACGACCCAATTTTCAGTACGCCTAGGACATACTAGAAACTGAGTGCTACCAATTTGTCATCCTAATTATTATCTATTATTTATTATATGAGCCTGATTCGTTGTTAAAAGCGTAGTTAGTTAGCGAGGTACTTTTTTTTTAAACGTTTGGATTAAAAACAGAATCATTTATAATCAATCCACAAATAGTAACAGATAAAACAGTTATAAGCAACCACACATAAATACATCACAAGTAGCTAGCAACATTCAGTTATCCAGCCTTTACTAGAGTATAGACCTTTAGTTAGAACACCTCTAGGTATAGCTAGATAATAACTATATACATATACATACATACAACATCCCAGGTCCTGACCTGTTCAAGAGGTCCCTAAGCTGGCACCTAGGCCAGCCTAGACTCTATACTCACCTAGTCCCTCTAAACTACTAAAGCGAGGGAAAGTACGTCCTAAGTCTTTACAACTCAATTCAGGTGGAACGTCATCAAAAGGTAGAACATCATCTGCTACTTCTCTGCACGATCAGACTTTTCCACAAGACGTCTCTCTGGTACCTCATGGAGTATCCACAAAATAGGAATCTCGTACATAGGATTTAGGTTAAAGTGCGCATACGAAGGGGTGCAGACGTTGGCTGGTCTCACAGTATTTACATATAATCAGAGAACGATATTCACCTTAGACTCAGAAGACTATCTAGAGCAGAATCCTCTTCTTGCGAACGGTCATCAGCGAACTATGGTAAGGTACTCTTACTTCCATCTGAAGGGGGAAGGGAGAGAGAAGGGGTAAGAACTGGGGAGTTCTTAGTAGGGTCGGGGTTATTAGTTACATTCATTTATTTGGGGTCGATTAGTAGACGAGTAACATAATATAGCGAAGCAGTAAACAGAAGATAAAGATAGAAAGAGGAAGTAGAGACAACAAAAAGTAGAACATAAACAAAAGAATACAAGAAAATAAAACACAGAAGTAGCATACGAGCAGACAAACATAAAGAAGTAGATCACACACAGGAAGGAATGCAACAGAGAATGATGCGCAGGCAAGAATGATGCATGTCTAGCCCTAGTGCAGGTAATGAGCTCATCTGTCGGTTACTAACCCGCTCCCGACGTTATCCAGCAACCTCTGTCTGGATAAGGCTTTCCTATTGGCTATACCCCTGTGTACAGGAAATAACCCCTCTGCCACCACAGGGTCCACTGCACGCAGGAAATAACACATCTGCCACTGCAGGGATGTATGCCGACACACCTTCTGTATACAGGAAATAACCCCTCTGCCACTACAGAAATGGAACAGGTGGTCACGGTACTTCTGTAGTAGGAAATAACCCCTCTGCCTTACAGAAATAAAATATGGATCTGTACCGTAGGAAAGCGTTCTCAGTGATCACACCATTATCTATCTGACTGCCTTCACACAGCAGATGATCATACAAGTATATCTGGAGTTGCCTTAACGCAACAAATGAATAAACACATCTCTTGGGTTGCCTCAAGCAACAAATAAATATCTTTTGGGTTGCCTTAAGCAACAAATCATCACATAATCATTCTCATTATCATCATTCATCATCATTCTCATTATTCATCATCATTTTCACATTTTTATGCAGTACCTCTTTCTTTCTCTGTTCAATCATACTGTACAAACTTTACATCTTTCACTTTTACAATATCTTGGCTCAAACCATTTCTCTTTATCATTTTACTCTTTTCTCTTTGTATCTCTTTACTCTATTCTGGTTTCTCTTTTCTCTGTATCCCTTTATTCTGCTTTGGTTACTCTGTTCTCTGTGTTTCTTTACTCTGCTCTGATTTCTCTGGTTAACGTATGTATTTAAAGCTTATGTAAATTTCGGTATGAATAGTTAGTCTGCCCCAAGTATAGGTTCATTAAGTCTATACTGAAACAGTTTAACTTTTCATATAATACCTAACCCTATTCGCAATTCCAGGACTAACTATGTTGCCCTAGTTCGTTCACTAGTCTCTGTCTGTTTTTCTGTCATTAAAACTTTACAGACTTTTTCTTTGATTTTTATCTTTTCTTCAACTTTTTATCTTTTATTTATCTTTGCCTCACTAATATGTTTTTACCACTCCCTAAGTATTTTATGAAAGTAATTATGAGATTCTGTGCTTAAAGTTGTCTTTCTAAAACTTTTACAGAAAACTGCCTTTTCCGCATTATTTTATTATTTTTATTAAAATATTATTTTTAATTAAATATTATTATTTAATATTTTATTATTATTTATTATTTTATTATTAAATTTTCGAAAATTACCTTAACTTTACCTTTAACCTTTAAAATTCACTTTTTACCACCCGTAACTTTTAATATTTCTACTTTTACCACCCTAACTTTCAGAAATTACCAAATAACCCCTCAAACACCAAAATAATTACTTCCTTGCCCTTTCTAAGATCTAAAAGGTGTTCTTCATTGTTCTTCACCACACTCAAAGTGTTCTTCGTGTTCTTCGTAAATTCTTCAGATTCTTTCTCTGTTTTTACCCGTTTTTCAGTCTTTTCAGCAACCGATTTTTACCATAATTCATAATAAATTTGCAGCCACTAAAACCCCATCTTTTCTACATGATTTTAACACAAATTGAACCCCAATTTAAGGTCTAGGGTTCGTTTTTCCAGCAGCCATGAAGAACACAAATTCAAAGTTGAATATCATCAAATTTCATCAAATTTTCACCAAAATTTCAACAAGAATTACTCATATAAACAATCAATTTCAAGCATAACCAAACCATATCATAATCACACAACTCAAACACAATCAATCAAGATTAAATTCGTCAATCCCTACCTGGTTTTGTTGCTCCTAATTCGGTTAAACTTTCAGGTGGTCCTTAAGCACTTTTTCCTCCTAAATCACATCAAGAACAACTTTAAATCCAAAAACTCTCAACTGACCAAATCTCACTCAGTATGTTAGGAAGAGATATCTCACCTTAGACTTGCTGGAAATTCACATTTCTTGGCCCTCAAGTCAAGTTAAGCATGATTCCTAAGGAAGAACATCAAGAAAACACATGTTTTGCATGGTTTTCCTTGAAAACCGAATTGAAATGGGAAAGGGACAGCCATCTAACCTTATTTCCATCCTTGATAAGTTACATGGTTATGTATAGGAAGAAGAGAGGATCATTTTGGTGAAAACGGAGTTTTGATTTGAGTTTTAGTTCAGAAGAAATCAAGCTTTGAAGATTAAGTGTTCTTGAAAGTTTCTCTCTTTTCTCTCTTGTTATTTTCGGCCAAAATGATGGAATGAGACAGCCTTGAAGGTCTTGGGGGTGTAAGGTGAGTTGTGATTGGTTGGCTTGGAGGTGGATTAAAATAATATTAAAATATCTCTGGTGTACAACTACTAAAACTAGGTGTACTGGAACACTCGTAAAAACATCTCTAAAAATTATTTTCTGAGCTACTAGCATAAATGACACTAGTAACATATTTATTATGAGAATATAACATGTATAATGAGGCCTTAGCATTGCTAAATTCATCAGAGAGTGCTGGTGCTAAGCTACACCAGTAAACCGTAAACCCGGTTAAACCGATTTTCTGTTTTTAACAAAAACAGACCAGGTAACCTTATAATATCATTCAAGCATGTTATAATACTAATATAATGATAATATTATACTATTATCTCTCTCCTCTCATGAATCGAGTCCGGTTCGTCAAACAGAGACTATTTACGAAAATCAAAATCAAAACTGCCAACCGATACGGTTCAAAAACTAGGTTCTTCCCGATTGCATTATCAAGCTTGCCTCAGAGGAGGTTCTAGCTTAAGGATGACATAATGATAATGAGGATTGAGATGCTTGATGATATAACAGAGGTGTTCCCTTTACTGATCTTCTGGAGAAACCCATACTTTCAGAAAAGATCTCATATACTCGAAAATCAGGGTTGTTACAGCATCCATGCCTCTTAAACACTGGGATGATGCATTTTTAGCTGCTGCATTCATTATAAATAGATTACCTTCCACTATGACATCAAATAAATCACCATTTGAACTTTTACATAAACAAGTGCCAGATTACAGTTTTTTAAAAGTATTTGGATGTGGATGCTATCCTCTGCTTGCACCTTATAACTCTACTAAATTTCAATTTAAATCTGATTTGTGTGTCTTTATGGGATATGCCCCACATCACAAGGGCTACAAGTGTATGAATTCACAAGGTAAGATATTTATTACTCGTCATATGCTTTTTGATGAAACAATTTTTTCATATAGTTCTATGTTTTTAGAACAGTGCAAACATGCCAGCCAGAAATCCTACTGTCACTTCTATATTGCCAGTTCCTATATTGACTACCACTACCGATTCAACACCTAATTCAGTTTCTCCTTCACTTATCACTCACACATCTACGACACCAATTCTTAGTTTTGGCCCTCCAGCCTCCTCCTCAGATACAATAGCTAATTCCCCAACCTCAAATCCTATTTCCATAGGGGACATTGAAATTCTACCTCCGTCCGTTGCCAATTCCAACACCACCAATGTTCATCCTATGGTCACAAACTCAAAGACTGTGTCCCTAAAGCCTAAAGCTTTACAATCACAGTGAAAATTCCTCCTGATCTTCTCAATGAAATATCCCTCAATACTAAACTTGCTCTTACAACACCACATTGGACCAAAGCCATGGAGGAGGAGTTGGCTGCTCTGCATCGAAATCAAACTTGGACAATGGTTGAACCACCAAAAAATAGCACAGTGATAGGTTGCCGTTGGGTCTTTGCTATCAAACAACATCCCGATGGAACAATTCTCAAATATAAAGCACGACTAGTGGCCAAAGGCTTTCATCAACGAGAAGAAATTGACTATGATCAAGTTTTCAGCCCTGTCATCAAGTCAGCAACTATTCGTATCATTTTAACACTTGCAATTTCTCAATCTTGGCCAATTCAACAATTCGATTTCAACAATGCTTTTCTCAATAGTGAACTTCAAGAACTGTTTACATGTAGCAACCTCTCTCTTTTCCCCAAGGCTCCCCAAATCAGGTTTGCAAACTTCATAAGTCAATTTATGGTTTGAAACAGACCCCTCGAGCCTGGTTCACTAAATTGGCTACCACTTTGTCTCAATTTAGCTTTCAGAATACCAGGTCAGATCCTTCTTTGTTCTTACGATTTACTAAAACTTCTACTATGTATGTTTTAGTGTATGTTGATGATATTCTTGTTACTTGTAATAGTGATTCTGAGATTATTAAACTTATATCACAACTTAATTCCATTTTTGCTTTGAAGGACTTGGGAGAATTCAATTTCTTTTTAGGCATAGAAGCAACAAAAACAACATCAGGATCTTACATATTATCACAATCAAAGTATATTAGAGACCTTTTAGTTAGATCTAAGATGCATGAATCTCATCCTATTTCTACTCCCATGATTACTAGTACTAAACTCTCAGCTCATGGCAGTGATGTATTTGATAATCCAACTCATTACAGATCAATTGTTGGAGCCCTTCAGTATGTCACTCTAACCAGGCCTGACATTGCCTATGCTGTGAATAAGGTTTCTCAGTATATGCATAAACCTCTTCTCCCACACTGGAAGTGTGTTAAGAGAATTTTGAGATATTTAGCAGGTACCATTGATCAAGGACTTTTCTTTCAATTTTGTACTGATTTGACTTTGTTTGCCTTTGTAGATTCAGATTGGGGCTCGGACGTTGATGACCGTCGATCCACAACTAGCTTCTGTGTCTATCTTGGCACCAATCTGGTCTCTTGGGCAAGTAGGAAGCAACATTCTGTCAGCAAGTCCAGTGCTGAAGCTGAGTTCAGGAGCATTGCCGCAGCCAAAACAGATCTTCGATGGATATTGAACTTGTTCACTGAATTTTGACTCCAATGTTCAAACACTCCTGTGATTTACAGTGATAACAGTAGTGCTGTCATGCTCACAGCCAATCCTATCCTTCATAACAAAACCAAACACTTTGACCTTGATCTCCATTCAGTACGGGAGCGAGTAAATTGCAATCAGCTTGTCGTAGTTCACATCCCAGCCACATACCAAGTTGCAGATCTCTTGACCAAGCCTATGTCCCTTCCCACCTTTAATCATTTCAAGAACAAATTCAGGGTCTTGTCTAAAACGACCATGAGTTTGAGGAGGGGGGTGTTAAGTGTAGAAACAATAGTGTTACTGAGATAACTTGACTAAGCAAGAAAATCAAGATTTATTGTGTTAAGACTCTATTTTAGCTATCAATTCTGTTATCAATTGGTTATTGGGCCAGGAAGGATTGAGTTCTATGTATAGGGTTTATGTGGCCCATTTCATGTACAATATAAAACTTTTTCTATTTCATTGAATGATAATATACACAATACTAATTTCATTGTTAGTTGCAAAATCTCCTCTGCGACGTTCATTTTCAATCTTCATCTTCTTCACTCTTGATTTCTGGTACCTAACATCCACAAAAAAGAGTAGATTTTTTTTCTTAGATATTAAATTTCAAACCAACTCAAAAAAATTCTTGCAAAATTCTTTCAACCTTAATTTGCAAAAAATATGTTAAATGTAAGACCCATAATTTTTGAATAAATCTTATTATGAATTAATTTCTATTCATTTAATTCATTAGAAATTTTATCTTTAGAAATTATTTTATTAAAGCTAATTAAATCAGAAATTAAATCAGGTTTTGATAATTAATTAGAATTTTACCTAATTTTATAATTATTGAATTATTTTCTATATTTAAATTACAAAATTAGTAGTTACGGAATGACAAGAATATTTATGTGACTTAATTCAAATAATTAGAATATTTCATTGAAATTAATTTGTAAATTTATAATTAAAAAATATTTTCTTTAAAAATAATTCTATTGAATTAAAATTGGTTTTCAATTACTCTACTACCCCTAATTTTAGTAAAATGACTAAACTGCCCTTAACCCTAATTCTATCATCACCGCCTCTCTTTTCTCTTCACCCTGCACAGCCCCCAACCCTCCTCTCCTCACTCTTTCTTCCTTCCAAGAAACCATTCACACACAAAGCAAATACATTCACATACATGGAGGAGAGATCCGATGGTGAGAGAGCACCAGTGGAAGTAAGCCGGAGCTGCTAGGCCACGCCATTGTGTCGCCGCAGGAGGGAGGCCGAGAGAGACCGGCGCCGAAGAGAGAGGAGGACCTGACTAAGAACAGAAGAGAGGGGGAAGGCCGCGTCAGCTTGCTGCCAAGCCGCTGCCGTCGAGGGTCCGCACCAGCACCGTCGTCGCTGACTTGGTCCACGCCAGCACCGTCATCGCCGAGTCGCTTCGTCTTCCAGCCTCCATGGTCGTCGTCGTTAGGTTGCCACGAAGGGGGAGATCAGGAAGAGAGAGGGAGTTTGCATCCGTTGCTGCTGTTGGAGGCAGGACCGTCACGGAGAAGGGTTGAGCTGCCACTGTCATGCCTTAATCGCCGTCGATTTGCCGCCGCCGTGTCGTCGAGGGGGAAGCCGTCGGGTCGCACAGAGTGAGAGAGAGGGAAAGCACGGAGCAGAAGAGAAAAAGGAGAGACCCGCGCCAGCCACCACCGTTTCTGCAGCTCGAAACCTAACTGCTGCCACCGGAGTGTGCACTACCGGTAAGGGTTTTACGTTTGGCTTCTATTCTTTTGGATTTCGGGAACCTTTATCGTCACTGCATGTTTATTTCAGTTATCCGCCACTGCTGCTTGTTGTTCTGAACTGTTGCACCATCGTTGCCGCCGTTCGGGTCACTGGGAACGTGGCAGTGATCACCGGAACCACCATCGGAGTTACCGTTATTTCAGTTCAGCCATTCGTCCTTGTTTGGCTAAGCGATGCATTCCGAAACCTATGAATTAGTATTTCTGTTTTAAGTTATTTGAGGATCTAAGGTCTTGGTGGCATAGGATCAAGTTATGGGTCTTGATTGCTGAGTTCTATAGTTGTTGCATACAACATCAAGGTGCTGCGTCGTCACCAGAGCTGCTGTTGCTCCATTTTCTCGACTATTTGTAAGCCCAATAAGTCGTTCCTTGCTCCAAACTCTTTTAGTTGATGTTCTGTTATAGATTATTGAGTTTTACGTGACATTAATGTTTTAGGATTGAGCTAAGGCTGTGGCTACTGCGGGGACGGTCGGTATTAATGCTGTTGCTGTGGGATAAGAATAGAAATGCAGTTTGTCGCGTAGTTGAATTGCGAACGAGGTAGGGGTTTTCTTAAAATTTATTTTATCTTACAGAGTTGTTATGAATAGATATTAATGTGAAAAATATATGTATGTGATTATGATTGTCCTATAAATGTGGTTGTTTGCTGGACTGAATGACTGATTGCTTGATTGCTTGAGTGGTTTGTGATTGCTGAAAAGAAATTAGTTTGAAAGGTTATTTAGTTGATTATTATGAAAAGTGGCTTTCTTGGTTTTGAAGCTATTTTTGATAATGTAAACGAATCGGCTTTGGAAATGACTTGAAATATGAAAATGAATTAATTTTGGAAACGGTTTAATTTTGAGTTAGTCTGACTTTATAAATGATTTAGTATTTGAGCAGGTTTAATTTTAAAAAGAGAATTATTATTGGCATTGATTCGCCTTGAAAATAATTTGATATTGGAATTGGTTAAATTTTGGAAATTGATTGAGATTTGGAAAATGGTTGAGAAAAGATTTGAGAAATATTTGGATGGGACCCGAAAAGGGTGGCAGAATCCGAGTTTTAGAGGAGATGCTGCCGAAATTTTATAAAATTAGAAGTTTCATTTGAAGTAGTTATTTTAAAAGGTTTAATTTTAAGAATTATATGATTTAAGATTACTTCATTTATGAAAGGAAAAGTTATGTTTTGGATTGAGAATTGTTAGTGAACGGAATGGAAAGAAAGATGATGAGGATTTCTTTGAAATATGGTTTTTGAATAAATTTGGAAATGAGATTTGGATTGATGAATGATTATGATGTTGAGAATGTTGAGATATGAACTTTGAATTATTCACATGGCTTATGAATTTGAATTATCTAAGATACGAGGTTCCCTGGATAAAGTACCATGGCTTGCCACCACGTGTACCAGGTTGAAAACTCGATACTCTATTGACCCTACGACGTAAGTGTGACCGGACACTATATAAATTCCCGGGAATGTTTCCCCCATTGAGCAATATTGATTATTTGAGAAAAAGCTATGCATAGACTCTTGGGGATGCACGTCGGGGTACAGTCTAAGGACAATTCAGACTTGTCGGGTTGGCTGGATAACCGACAGATGAGCCTCATCAGCCATAAGACAGGCATGCATCATATGTATTTGTATGCTTTGCTTGGGTTTGAACTTGTTTTGGTTTGCCTAATTGCTAAACTGTTCTTAACTGCTACTTGAACTATTTGTTGTAACTGCTACCTACTTGTGCTTTCCTTGTCTGTCTTGCCTGTGTTTGTCCTGGTGTGCTGCATTTGAGAATGAACTTTGATGCTGAATTAATGATTGTGTTGTTTGATTACGTGGTTGATTTCTGATTGAGATTTTCTTATAAGAAAGGAAAGGTTTTGGATTCCAGAAAGATTAAACATTGTTTCTTTGAAAAGGTTTTGAACGATTACTTACTGGTTTTTAAAAGATTCGTAAGGCAATGATAATCATTGAGCTTGAAAACAGTTTTCTTGTTAAATATTTTCTTATGACAACTTTGAAACTCCGTGGTGAGACCATGTGGTTAGGTTCTCACCCCCCTACAGCTTTATCTTTTCATGAACCAGTTGAGGAAGCATTATGGAGAGTTATACTGCGTTTGGTTTATATATGTTGTTGTATTAATTAGATTATTTTCTTCCCTCGTCTTTGTTATTACAAGTTTGTAAGAGGGATAGGAATTGTATGTTTTATATGTATATTATATTATGAGTTACTATGTAAGGAGTCTTGTATATGAATCTATACCTGCTTGTATTTTTCTTAAGATAAAGTATTTATTTCCAGTTTTCAAAGAAATCAGCGATACAGTGTCGAGTCACAGGCTCCTATTTTAGTATTTAGTATGTAAAGTAGTCGTAATACTTCTTGCTATCAGAGTAGCGCAGCCGAAAGCGTAACTTTTGATAGTGAGGGTGTTACATTAAACAATAGGATAAGTAGCATTGCTCTATATATAATTCAGTTTTAGTTAAATCAAATTACTAGAAATATCATATCTATATAACTCGGTTTTAGTTAAGCCAATTTGCTAGAGAAGTGAACTCTCTATAATTAAGTAAAACTGAAATTTTTGTAATAAGTACAACTAAAATGTGCTTGTTAATTTATTTTTTATAAATTAAATATATATAATAATAAATATAAGTTTAATTATTAGAAAATAATAATAATAATAATAATAATAATAATAATAATAATAATAATAATAATACGCATTAAATATATATGTAAAAACTTCTTTGTTTTTAATTTATTTTTCATATTTTGTTACTATATTATAATTTTTACTTGCGATTATCAAACTTTGAAAAAACAGAGAGGAGTACATATAAGTATATAACATCCACATTTACATTAAGAGTTATGCACGATCTATTATCAAAAGTTTATTTTTGTTGTTTCAAGTTATTTAAAAAAAATAAATTGCGAAACTAATATAATAAATTTCAAACACAGCAATAACAATATCGCAATCCGTCACTAATAATCGATGTGTTAATTATTATTAATCTTTTGGTTTTTCTCAAAATTAAACCAATAATATACTACCAATATCTTGAGGAAGTATTTGTCTTTATGAAAGAACAAATTGCAATATTATTCAAAGTATCATCAATCAAATGACACCTACATCACTACATGCCCTCCAAGAAATATAGACTTTGAAACCCATTAACTAGGTTTATTGTGTCAATAATGTTTGTTTTTTCGTCTAATTTACGCATTCACTCTTTTTTTTTTAGGCTTTGAAAATTGAATAGGTATTCAAACCAGTGAGATTAGAATTTCAAAAATTTAAAAGTTTAACTAAAACTTAATTGAGGTTAAACCCAATATAATAAAGTTTGCTATGTTTTTGTAAATGAGTTTTTATTTTATTATTTTAAATTAGTTTATTGTTAAAAATCGAATCAATTCAACCGATCTACCATTAATTTTTTTTTCACCAATTTACTAAATCTAAATTTTATCCTAAATCAAATTGGTTTAGTACTCAGTTCGGATTAATTTGGCCGAATCAATCGATTCCATTCAATTCTCGAAATCATAGTTATCAGAACCGAACCGGTGATCGAACCGGTTAGGTTACTGGGTCACTGGGTTATTGGTTCAACCGGTAGGTCACTAGTTGAACCGATTGACCCGGTCTTATGTAAATAAAAAAAATATAGCAAAAATTTATAATTAAAAATTTAAAATACATATTTTTACTAATATTTTAAAAATATCTAGCTATTCTAAACAATATAGAACAGAAACAATAAGTATTTTGTTAATTTTACTCTATCATAAATTTTTTTATTTTATTTTTATATTAAAATAACTATTATTTCGAATTTTAATAATTTATTAATTAGCTTATATCTATTATACTATTATATACTACAAGTATTTATTGAAAAATAATATTAATAGATATTATATAATTATGAAAAGAAAATAATAAGTGACTTTATAATTACTGTTAAATAAAAATAAAATTAATTTAAGAATGAGTGAACTTATAATTAAAATTAAAATAATTTAAATAGAAGTAAATTATTTGCTTAAAGATATCAATATATATTTTAATTTGTATATATATTAGTAACAATCAAGTTGGCCTGGTGGTTAATGCCACTGTCTATAACCTTGAGGGCGGGGGTTCGAACCCCCGCTGTTTCATTTTAAAAAAATTTCGAAATTGAAACGATTCGGTCGGACCGGTCTTCACCAAGTTTGACCGGTTCACTATAGGTTTGATCGGTTCACACCAGTTCCTTATCTTGTGCGGTCTAATTGTCGGACCGAACCGGTTAAAAGTCCAGTTCACTGGTTTTCCGATCGAACCGACCGATCCGGTTCGGTTCTGATAACAATGCTCGAAATTATATATTTTTTTAGGAAAGTACAATGATTAGTAAGGATCGAAATTATTTTAAATAAAATTTAAGAGAGAAATCAAGTAGAATGTGGAGTTTTAATTCAAATAAGACATAAAAATTAGAGTAAAATATAATTTTTTGTCTTTAAAATTTATTAAAAGTTTTAAAAATACATCTAAGTTTTATTTTTCTTTCAATTTTGTTTCAAAAATTTTCGATTTGCATCAAATATACTTTTGACGGCTAATATTTTAAAAAATTTAGGACAAATTTAGCAACAAGTTCACAAGAACTTTCAACTTAAGTAAATCAGACATAGTTGTCATGCATTATTGTTGGATTAGTCCTAAATTTTCTGAAAATTTAGCTATTAAGAGTATATTTGATACAAATAAAAAATTTTATAGACAAAATTAAAGTAAAATAAACCTTAGGAGTTTTTTAAAATTTTAGATAAATTTCAAGAACAAAATTATATTTTACCCAAAAAATTAATAATTAAAAGTTAAGTTCACTTATACTATTTTCTACTAGTGTCTCAATAGGTTATGTCATTTATATATATAACAGAACAATTTCAAATAACATTACATTTCGGTGGCTAAAAAATTCATAAGGAATATACTTATATGTAGGTCACAAACTCACAATAAACACAAGGAATTCATTAATGACTTAAAAAATTTATAAAGAGTATAACTTAGAAGGATCAAATTTAATAACTCTTCGTAAAACAAATTAATTTTTAAAATGAGATATGGGTTAGTTGAGCTGTGATACACGAATAATAAGACACAATACAATACGATATAAAATACATATATACATGAATTTTAAATTTTTATAATATACGAAAACATTATATATATATATATATATATATATATATATATATATATATTATAATAATAATTTTATTATATAAAGTATTTAAAATATTTTTAGTAAATAATAATATATATTATTTTTAAGAATAAATTACCATTTGTACTTATAAAAGATATAGACGCTGACAAATGTACCCATATAAAAATAAAACAACAATTATAACTACAGAAGATGGTCTTCGTGTGCCAAAAGTTTCCAAACGTTGGTTACGTAATTGGTCTATTAGGGTATTTTGGCACACATAAACTATCTTCTGTGGTTACAATTGTCGTTTTATTCTTATATAGGTACATTTGTTAGTGTCTGTATCTTTCATGGGTACAAATGGTAATTTATTCTTATTTTTAAATTTATTTTAAGAATATATGTTAACAATAAAGTTGGACACGCTGATACGTGATAATATTTAAGTGTATCTAAGTACTTTCAGAAATAAATTTTTATTTTTATTAAGATATAATTAGACAAAAAAAAATACGCATATACGATAACTTGGCGAAATATTCGTATTTCTTAAAATTTGAGTTAATTTAAAAAATAAATGATGAAAATAAGGGTTGGGATTTCTTTATACACCGCAACGGGGAGTGATAAAGACTTCTTTCATTCCTTTATATTGTATCTTTGATTTTTTTATTACGAGATAAATTTTTAAATAATGTATCAACGTTAAAGAAAGTAAAAAAGAATATAATGTGTCGCTTACGACTCCGTAAGATGGAAGTTCCTCGATCACATTTTTGAGATAATAGGGTTTGATGTAGTATGGGGAAAATGGATCCAAGGGTTGATGGAGACGGCTTCATTGTCAGTTATGGTTAATCGCTTGCCGACTAAATCGTTCAGTATGAAAAGGAGATTACGGTAGGGTGACCCAATGCAACCATTTCTATTCGTGTTGGTAGCAGAGGTTCTAAATAATCTTGTTAATGTAGTTTCGAATCAATACTTGGTGGAGAGATTGTTGGTCGGGAAAAGAAGTGTATGCTCTCGTACCTTCAATTCGCAGATGATACCATTCTTTTCTGTCCACCAAAACCAAAGGTATTGAGGAATTATAAGAGAATTCTAAAATACTTTGGCATGATGTCTGGGTTGGAGATTAATTTTGATAAGTCATTTATCATCCCGATGAATTGTGGGGAACACGACAAGAACAGAATGACAAAGGCGATGGATTGTAAAATGAAAAGCCTACCGATTAATTATCTTGGAATCCTTTGGAGGCAAGCCCACGAATGATGGGGCAAGCCCACGAAGGATTAGCACATGGAAGTTGTTGCTTGATAGAATTGAGAAAAATTTGAGCTGTTGGAAAGCTATCCTATTATCTAAAGTCGGAAGGGTAGTCATCATCAAATCAGTCATAAATAGTCTACCTATGTACTACTTAGGACTCTTTAAGATGCCGAAAGAAGTTGAAAAGAAGATAATTTTTATGCAATTAAGATTTTTTTGGGGGAGTAAAGAAGGAAAAACAATTATGCCAACAATAAAGTAGAGTACATACAGAAACCAAGAGAGCACGTGAGATTGGAGGTTGGTGATATCGAAATGAGAAATGCTGCAATGTTATCAAATGGCGATGGAGATTCTCAAATGAGAATGAGTCGTTGTGAAAGAGAGTTGTTGGGTGTTGCTATAATATTGAAACCGATTCCTTAGTGGGAGAGCATGCTTGTAATAGTTCTAATGGGCCATGGAAAGATATTGTGAATATTGCAAAGAACGATGTGTACAAAGAGATGGCTAAGGAGGGATAAAAGATGTGTGTAGGAATGGCAGTAAGACAAGATTTTGGAAGGATGTGTGGATTGGTGATAAATCTTTTGCAGAGACATACCCAAGATTGTTCACTATATCAAATATAAAGGAAAGCTACACTAAAGACCGTGGTGTGTGGATTGGTTCATCTTGGGTCTGGAACTTACAATGGCGGAGAGAGTTCTTTGAGAGAGAAAAAACACTCATAATAGAATTACAAAATTTGTTGGATAGTATGTTTCTTTGTGCAGATTATAGGGACAAATTGGTGTGGACAGTTGGCTCAGATGGGAGATATACAACAAAGTCCTTTACCAACATTGTTATGGGGAACATATATGGTTTGCTGAGAATGAAACACATTTTTGATGATGTTTGGCGAAGTTTGGTGCCCCCAAGAGTTGAGATGTTGGCATGATTTGTAATTTCAGAAGGACTAAACACTAAAGACATTTTTGTCTAGAGGCGAATCGTACAACAAAGATATGATGGGTGTGTGTTATGTGATGGCAAACAGGAGACGGTAAATCACTTGTTCTTGCATTGTTTTTATATGTCTAAATTATGGTAGTTGACTTTAAATTGGAAAAATATTAGTTGGATAGGTAGTAATGACATAAAAATATGGTTTGAAGGTTGGATGAGTCATGAGGTACATAGAAAAAAAGTGGCTTATTTATCTCTTTGCTATCATTTGGGTGGTTTGGAAGAATAAGAACCTAAGGGTGTTTGAGAAAAAAATTGTGCCTTGGAGTTGTGGGCGGGAGCAAGTTAGGTGCTTAGTGATACAATGAAATATTAGAGAGAATAAAAAAAATAACTAGCTCTAATAAAAATGATAACCGACAAAAAAAAGTGAAAGTGGCAGCAATGCGGCATATATAAACCGGATTTAGACAAATATGTTGTAAGTGGATATATAACAAATGATAAAGGTGATATTAAGTGTTTCATGGAAGATGTATGCAAGGAGAGATCAAGAAAGAAAACAATTTTAATAGAAGTACATGAAGCCGTGTAATTCTTTCTTGAGAATGCAGACATGTGTGAAGAAGATATAACAGTAGTGATGGATTGTAAGGAGTTAGTTAGTTAGATATAAGGAAGAGAAGAGACAAGTTGGGATTAACGATTCTTAAGGAACAAAACTAAATATATATCTCACTTGTTTCAAAACATTGAGATTGTATATAGGGTGAAAAGTGAATTCAAAGAGCAACAAAAGTAAAAATCTATGGCCTCAAATAAAACAAGCAAGTGGATCGTGTGGGATAAAGAGTGATTATTGTTCTGTCCTTCATTATGAAAAATCATAATTTTGTATTTTATTTATTGTTTATATCTTGATGTGTTTGAGTAGATTAAGTTGGATTAGATTATGTTGTTTCGGCTACTTAGATTGGCTAATTAATTCTTGATAGTAATGTCGAAGGAGATTAATTAGTTAATATTGGGTTACCGCTAACCTATTTTTCCCTTTTTGGGTCGAGTCTGTACTGAATAATTGAAAAAACAAAGAATATGTGTCACGAATATGATTGATGGTATTAACCCCGTTGGATAATTACTTATTTTATTGCATAACTAGTGTATCTATCCGCACGATGCACAAAGATTATTTATTTCTTTCTATTTATCTTTGAAATATGTTTTTAAATAAAATTTATCATGAATATATTTAATTTATATAAAATAAAAAATATAATAATAGTAATATATTAATTGTATCTTCAATGTCTTATACGTGTTATAACAATTTATCTTGATTATAACAATTCAATTAATATATGTTTTATTTAATGTTTATTTTATCCTATTTTTTTATTATTTATAGTCCTAATAAAAAATTATTCTATTTGAAATTTTGTATAAAATAAATTTTAAAAATATTTAATATTATTAAAAATATTTTTTTTTGTAATAGTTGTATGCTCTCAAAATACCCATATGAAGATAGAGATTAACAAAATAAAATCATATCCAATACGTGAAGAAGCAAAATCTCAAAATAACTATCTAAAATAAATTAATAATGAGATTAATATATTTATTCCTTAAGGTGAGTTTATGCATTTAATTACTTTAAAATTAATTTAAAAATTTATTAATTAATAATATAATAATTTAATTTTTTAATTTAATAATAAATAATTATGTATAATTATAGTATAATTATAGTATAATTTATATTTAGTATAATTAATAAAAAATTAGAATATTATATTTTTTCTAATAATATATTCAAATACATTTCTACCATTAATGAATTTAAAGCATTATTACACGACTCTAATTAATAATATAAAAATATTTTCTTACTCATAATCATATATTAATATGCATGTTTCTTCCATAAGTATAATGCTTTTAAGATTAAGAAAGAAATCATTAATTAATGATATAATAAAAAGCATCAAAATAAAATCATACCCAATATATCAGAAAATAAAATCTCAAAGTAACTAACTTAAACAAACTAATTATAGAATGTAATCAGCTCGAACATTTAAAATTCGTGCAAATACATATCATCCTCTTTTTAAATAAACTTCATCACCTGTTATCCATGTAATGAGGCAACATATAGAATAGCCATAACGATAAACTAAATTGACCCTTATTCCCATTAACGGCATTGCATTGATGCACCAAACGGCCAGTAATTTCTGAAAAAAAAAATTGCAATATATGTTATAAAATTATTTTTAATATGAAAAGCTAACTTAAAAGAAGAAAATTTAAATATAGTACCATTATTTGAAAGGGAGATTTTATGGTATGGATTATAAAAAATATCCACATACATAGTTCTTAGGTGTTATGTATAACACCTAAGAACTATGTATGTGGATATTTTTTACAATTCATACCATAGAATTTTCCTATTTAAAATTGCATCTCCAAATTTGACACAATTTTAGCAAAATAGAACCTAAATTGAGAAAATTCTATCTAATTATATACTCCAATTCGAAGATTTTCGGACAGACGTAGAAAACATGGATGTGATAGAATTTGAATTTGGCCTATAAAGTTCATTAAAAGCAATTGCTCAATAAAAAATAGAGCTCCTCCTAAAAAATTTTTTACCCACATTCCATTAGGTTGGTCATAATATATGAATAAATCCAACCATCATTCAGTAAAATAGAGTTCATTAACCCCTCGTTGAACTCTTACATCCAAGTAATTAGAACCCGAATAAGTAAATACAACTCGGGATGATATTTGATGGATGTAGGGCTGGTAATGGGTAGGGTAGGGTAGGGTTTGGACTCTACCTACTCTACCCGCGGGTTGAAAATCTCTCAACCCTAACCCTACCCGCACCTTAAAGTTCTAACCCTACCCTGCCCGATACTACCCGCAGAAAAATAAAAAATTTTCAAACAAATATAAAATTCAACTATTTCAAATTTCATACATATTAATAAAATAGAAAATAAAAAATTAAATTCAAATTAAAATTAAAAACAATAAAATCTTAAAGAAATCCAACATAAAATTACAAATAATATAATCATCAACTAACTTAGTGGTTATTTCAAATTTTTATAAGAGGAAGATTGTGAGTTTAAAACTCACTTTTTTCACTACATACATAACTTTTACGTATATATTATATAATATATTAGTGGTCCGGGTAGGGTAGGATAGGGTATACCCTGAACCCGTACCCTACCCTACCCGCAGGCAAACTCGCACCGTACCCTACCCTACCCGCAGCGGGTCGGATAGACAACCCTACCCGAACGGGTTGGTCCGGATTGGGTACCCGCGGGTAGGGTATATATTGTCAGCCCTAGATGGATGTGGTACATTGTAAACTATTGTGGAAAAAGATAATCACGTTGTAATGTTAGACGAAAAGAATAAGATTGAATAAGAACAATTATCAAATTATCAAAAAAATAATAATAGAATGACTACATAAAAAATAGCATAAAAAATTATAACTCGTATCTTAAAAGGATCAACTTCCCGAAAAATGAAGAATACATTCTTAATGTATGAAGTAGTCAATAAAGAATAATAAATTAAAAAATTAATCAAAATGCTTTGCCTCTAAAACTTAGACTCATGAAGCATAAAGAAAACATTATATATAACCTTTAGTAGTACAAAATTAATTATTGATATCAATATTAATTTTTCACTAATTAATACACACGTGTATTATAGAAATTTTAACAAAGCTATTTATGTTAATATTATATTTATGGCAATAAAAATCATATAAATATCAATTTGTCACTGATTATGTTTGATTAAGAATTATATTATAATGATTGACAATTAGAATGATTGAAAATATTAATGATTGATAATTAGTCTAATTATGCATTAAATGCTAATTTTCATATATGGTTATAAAGAATATACTTTTCCAAAATAAGTCGAGAAGAGAGATGCATGCATACTAGCATCAAAAACGCACCACGTCAGCATTTTTTGGCGATTGAATGCTAGCCGTTGTAGAATAATATAATGATGAAGTATTAAAAGAGACTTAGGAGCAGTTATTTGTTCAATAATTTAATAAGTTAATATTCAAAGTGGTCTCTAAAATTAGACCCCGACTCAATTTAGCCTTCAAATTTCCAATTGATCCAAATTATACCCTAAAATTTTAACGCAGGGCTCAAGTTGACCCTTCCGTCAATCTCCGACATCGGAGCGCTGACATGTCACATTTAATTGACACTTGGCACCAACTAGAATTTTAATGTTGGCGCATAAACTTCCCCAAAATGACGACATGTAAAAGTACAAAGAGGTTAAAGTTAAATCCTAATGCGCTGTTCATTATTTACAAAAATCTCAATTGACCTATCTTCTTCTTCCTCCTCTCGTAGACGTTGTGGTGACGAAAAGCCTATGTTGTCACTGTAGGCCAAGTTGAAAGCTATTCTCACTTGCGTCGTTTGCATACAGTGAAGATGAAGAACCGTCGAACTTCTATTGTTCAAGAACATGTCAGTAACAAAACCATTATTCGCAACCTTGCATGCTCTGTTTTAATATTTTTTGTTAGTTGAGATTTGTTTTTTATTGTGTATTGGTATATGTGATCTGTAAATGACTTGGGGACTTTGGTTGATTATGATAGGTGATACTGTTATGGTTCTCGTAGGCAAGGGTTTAAATATTTTTATTGTTTTTGCACTTTGATCAACTGTTAGTGTTGTGTTGGGTTTAAGGATGTTAGTAGCAATGCTATTTTGATAGTAAAAATAATATTGGTTTGAAAAGTGGCATTTGTCTGGTTTTGAGTTTCTGAAAAGTTGGAGTTAATGGATTTTTAAATTGAGTTTGATAATCCATGATTTGTACCTAGTCTAAACTTAGTGTGGTTGTTAATAGTTTTTTTTTTAATCTTAATTATAGATGGATGATTTAATAATCATTGTGTATTATCATGGAGGAAATTATGTCATTAAGTCAAATGGAAGTATAGTTTATGAGACTGATCATACTGATGAGTTGACTGGGTTGGATGAAGACATTCTGGATGTATTCTCACTGAGAGTTTATTACAAAGTTCTAGGATACAACAGTATATTTGAGTGTTGGTAGCTTGTTCCAGATAAACCATTAAAGAGTGAACTAGGAGCACTTAGCTGTGATAAGGAGTTGTTAGAGATATGCTTCTGTGCAAAGAATAACCAGGAAAGAGTGCATATTTACTATGAACTTGGAGTTTTCCAACCTCTAGTAGATGAAGCACCTTGCTTGATAGAGTTGACATCCACTGCCATTGAAGTAGACAAGGCTGCAGACAATGATACAAGCAGCAAGCCCTCTGAGGAGTTGATTTTTGATCCACCTGAAGTTGAACCAACCAAGTCCACACCTCAAGCCCCACCCAAAGCATCCAATATCCCACCTCAATCTCATCCTAACCCCACATCCATACCTCAACCCAAGCAGTAACAACCCTGATTTTCGAGTATGCGAGATCTTTTTCGAAGGCACGAATTTCGCCAAAAGATCAGTAAAGGGAACACCTCTTCTATATCAAAAAGTATCTCAATCCTCATTGTCATTATGTCATCCTTAAGCTAGAACCTTTTCCGAGGCAAGCTCGATAACGCGGTCACGAAGAACCTAGTTTTTGAACCGTATCGGTTGGCAGTTTTGATTCTGATTTTTGTAAATAGTCTCTGCTTGACGAACCGGACTCGATTCATGAGAGAAGAGAAATAATAGTATAATATTATCATTATATTAGTATTAGAAGGTGCTTGAAAGATATTATAAGGTTACTTGGTCTGTTTTAGTTAAAAACAGAAAACCGGTTTAACCGGGTTCACAATTTACTGGTGCAGCTTAGCACCAGCACTCTCTGATGATTTTAGCAATGCTAAGGCCTCATTATTCATGTTTTATTCTCATAATAAATATTTTACTAGTGTCATTTATGCTAGTAGCTCAGAAAATAATTTTTAGAGATGTTTTTGCAAGTGTTCCGATACATCTAGTTTTAGTAGTTATACACCTAAGATATTTTAATATTATTTTAATCCACCTCCAAGCCAACCAATAACAACTCGCCCTACACCCCCAAAACCCTCAAGGCTGGCTCATTTTCACTTTGTGGCCGAAAATAGGTAGAGAGAAAAAGAGAGAAAAGTTCTTAGTTCCAAATCTTCAAAGCTTTATTTCTGCTGAACTAAAACTCAAATCAAAATTCCAATCCAACCAAAATGATCCTCTCTTCTTTCTCTACATGATCATATGACTTATCAAGGCTGGAATCAAGGTGAGTTGGCTGCACCATCTCTCTTTTGATTCGGTTTCAAAGAAACATGGTTAAATATGTGTTTTCTTGATGTGATTTAGGAGGAAAAAGTACTTAAGGACCACCTGAAAGTTTAATTAAATTAGGAGCAGCAAAACTAGGTAGGGATTGACGAATTTAATCTTGATTGATTGTGTTTGAGTTGTGTGATTATGATATGGTTTGGCTGTGCTTGAAATTGATTGTTTGTATGAGTAATTCTTGTTGAAATTTTGGTGAAAATTTGATGAAATTTAATGAAATTCAACCTATGAATGTGTGTTCTTGTGGCTGCCGGAAAATGAAACCCTAGAGCTTAAATTGAGGTTCAATTTGTTTTAAAATCATGTAGAAAAGATGGGGTTTTAGTGGCTGAAAATTTATTTTGAATTTTGGTAAAAATCGGTTGCTGAAAAGACTGAAAAACGGGTAAAAACAGAGAAAGAATTTGAAGAATATATGAAGAACACGAAGAACACTTTGAGTGTGGTGAAGAACATTGAAGAACACCTTTTAGATCTTAGAAAGGGCAAGGAAGTAAAATTTTTGGTGTTTAAGGGGTTATATGATAATTTTTGGAAGTTAGGGTGGTAAAAGTAGAAATATTAAAAGTTACGGGTGGTAAAAAGTGAATTTTAAAGGTTAAAAGTAAAAGGTAAGTTAATTTTCGAAAATTTAGTATTACAATAATAAATAATAATAAAATATTAAATAATAATATTTAATTAAAAATAATATTTTAATAAAAATAATAAAATAATGCAGAAAAGGCAGTTTTCTGTAAAAGTTTTAGAAAGACAACTTTAAGCACAGAATCTCATAATTACTTTCATAAAACACTTAGGGAGTGGTAAAAACATATTAGTGAGGCAAAGATAAATAAAAGATAAAAAGTTGAAGAAAAGATAAAAATCGAAGAAAAAGTCTATAAAGTTTTAATGACAGAAAAACAGACAGAGACTAGTGAACGAACTAGGGCAATATAGTTAGTCCTGGAATTGCGAATAGGGTTAGGTATAATATGAAAAGTTAAACTGTTTCAGTATAGACTTAATGAACCTATACTTGGGACAGACTAACTATTCATACCGAAATTTACATAAGCTTTAAATACATACGTTAAACAGAGAAATTAGAGCAGAGTAAAGAAACACAGAGAACAGAATAACCAGAGCAGAATAAAGGGATACAGAAAAAAGAGTAATCAGAGCAAAGTAAAAAGACAAAGAGAAAAGAGTAATGTGATAAAGAGAAATGGTTTGAATTAAGATGTTGTAAAAGTAAAAGCTGTAGAGTTTGTATAGCATGATTGAACAGAGGAAGAAAGAAGTACTGCATAAGAATGTGAAAGTGATGATGAATAATGAGAATGTTAATGAATGACGATAATGAGAATGATTATGTAAGAATCTGCTGCAGAGAGGCAGTCAGATAGATGGTGGTACGACCACTGAGAACGCTTTCCTGGGATACCTTGCTATAATGCTTTGCTGTAAGACAGAGGTTGCTTACAGAGGTATCGAGATGAGTGTGCTCCTGTAAGACAGAGGTTGCTTACAGTGAGTGTGTTGTTGCTGCTATAAGACAGAGGTTGCTTATAGTGAGTATGTTGTTGCTCCTGTAAGACAGAGGTTGCTTACAGTGAGTCTGTTGGGCGTATATCGGCTAATAAGTGCTGCCCTACAAGACAAAGGTTGCTTGCTGTGGATATTGGCAACAGGAAAGCCTTATCCAGACAGAGGTTGCTGGGTAACGTCGGGAGCGGGTATGTAACCGACAGATGAGCTCATTACCTGCACTAGGGCTAGACATGCATCATACTTGGCTGTGCATTTTCCTCTGTTATGATTGTTGTATGAATGTATGCTTTCCTTGTTTGTATTCTATTCTCTGTGTCTGTGTTGTATTTTCTTGTAATTTTCTGTTTGTGTTTAATTTTTTATTTTCTCTATTTCCTCTATTTATATGTATCTTCTATTTACTGCTTCTTGTATTCTGCTATTTGTCTGCTAAACAACACGGAATTAATGAACTTAACTAATAACCCCGACCCTACTAAGAACTCCCAAGTTCTCACCCCTTCTCTCTCCCTTCCCCCTTCAGATGGAAGCTTGGGTACACTTCCGTAGTTCGCTGATGACCGTTTATAAAGAGGATTCCGCTCTAGGTAGTCTTCTGAGTCTAGGGCGAATCACGTTCTCTGTTCATATGTATATACGGTGAGACCAGCCAACGTCTGCACCCCGTTTGTACGCGAACTTTAACCTAAATCCTATGTACGAGACTCTTGTTATGTGGCTACTTGATGAGGTACTGGAGTGATGTCATATCGCAATATCTGATCGTGCAGAGGAGTAGAAGATGATATTCCACCTTTTGATGACGTTCCACCTGACTTGAGTTTTGAAGACTTAGAACATACTTTCCCTCGCTTTAGTAGTTTAGAGGGACTAGGTGAGTATAGAGTCTAGGCTAGCCTGGGTGCCAGCTTAGGGACTTCTTGAACAGGTCAGGGCCTGGGATGTTGTATGTATGTATATATATATATATATATATATATATATATATATATATATATTATTTAGCTATATCTAGGGGTGTTCTAACAAAAAGGCTATACTCTAATAAAGCTGGATCACGGAATGTTATCAACTGCTTGAGATGTATTTATGTGTGGTTGTTTATAACCGTTTTATCTATTATTATTTGTGAATTGCTTATGAATGATTTTATTTATTTATCCAAACGTTTAAAAAAAAAAGTACCTCGCAAATTAACTACGTTTTTAACAATGACTCAGGCTCATATAATAAATAATAGATAATAATTAGGAAGACAAGTTGGTAGCGCTCAGTTTCTAGTATGATCATGACGTACCAGAAATTGGGTCGTTACAATTTGGTATCAGAGCAGTTTGTTCCCAGTAGAGCCTGGGGAGTGGACTGACTATGCTTCATTGCATACACTGCTTGTGTGTCTCATGTCGTTAGGGTATCTTTAAGATACATTTGGCATGAATGTCTATGAGTGCTCATTTTGGGAATGTTCGTGCCTAGCTTGAGATATTAAGACTGATCACCTTAATGTTGATTGTTTGGTGCAGATAAGACCTCAATGACTGTGAATAGGCATGGTTTAATCGAGCTCCGAACGATGAATCGACGTGAGCCACAGCTATCTTCATAGCTGTTATAATCTTCATGGATATGGCTGTGTTAGATTTGGATGTTGTAAGGAACGAACCGATCTCTTCGTTAGGATGGCTTGAAGGAAATAGACCGCTTGAAGAAGGATTCTTGCACGTGGCTAAAATTTTGAGGGCAAAATTTTCTTTTAGGAGGGTAGAATGTAACAACCCTGATTTTCGAGTATGCGAGATCTTTTCCGAAGGCACGAATTTCGCCAAAAGATCAGTAAAGGGAACACCTCTTCTATATCAACAAGTATCTCGATCCTCATTGTCATTATGTCATCCTTAAGCTAGAACCTTTTCCGAGGCAATCTCGATAACGCGGTCACGAAGAACCTAGTTTTTGAACCGTATCGGTTGGCAGTTTTGATTCTGATTTTCGTAAATAGTCTCTGCTTGACGAACCGGACTCGATTCATGAGAGAAGAGAGATAATAGTATAATATTGTCATTATATTAGTATTAGAAGTTGCTTGAAAGATATTATAAGGTTACTTGGTCTGTTTTAGTTAAAAACAGAAAACCGGTTTAACCGGGTTCACAATTTACTGGTGCAGCTTAGCACCAGCACTCTCTGATGACTTTAGCAATGATAAGGCCTCATTATTCATGTTTTATTCTCATAATAAATATGTTACTAGTGTCATTTATGCTAGTAGCTCAGAAAATAATTTTTAGAGATGTTTTTACAAGTGTTCCGATACATCTAGTTTTAGTAGTTATACACCTGAGATATTTTAATATTATTTTAATCCACCTCCAAGCCAACCAATCACAACTCGCCCTACACCCCCAAAACCCTCAAGGCTGGCTCATTTTCACTTTGTGGCCGAAAATAGGTAGAGAGAAAAGTTCTTAGTTCCAAATCTTCAAAGCTTGATTTCTGCTGAACTAAAACTCAAATCAAAATTCCAATCCAACCAAAATGATCCTCTCTTCTTTCTCTACATGATCATATGACTTATCAAGGCTGGAATCAAGGTGAGTTGGCTGCACCATCTCTCTTTTGATTCGGTTTCAAGGAAACATGGTTAAATATGTGTTTTCTTGATGTGATTTAGGAGGAAAAAGTGCTTAAGGACCACCTGAAAGTTTAATTAAATTAGGAGCAGCAAAACCAGGTAGGGATTGACGAATTTAATCTTGATTGATTGTGTTTGAGTTGTGTGATTATGATATGGTTTGGCTGTGCTTGAAATTGATTGTTTGTATGAGTAATTCTTGTTGAAATTTTGGTGAAAATTTGATGAAATTTAATGAAATTCAAGCTATGAATGTGTGTTCTTGTGGCTGTTGGAAAACGAAACCCTAGAGCTTAAATTGAGGTTCAATTTGTTTTAAAATCATGTAGAAAAGATGGGGTTTTAGTGGCTGGAAATTCATTTTGAATTTTGGTAAAAATCGGTTGCAGAAAAGACTGAAAAACGGGTAAAAACAGAGAAAAAATTTGAAGAATATACGAAGAACACGAAGAACACTTTGAGTGTGGTGAATAACATTGAATAACACCTTTTAGATCTTAGAAAGGGCAAGGAAGTAAAATTTTTGGTGTTTAAGGGGTTATATGGTAATTTTTGGAAGTTAGGGTGGTAAAAGTAGAAATATTAAAAGTTACGGGTGGTAAAAAATGAATTTTAAAGGTTAAAAATAAAAGGTAAGTTAATTTTCAAAAATTTAGTATTACAATAATAAATAATAATAAAATATTAAATAATAATAAAATATTAAATAATAATATTTAATTAAAAATAATATTTTAATAAAAATAATAAAATAATGCAGAAAAGGCAGTTTTCTGTAAAAGCTTTAGAAAGACAACTTTAAGCACAGAATCTCATAATTACTTTCATAAAATACTTAGGGAGTGGTAAAAACATATTAGTGAGGCAAAGATAAATAAAATATAAAAAGTTGAAGAAAAGATAAAAATCGAAGAAAAAGTCTGTAAAGTTTTAATGACAGAAAAACAGACAGAGACTAGTGAACGAACTAGGGCAACATAGTTAGTCCTGGAATTGCGAATAGGGTTAGGTATAATATGAAAAGTTAAACTGTTTCAGTATAGACTTAATGAACCTATACTTGGGACAGACTAACTATTCATACCGAAATTTACATAAGCTTTAAATACATACGTTAAACAGAGAAATCAGAGCAGAGTAAAGAAACACAGAGAACAGAGTAACCAGAGCAGAATAAAGGGATACAGAGAAAAGAGTAATCAGAGCAAAGTAAAAAGACAACGAGAAAAGAGTAATGTGATAAAAAGAAATGGTTTGAATTAAGATGTTGTAAAAGTAAAAGCTGTAGAGTTTGTATAGCATGATTGAACAGAGAAAGAAAGAAGTACTGCATAAGAATGTGAAAGTGATGATGAATAATGAGAATTTTAATGAATGACGATAATGAGAATGATTATGTAAGAATCTGCTGCAGAGAGGCAGTCAGATAGATGGTGGTACGACCACTGAGAACGCTTTCCTGGGATACCTTGCTATAATGCTTTGCTGTAAGACAGAGGTTGCTTACAGAGGTATCGAGATGAGTGTGCTCCTGTAAGACAGAGGTTGCTTACAGTGAGTGTGTTGTTGCTCCTATAAGACAGAGGTTGCTTATAGTGAGTATGTTGTTGCTCTTGTAAGACAGAGGTTGCTTACAGTGAGTCTGTTGGACGTATATCGGCTAATAAGTGCCGCCCTGCAAGACAAAGGTTGCTTGCAGTGGATATTGCCAACAGGAAAGCCTTATCCAGACAGAGGTTGCTGGGTAACGTCGGGAGCGGGTATGTAACCGACAGATGAGCTCATTACCTGCACTAGGGCTAGACATGCATCATACTTGGCTGTGCATTTTTCTCTGTTATGATTGTTGTATGAATGTATGCTTTCCTTGTTTGTATTCTATTCTCTGTGTCTGTGTTGTATTTTCTTGTATTTTTCTGTTTGTGTTCTGTTTTCTATTTTCTCTATTTCCTCTATTTATACGTATCTTCTATTTACTGCTTCTTGTATTCTGCTATTTTTCTGCTAAACAACACGAAATTAATGAACTTAACTAATAATCCCGACCCTACTAAGAACTCCCAAGTTCTTACCCCTTCTCTCTCCCTTCCCCCTTCAGATGGAAGCTTGGGTACACTTTCGTAGTTCGCTGATGACCGTTCACAAAGAAGATTCCGCTCTAGGTAGTCTTCTGAGTCTAGGGTGAATCCCGTTCTCTGTTCATATGTATATACGGTGAGACCAGCCAACGTCTACACCCCGTTTGTACTCGAACTTTAACCTAAATCCTATGTACGAGACTCTTGTTATGTGGCTACTTGATGAGGTACTGGAGTGATGTCATATGGCAATATCTTATCGTGCAGAGGAGTAGAAGATGATGTTCCACCTTTTGATGACGTTCCACCTGACTTGAGTTTTGAAGACTTAGAACATACTTTCCCTCGCTTTAGTAGTTTAGAGGGACTAGGTGAGTATAGAGTCTAGGCTAGCCTGGGTGCCAGCTTAGGGACTTCTTGAACAGGTCCGGGCCTGGGATGTTGTATGTATATATATATATATATTATTTAGCTATATCTAGGGGTGTTCTAACAAAAAGGCTATACTCTAATAAAGCTGTATCACGGAATGTTATCAATTGCTTGAGATGTATTTATGTGTGGTTGTTTATAACTGTTTTATCTATTATTATTTGTGAATTGCTTATGAATGATTCTATTTATTAATCCAAACGTTTTAAAAAAAAATTACCTCGCAAATTAACTACGTTTTTAACAATGACTCAGGCTCATATAATAAATAATAGATAATAATTAGGAAGACAAGTTGGTAGTGCTCAGTTTCTAATATGATCATGACGTACCAGAAATTGGGTCGTTACACAAGCCACCATCCAAGTCTGCATCCAAGGAAGCTCCCAAATCACCCAATACCATATCAGCACTTGAACCTACAACCAAACTCCAAACAAACCCACCACCCAAGCCCATACCCAAATCTCAACCCAAACCTCCATCGAAGCCTATACCCAAGGCATCTCCCAACTTATCACCCAAGCCTAAAACCAAATCAGCACCCAAGCCACCATTCAAGTCCACACCCAAATTGCCATCCACTTCATCTAAACCAACTTCTAGCAAATCAATTCCTACTGTCACCAGGCCATCTGCTAGATTAGTAGGCAAAGTGGTGAAAAAACAGGATAATGGAGTTAAAGATAGCAGTGACTCCCATGACTCCTATGAATCTGCAGAAGACATCCTTTATAGGCCTGAACCACAAGATAGCTCTACTGATTCAAACAGTAATATTGGCCTATCTAGAGCAAGGTTGAGGGAGTTGAAGTTGAAGCATGTCTCAGGTTCTGCTTGGAAGAAAGGTAAGGAGAAAATTTTGTTGGAAGAAAATGGAATTGTTGTAGAAAATTCAGTTGAAGAAGTAGATTGGCTACAAGTGTTGGGCAATAAAGAAGATATCTAAGAAGTTTATGATGCTTATGGTCTAATACATGATGACTTTGATGGAAATGACTCTTGGAAATATGAGGAATTGAAAACTCTCCCAACTTCTGATGAGGAGTGGAGTGAAGATGAAACTGATGATGTGTTTCCAATCTTCTCTAATGGTGGCTGGTTTGGAGAATTGAAGTTTCAAGTTGGAATGAAGTTCAATACTAAGCAGGAGTTCATAGATACTGTGAGGGAATTCACCAGTCAAGAGGGCAGGGAGATTAAATTCAAAAAGAATGAAAGCTACAAGGTGAGAGCTATATGCAAGTGGACAACTGGGGAAGATGAAGATTTTGTTAGATGTCCATGGATAGCTTATGCATTTAGAAATCATGAAGAGACATGCTGGTAGTTGAAAACCTTTAATAATAAACACATCTGTTCTAGGATGAGCAAAAATAGAGCTATAAACAGAAAATGGCTAGTAGGCAAGTTGGTGAAGAAGTTAAGAAGGTATCCCAAGTTGAAGCATAGTGAGGCTAAAGCATATTTTAAGCGAAGATGTGATCTAGATCTAAACAAATCATCACTCACTAGAGCACTAACAGATGCAAGGAATGTTGTTTACAGCGATGCAGCTAGTCAGTATGGATTAGTCAAAGACTACGCAGAGACTCTGCTTAAGAGTAATATCGGATCCTCTATGAAGATTGGTACTACTCTTTAAGGGAAAGATGTGGTTTTTGATAAAATGTATGTGTGTCTTGATGGATGTAAGAAGGGTTCAAGATTGGATGCCGACCGTTGATTGGCCTAGATGGAGTATTTTTGAAGACTTAATTTGGGGGACAAGTACTCTCAACTGTGGGTCAGGACACCAACAATCATATATATCCAATTGCTTGGGTAATTGTGAGTGTGGAGAATAAGGACAACTAGATGTGGTTTTTGGAGTTGCTGCTTGATGACATAGGTGACCATAACCAACATGAATGGGCATTTATGTCAGACATACAAAAGGTACGCTAAACTAATTACATTTAACACCAACAGGTCTATTGCGGGGGCCGATTTGAGTTCCTTATAAAAATTTAGGGGTTTTTATGAGTTCACTTGTCATCTATCTTACCTGTAGATTTGTGGATGAGCTTTGGCTTTTATGCAAGAATAATGAACTTCCTTGCTTTATTATTTATCACTAAAAATTATATGATTTTTGTGAAAGAATCATGAACTTTCTTGCTTTGTTATTTACCACTGTATAGTCTTTGGTTTAGGTGCAAGAATCATGAACTTCCTTGCTCTGTTCAGTTGTAATATATTCATTTGTTAGTTGCAGATTTGTGTTTGATTCATTTGTTGGCAGCATATTTGCATATTTGTGTAATATCCCAGTTGTAATATATTCAATTCCTAGGATGATCATGTACTTGATGTACCTTTTCTTGTTTTTTTATTAATATTATTATTTTCTATGTATTTACTGTAGGGTTTGATTCTAACTGTGAAGGAGCTGATGCCAGGGTTACACCATAGGTTCTACGTGTGGTATTTATGGAGAAAATTTAACAAATAGTGGAAGGAGCAGGAGTACAGAGGCCTACTATGAAAATGTGCTAGGAAAACAACTCGCCATGGATTTGAGCAAAAAATTGATAGACTTAGGAGGCTTAATGAGCAGGCATGACAATACTTGGAGAAGTGGCCAAACGAAGCATGGATAAGGACATTTTTCAGACATGGACCAAAGATTGACAATATTTGTAATAATGCCTGCGAAATTTTTAATTCTAAGATTAAGGAGTATGGGGCAAAGTCAATAATAACTTTATTAGAAGAGGTCCGGATGTTTGCAACGAGGTCAACTGAAAAGAATAACGTGAAATTATCCCATCATGTTGGTAAGCTCCTACCATTACGGCACACCAGATTATAGAAAATCAAGAAGAAATCCCAAAAATGGACCCTGATCTAGTCTGGAGATGAACATTATCAGAGGTTTGAATTTCACGGCTGGCTTACTAATATGATTGTTGACTTAAGAAAGAGTATTTGCACTTGCAGGTTCTAGTAAATAACAGGTAAAATTTGCACTTAAATAGTTGTTAGATTGGTAAATTTGTTGCATGGTTGTTTTAATTTGTTATCACTAATTAGGATTTCTCTTTATAGGTATGCCATGTGTGCAGCCATATCCAGGGTTAACTGAAATCCTGAGGATTATTGTCATCATTAGTTGACTATGGAGGCCTATAGAACTACATATATGCACTCTCTTAATCCAATACTAGGGTAGGATCTTTGGGAAAAATCTCAATACAACAGGCCTCTTATACCCAAAATTAAAAGAAAGTCAGGTCTATTAACCGAAAAGAGAAGGAAAGATGCTAATGAAGAGCCCTCTAATAATAAGAAAGCAAAAACTTCCACCAAATTAAAAAGGCAATACAAAAAATTTACTTGCACTTACTGTGATACTAAAGGGCACACTAAAAGGAGTTGCTCCCATAAAAAGGCAGATGATATTGCCAGTGCCCTTGCTGCTACTACAGCTGCTGTTGTTGCATCCTCAAAAGTTGCCAATGTTGGAGTTATCCCGGGTACAACCAATGCTGTCACTTCTAACCCTCAACCTGGTGAAGTTGAAGCTAATACTCTTGATGCTCCTCTTGAAAATGTTGATGAAGCATAACTTTCAAAGATTGAACTCACCAAACTCACATATTTTCAACTAGAAATTTAGGAACCGGCAACATTAAACTTTTTATTTACATTTTTAATGTATTGATATGCATAATTTGATACTCAACAATCTCACACATGCAATTTATTTCTAGATGCCTCCATCAGACCCATCTCTACCTCTATAGTAGGTGACAAGGCCTCCACCTCCACAGCAGCTGACAAGGCCTGAGAAGCTTCCACCTAAGAAAAAAACATCAAAGGTGGATCCAATGCAAGCAGCAAGTTCTGGAATAGCTGCTCACTTGGCCGAGTTTATGAAATTCGTTCCCACCCTAGGCTTCAAACCACCAAGGAAAAAATAGTTTATAACTTAGGGTGTTGTTTGAAACATGTGTTTCTAATCTTTTGTACAAAGCCTTTTTAAACTATGTTATTTTGAGACTATGTTATAAAGTACTATATTTTGATTTGAAGAAACGTAATTATCAGACATCACTTTTGATATATTATAGCAGTTAATGCTGCTACTGCTTGAATACCATGATTAACTACTATAACTTTTAGTTAATATGTTTAAAGTTTGTTTCAGTTTAATTATTTTGGTATATTACAACAATTAATCTATTGCAATGATTAATATGTATATCCAATGAGTTAACATATTTTGTAATCTGCATATTTCATTTTTCATTTTAGAAATATAATTTCCACAATAAACATGGTTCATCATTTCATTGCAAATAAATATACCTTACTTTATATGTTATCTTATACTTTATTCACTACTTTCTCCTCCATAGAACATAACCTACACATACAAGTCCAAACAGAATAACAATGATAGACAGAACAATATTTCACATTCTTAAAGTTCTAATTTCAGCTTCAGCTACACTAATTCTTCATCTCAGATTGATCTTCCAATGCTCTTCGTTAATTTGAGTTTTATTTTTTAACCATGCCATCATCTTTACTCATATTTGCCCATATAAATAAACCACACCATCTCTTTTCCAACAGTTTGAAACACACAAAAAAAAACCAGGAAAAAAATTGAGGGGAAGAACAATACAAAACTAAGAATGGGCATTCAACCAACTCACATTATAATTAGGGCATTCAGGACATCCATAAAATTGTCTTTCTGGATTCGCGTTTATACCAGACCAACAAAGAATGGGTCGCATCCCACAACCACACCAATGCAGAACCTTCTCTTCTCTGCCATGATGTGCGTTCCTCACCCAGTTGCCATGTGAACAAGATCTACTAAAGCTTTGGGAAGTTTCGTTGTTGCTCCTTAACATCCTCCTTAACTCACCAAAAACGGGTTTAATTTGGGAGTTTGGGGCACCTTATAGGTTTTAAAGTTTAAATCCAAAATTTCAGGGAAACTAAATTGATGTTTATAAGAATTTCGCCACGTCATATAACGGTTAACAGTGATAGGTGTCAATTAAACGTGATACGTCAGTACTCTGGTGTCGGAGATTGACGAAAGGGCCAACTTGAGTCCCGCGTTAAAATTTCAGAGTACAATTTGAGTCAATTGAAAATTTGAGGGCTAAATTGAGTCGAAAGTAACTCATAATTTAACGATAATATTAGAAAGCTAATAATTAAAAGTTATTTTATTTAATTTAATTATTACAGTAATAATTAAAAAATATAAAATAAAATAATTTTGAGTTATTTTACATAAATTTTTATTATTTTTAAATGTTTTTATAATTTAATTACCCAATTATTTTTGAACTAGTATTATCATCATTACTGTATCAATTGATTCACTTTCTATTTATAAAATATGTGTAAAAGTAATAAAAGTAAAACTAATTAAGATAATATGTGATTTATAACTTAATTAAGAGCTTTTGAGTTCAAGTATTAAAAATAATAAAGAAAATATAGTTTATAGATTATAAATAACAAAAAAATATTCTAAAAAATAAAATTGTGGATAAATCATTTCTGTATTTTCAATAATATATACGAAATGAGGAGCAAGAATCACATCATCGTGGTTCCAAAATTAGATCTAACATATTTGATTATTTTAAAACAAAAAGAGTTTAATTTGTATAGAGATTATAACAACTATATTATACGTATATAAAAATCAGATATTTTATTGTATAAGAATGTATATTTGGTGTCTATAAAAAAGAATGTTTATGACTTTATGTTGTTATAAAAAAAATTAATTGTTCTACTATGATAAATTTATTTATTTTGATGGTTGATTATCTTTACTGAAAAAATGTAAAATAATTAAATATACGCAAATATATAGAAATTAATTTAGTAGTTTATTTTTAATATCTGAATAAAAGATGTTTATTTTAATTATCTTTCGATTTAAAACTTTAATTATTTGTTAATCTTGTTATCTTAATCTAAAGATAATTAAAATATTATTTTATTATTTTATCAATTTTTTTTAGAGAAGCTTAATCAGTTTTCATACATGTATTAATACAAAAAAATAGTCCCTTTTCAAGCCCAAACAAATAATCCAATAATGATAGGAAAAAATCCAGTTAAATGTATATTAGTAAAACTTGTATTAAATATTTAATATTTTTTGTATGATCTTGTATTTTAGTACCAAACTAGTATTAGTTTAGTATTATTATTCAAATAATCCAAAATCATCATATACTTGTAATTTAGGGTAAATTATTTAAATAAATCGAATGTATCTTAATATTATTCAATTATAACTTTTGTAATCCGTTAAAGTCTCTACCAAATTACATAAATTTAAATAAGATTGAAATATACGTTTTCTATAAAAGTTGTAATTAGATAATATTGAGATGCATTTAATTTATTTAAATAATTTACCCTATAATTTAAGAGAAAATGTTAGAGAATTAATACTTTAAGCTTAAAAAAAAAGAAAAAATTACATTCCTCTCTCCTGCCAGATCCTAAAATGACACTCCTCTCCCCTCTATTTTATAAATGTATATTCCCCTTCTTTCTAACTTTTAAAAAACTTCCTCTTTAATCCATTTTAAACTTCTTGTGTTAACTAATGTTAACTTTATCTATTTTTTAAGAAAAAATAAATTATTTTTTTAAAAAATATCCATTAGTAAAAATTTTATTTTTTATCATTAAATTTTTTTTACCAAAATATTCTTTAATAAATTATTTTTTTATTGATTAAATTGTATTTTTTTAAAAATTTAATAATTATATAATTTTTTTTCTAAAATACCCTTCAATAATTTTTTAATTATTAAATTATAATTTTACCAAAATTTTCGTTAACAATTTTTTTATATTTTACTATTAATTTTTCGATATCTATATATACTATTTTAACATTAAATAAAAAATTTTAGTAAGATTATTTTTCAATATTAATATATATTAATTGTTATATATATTAATAGTGGTAAGATTTTTTTATTTAATGTTAAAATAATATATATTGATATCAAAAAATTAATACTAAAATATAAAAATAATTGTTAACAAAAATTTTGGTAAAATCACAATTTAATAATTAAAAAATTATTAAAGGATAGGTATCTTAGAAAAAAATAATTTAATTATTAATTTTTTTAAAAGTATTTTAATAAAAATACAATTTAATCAATAAAAAAATAATTTATTAAAGAATATTTTGATAAGCAAAATTTAATGATAAAAAATAAAATTTTTGCTAATAGATATTTTTTCAAAAAATAATTTATTTTTTCTTAAAAAATGAATAAAGTTAATATTAGTTAACACAAAAAATTTAAACTGGATTAAAGAGGAAGTTTTTTAAAAGGTAAAAGGGAGGAGAATGTACATTTATAAAATAGAGGGGAGGGAAATGTCATTTTAGCATCTCGCATGGGAGAGAAGTGGAAATTTCTCTAAAAAAAATGAAAAATTGATTAGTATAAGTTCAAATCCAAAAAAAAAAAAATGTAAGAGAAAAAAAAAACATAGGTGACATAATATTTTTAACATTACTATTACGAACATTGGTTTTCTGGTGAAAAGTTATTGATTAGAAACTCATCTTCGTGGAAAACATTAAATTGAACTTAATTCCCCTAAGTTATTTTGTTTCCATATTCTTATAGTTATATGCATTTACGACACCTTATTATGCATTTAAATTTCTAATGAAAAAAAAACATAAATTTAAAAGCTACTCGTCTCACTTCTTAAATAAAAATAATTCATTCTAACATGGCTTTAGAGTTTAGCTGTTTAGCCTAAACACCCTAGATAGATTTATTTATTTATTTATAGTATAGAGTCAAAGTCTATCTTCAATCAAATTGCCCCAAGAATCACAGTTTTCAATTTGATCAATGACAGTTCAGGTTATCAACTAATTCTTTCAACTTTTAAGTTTCAGCAATCATAAAGAGGCTGACAAGACAACTTGTTAGGTTTAGTTTAGAAAAGAAGATTAAATAACACACCGAGACGAGAATATTGAATCAAAAATACAAAATAAGAATGCGTTTGATTTATGGTTTTAATTTCTGTTTTTATTTTTATTCTTTTTATTTTTAGGATTTTATAAAAAAATGATAAAATTTTAGTTTTTATTTTTACTCGTATTTTTTATTTTGTAAATTTTAACAATAAAAATTACTAAAATAAAAAATATAAAATAAAAACGTAAACCAAATGGATCCTAAATTATTTCGTATCACTAGTGATGGATATAATAATCCTTAGGTACATAGATGGTTCGGCAATGGTCTAGTAGTTCTTGGCGGGGGAAGTGGTACTCTGGTGACAACTGGTAGTGGTTGGCAGTGGCTGAGAACCGTCGGTGGTGGTTGGACGAGATGACGATGGCTGTGTTGGTGGTTAATTTGTTTGAGGTTGGTGCAACAGCAGCAGTGGTCGATGGTCAATTAGTCACAGTGTGGCAAATATTGTGTATTAGAATTTTCACCAATGTCACGAGACATAGTATCATTACTTAATTGTCATCATTACTAAACACATTTTAGTATTGTGTTTTGTTCTAATAATTAAAATAATAATAATAAAACACTGATTGATAACAACTTTCACAGGTGTGCCGAGTCATTTGAGTTTGATTGATAAAGTGGAAAGAACCATGCACCCTAATCAAAATTTGATTTTTGCCAGTAATTACAAAAGAGGAATGCTAGAGGACCAGCAATTTTTATGATTTGTAGCCATCAAATAATTATCAATAATAATTTTAATGGTGTGAAATTAGTCTGAAATTTCATTCAATGGCTCAATTTTCTTTACTAGTTACATGCTAACCAGAATTTAACAAAATTGCTGACCTCCTAGACTTTTCCATTGCAAAATACCTTAAGCTTAAGGGTTGCATATGCCTTGGACCCATGTACGAAGAAAAAGGAAATTTTCCTTGGATTAAAGTGCAAAAGCTCTTAATACCCCACAAAAGAAAATAAATAAATAAATAAATAGGTGCAAAAGCTCTTGTCATAAGTGGACCATTTTTGCTACTGTTCGAGGAAATCTCTCGACTTCTACACTTTTTTGGTTAGGTAATGATTTATATGGTTTTCTAAATTTATTTCTTCCCTCTGATTTTGTTTGAACAAATTTGTATATTTATTTTTAAATAAGGTTAATAAGATTGAAATTTGTGATACCAATACAACATAGCTTATCTTGTTCCTGTTTGTTGGAAAAAGAGAGGAGATGTCAATAAATAGATTAAATAAGTAATTAGAATCAATCATTCCTCTCTCGTACTAAATTGAATTATTATTACGATACTATTATCAGTAAGGTAAAATTAACTTGTTTCACAACAGTTTAAACCCAGCTTACGTTATCCTAAATGTCACATCTTAATTAACTTATATAAGTAATTGAGTACTCATTATTCTATATTATATATTTCACGCTTAATTATCTATTAATGTGCATGTTATTAGATAATATTAGGATATTTGTTTGTTAGTTAGGATAATTTATATTTTTTATTAAAATTTGTTTAAAATTTTAAAAATATCTTTAAGTTTGTCAAAAAAAAAATTATTTGCATCAACTGTATTTCTGAAAATTATTTTTAAAAAAAAATTAAAATTAATTCAATAACAATTGGATAAAGATAATTTTTAATACAAATAATTGGCTTCTAGTTATCAAGCGATATGCCATAAAAAATAACTGATTTAGCTGATAGTGGCTAAGTTTGAGGAATTTCATAGTATACCTTGATCTTAATTAATATTATGTATTTTGTTGATTTTTTTTTTTCTGTTTAGTGGTTGAGAGCTACAGTAACTAATAAAATAAATTGATTCTAATTTTTTTGAAAATTTAATTGTCAAGTATATTTAATACAAATTAAAAATTTTTTGGACATTAAAACAAAAAATTAAAAAATATTTTTAAAATTTTAAACAAATTTTAAAGATAAAAAAATATACTTTATCCTATTACTTATATTCATATTGATTGATACTCTTGTTTGTTAGAAACAAGAGAGAAATATGAAAAAAGTGTTTTGTGTATTATTCAGGTTGATAAAAAGTACAATGTACAAGGGGTATATATAGGTGCCAGAAGAATCAAAGTAATAAAAGTATAGAATCCTACAATTAATATATAGATATGCTATATAAATATAAACGATACTAACTGATCTAAAATGATTCTAATGATTTTCTAACATCCCCCCTCAAAGTCAAGTGGGAGCTAAGGATACCATCTTGAGTTTGGATAACAAAGTCCGAAAACAAGTCGGGTGATGAGCTTTCGTGAAGATATCAGCAGTCTGATCCAGTGTTCCAACAGCAATAAGACGAACAGCATCAATAAGGATATGTTGCCGAGCAAAATGACAATCAATTTCAATGTGTTTGGTGCGTTCATGAAAGACATCATTATGGGCAATCTGAATAGCACTGCGGTTGTCACAAAAAACATCAGTAGGGGACGACGACGGAGGAGCACCCAAATCTTCGAGAACCCAAGGAATCGAGATAACTTCAACAGTGGTGTCAGCGAGGGCACAGTACTTAGCTTCTGTGCTTGATCGAGCAGTGAACGTTTGCTTCTTAGCACGCCAAGAAATGAGAGCGTCGCCAAGAAACAAACAGTAACCAGTAGTAGAACGACGATCAGTGGGATCACCAGCCCAATCAGCATCGGAGTATGCCTGAAGGGACAAAGAGGAATGGGCAGAAAAATAAAAGCCATAAAATAGAGTGCCTTTGATGTAGCGAAGAACTGCCGCATAGTAAGTAGTACGAGGAGCTGACAAGAATTGGCTAAGTACATGAACTGGATAGGCAATGTCTGGTTGGGTGACAGTTAAGTAGACGAGTCCTCCAACTAGCTGTCGATAGAGAGTAGGATTATCCAAAATAGTGCCATCCATAGGAGTAAATCGAACATTAGGCTCAAGAGGAGTAGACTCAGTGTGACTACCTGTAATTCCGGCTCGAGCAAGAAGATCTGAAGCATATTTAGCTTGAGAGAGATAGATGCCATCATCGGTGGATATGACTTCTAGACCAAGAAAATAGCTAAGAGAACTAAGATCTTTCATCTCAAAAGTACGAAGGGACGCCTTGAGATCAGAGATACCATCAGCATCATCTCCAGTAATGATCATGTCATCAACATACAGAAGTAGAAGAACAACTCTACATTCACTTTTATGAATAAAGATAGCATTCTCATGAGGACTGCAAGTAAAACCAAGACTGCATATGGTAGTGCTGAACTTGTCAAACCATTCACGAGGAGCTTGCTTAAGCCCATAAAGTGCCTTGTGAAGGAGACAAACTTTGCCAGAAGGACAAGGATAACCCGGAGGGGTTTCATATAGACCTTCTGTTTTAAATCTCCATTAAGAAATGCATTCTTCACATCCATCTGAATAAGAGACCATTTTTTGACCGCAGCAATGGCAAGAAGAGCTCGAACAGATGTGAGACGAGCAACAAGAGCAAAAGTCTCTTCATAGTCAATACCATACTCTTGCGTACAACCCTGAGCAACCAATCGTGCCTTATAACGGTCAATAGAACCATCAGAGTGACTCTTGATCTTGTATACCCATCTGCTTCCCACAACTTCCTAATTAGAAGGAGAATCAACCAAGTCCCAAGTGTGTACTTTTTCAAGTGCCTATATTTCTTCCTGCATTGCTTGTTGCCAATTTGGATTTGTGGAGGTTTCTCTGAATGACTTAGGTTCATGTTGATGAAGAATAGTATAAAAACAATGATAATCAAGAAGATGAGGAGGTAGATTTCTCACCCTGGAACAGAGAGTGGAAGGAGGAGGCATGACGGTAGGAGTAGGAGCGTCGTCCGGTCTGGAATCATCGGGAGATGGAGAAGGCAGAAGAACAGGAGGCTGTGGAGGGTGACTCAAGATAGAACCTGTAGAATCATCACTAGGAAAAAGATCAACATTGGAATTAGTGAAAAAAGGTGACTGAGTAGGAGGAATAGACTCAAAGAAGGAGAACCGAGAAAATATGTGATGCTCCCAAAAGACAACATGACGAAATATACGAATACGTTTAGAGAGAGGATCCCAACAACGATAACCCTTGTGTTCAGTGCCATAACCAAGGAAACAACACATACGAGCCTGAAGTTCAAGTTTACTATGTTCATGAGGCTGAAGAAGAACAAAACAAACACAACCGAAAACTCGAAGAGAACTATAATCTGGGGAGGTACGATAAAGACGCTCAAAGGGAGTAACATTACCAAGAACAGAAGAAGGGAGTCTATTGATAACATGAACAGCTTCACCCGAAGTACGCTCAGGACACGAAGAAGAAAGAAGCATTGCACAAATAGAGTCAAGAATGTGATGGTGTTTGTGTTCAGCTCGACCATTTTGTTGAGACGTACCAGGGCAAGAAAACTCAGACAAGGTACCCTGTTTTGCAAGAAAGGTTAAGAGTTTGGAATCACGGTACTCCATAGCATTATCATGGCGAAAAACCTTAATGACCTTGGAAAACTGAGTTTTAATCATAGTGGCAAAGTTAATATAAATCTGAAGTAACTCATGGTGATTGGTCATCAAATAAACCCAAGTAAAGCGTGAATAATCATCAATAAAATCAACAAAGTATCGAGCTCCTCCTATAGAAGTGGTAGGAGCAGGACCCCAAACATCAGAGTGAATGAGATCAAAAGGAGAGCAAGCAAGAGAGGAATTATTGTGAAAAGATAAAACAAGTTGTTTGGCAGTTTGACAAGAAATGCAATCAAAAGATTCATTAGGAACCTGACCCAAAACACCTTGAGATACAAGATGACGCAATTTTCCTAAGGAGCTGTGGACAAGACGTTGATGCCATAAGTGAAGGGTAGATGAAGAAGAAGCAGCACAGAGATTTGGTACAGGAGGAATATGAAGATTCTCGACTTCAAACAACCTTCCAATGTTACATCCAGTCCCGATGACTTGTCCCGTCCGACGATCCTGTACACGACAACCAGAGGTAGAAAAAGTGACATCAAAACCCAGATCAACAAGTTGACCAACAGAATTAAAGTTTAAGTTGGAAATAAAATAAGTATCAGGAAGATTAAGAGTCGATTGGGAGATAGAACCCTTGTGTGTTATGTGCAAGAGGGAACCATTAGCAGTATTGACAGAAAGTGCATTTGTAATGGTAGACGAAAATGAGAAGAGATTACGCATTGGAGACATGTGATTAAAGCATCCCGAGTCAAAATACCATTTAGAATTACTTGGAGGAGTTGAAAGAGCAGCAGGGGTATTACCAAAAATGGAGAGAAGACGTTGAAGAAGAGACGCAATATCAGATAGAGAGACAGGAGACGGGTTGAGAGGAGCAGAGGTGGTAGATTCAAGAGTAGCATCAACAGCAGAAGCAAGCTCAAGACGTGGTGGGAGAGTAGGACAGGTAGTAATCAAATGTCCCGAGAGCTTGCAATAATGGTAGAACAGTTGTGAACAATGGTAGCTAATATGACCTTTCTGATGGCATGTGTGACATTCAACAGAGGGACAGACGGAGAAGAGGTGCCCAAAATGGTTACAATTTCGACAGAATTTATCCTTTCTGTGTGTGGTAGCAAAAACAGCTGACTTTTCCATAATAGCAGATACAAAGATCACGGAGAGGAGAGAAAAATTACAACTTAGGAGCCAAAAACGAGAAAATGGAGGGCAAAATCAGAAAGAGCTCACCAAAAAACCTTAGGGAGGGTCCCACTGTGTGCCACGTCAGCGACACGTCGGTGCCACGTCAGCAAAAAGGAAGACACGTGGCGGCTTCAGACTGGAGGGAGGAGACACGCTGGCGCTGAGCTAGAACGCGGGTCAGAGCTGCATGTCGGATCTAGGCATACGCGGGCGGGTCGCTGGGAGAGCTGCAGCGCGACACGTGGAGGCCTGTGGAGCGTGAGATGTGCGCAAAGATCCAACGGCTGCTGAAGCATCTGGAAAGAGAGACAATGGGTGCGGCCAGCGACGTTTCGGCGGCGCGTGCGGAGGTTTCAGATGGCATGGCGGAGCTCGTTGGAAAGCTTGCAATGAGGAGAAGGCGAGGGTGGCGGAGGTAACGAACCAAGGCGTCGGAAAAAAGTGAAAAACTGAGGACAAAGTACTGTCGGTGAAACGAGATAAAGGAGCTAGAAACCAATTGTTTCTGGAAAAAAAAAAACAACCTAAGCTCTTGATACCATGTTAGAAACAAGAGAGAAATCTGAGAAAAGTGTTTTGTGTATTATTCAGGTTGATGAAAAGTACAATGTACAAGGGGTATATATAGGTGCCAGAAGAATCAAAGTAATAAAAGCATAGAATCCTATAATTAATATATAGATATGCTATATAAATATAAATGATAATAACTGATCTAAAATGATTCTAATGATTCTCTAATGATTCTCTAAGGTAGCGTTTGGTTTCAAAGACACAGACACAGAGATATGGACACGCTAGAACATGTTCTATGTTTGTTTGTTGAGACACAATTTTTTTATGGACACGTAAGTACACAAGTATACACAAAATACATGTATTCAGTGTACTTCCAAAATATTGAGACACAGAGACACAATCAATTAGACACAATTTTTTACTCTTTTACCCCTTGTTAATTTCTTAACCCTAATTCTTTTTTCTCTCTCTCATTTTCCATCCACCGTGACTGTTCTCCTTCCTCCTTCCTCCCTCCCTCCTCCCTCCTTCCGCTGTCGCATCCCATCGTCTAGATTCGCCGTTAGCATTGCATCTCCTCGTCCAGATCCACCCCGTCGCGTCTCCCCCTTCGTCCAGATCCGCGTGCCGCCGCCGCTGCGTCTCCCACATCATCTAGATCCGAGCGCTGCTGCTGTGTTTCCTCCTTCGTCTAGATCTGCTGCCATCGCTACATCTCCTTCGTTTATATTTGCGGCTGTCACCTCTCCTCCCTCTTCGCGATGCCCATGGCCGCTTCTCCCTATTCCTCTTCGAGTTTGCCATTGTCGCCTCTTCCTCTACTTTGAGTCTTCTCTTTTCACAATTTGCTCTTCAATTACCTTCTCCTTCCTTTTTGTTTTTCTATTGAAAAATAAAAATTTTTATTGATTCTTGTAAAATTTTTGCTGATTGATTTGTGGTAAATCGTGTGTGATGATGAATCTATAGTGGTGGAGATGGTGGATGATAGTGGTAGCAATGATGGCTGATTTTTTTTATAAGGATAATATAGACTTTTTCTAATTTTATTGTGTCTTGTTCAATGTTTACTAAACACAGTACATAGACACTAATAATTTGTGTCCATGTCTTTAATGTCTATGTCTCTATGTCTTTGTCTCAAGAGATACATAAACCAAACGCTGCCTAACATTGTTAATGATAAAATACTAATCATTTATTTATCTACCATCATAGTTTCTTAATAGGAATATTTCTTGATCCCTCCTTCTCTATTTTTAAAGTTTTTTTTATGATCAAAGGGGGGTCACTCACTGCCGTTAGAGGTGAGCATGGGTCAGGTTGATTCGGGTTTATGGTAAAATTAGAATCGAACCAATTGAATTGTAATTGAGTGCTCCACTTTGAATGCTCCACTTTGTTAATTGAATTGTAATTTAAAGTTAACGACGGATTAGAGAACACAAATAAACCATCTTTAGCAAACACTTACAGTCTCCCAATGCCTCACTTTGTTATTGAATGCTCCACTGGCATTGTAGGCAATGGCGTTGTTGCTATCGATGGTGGTGCTATTGTTGTTAGAAAAAATAAGATGAGAGAAGAAGAATGATGACACTACAACATATGCGCTGAATAGCTGCGATTTGTTTTGAAAATTGCAATGGTTTAAAACCGTCACAAAATCGTATTTTAAGGTTCACTCACTGGCGTTAGAGGTGAGCACGAGTCAGCTTGATTCGGGTTTATGGTGAAATTAGAACTGAATCAATTGAATTGTAATTTGTTTGGTTTGGTTCGAATTTACGTTTTTTTGTGTATGTACTCGAACCAAACCAAACCGATTAAGAAAATATTAGTTTGGTTCGGGTAATTAGGTATCCGATGAAACAAAAATTCATTAAAAAAAACAAAATTTTTATCTTAAAAATTATGTAAGTACAATAAACATGTAAAATCAATAGAAATAATCCAAACATATTAAACACCAAATACATTAAAATCTAAATATATTAAACACCAAACACATTAAAAACTAAACATATTAAAATCAAAACACATTAAACACCAAATACATTAAAAGTTAAATACAAAAGTACAATAGAGAGAAACTCAAAATCATTAAAAGGCATATATATTTTTTACTTTTTTTTAATTTAATTAATACATAGTCGGGTTCATGGGTTAGTTTGGGTTCCGCACCCCCAAAATCGTTACTTGAACTAATTACTAGAGAGAATCGTTGGTTTGGTTCAGGTCAGACCCGATTACCCATTGGTTCTAGAACCAATTTAATTAGTTCAGTTCGGATTCGGACGGATAATCAGATATCCACTTTCCATGCTCATCCCTAACTGGCGTGATTTAGGACGTGGGGATTACTTTTTATAGCGGTTTCCAGTAATTGCTAGTATAACTAACCGCCGCTAATCCTAATGAGGGAATATAGAGAGGAAGGTGAAAGAAGAGGCGCCAATATTTGAGGCCAAGTGGTGGTGGTGAATGGTGAATGGTGAATGGTGAATGGTGAATGATTAATAGTGAGAGTTGTGTTGGGATTAGAATTAGAGTTAAGAATGAAATTGAGAAAAAAAAAAAGGCTAATTATTAGCTATCTAAACTTTAATAATATGATATAGAATAAAACTGATTTCAAATGTTGAGAATAAATTGAATTAAAATAATTATTAGATGTAATTTTAATGAATTTTAAAAACGTTAAAGCTAAGACAAAAAAACGCTCTTTATACAGAGTCACTGGTTATACTATTTGATAGAACTTTCAAACTAGTTCAAAAGAAATAGAAAATAATTGATAAAACTTATAATTTCATTAGTAACAGGGGCCTTGATATGTTTGAGTTTTAAACATATGTTTGAGTTTGTGTAATATTCATTTTTTTTTATGAGTGAAGTCATAGATCAATGCAAAATTTATTCTCTTTTTGTAGAATTAGATTAATGTTAAGTTGACTGTCTAAATATTTACTCGGATAAAATTAGATAAACTATTTAAGTTTTATAATCATGCATGCTAAATTGTAAAAATTACAAATAAAAAAATGAAGTGGCGACAAAATAAACAACAGCCAGAATGATGTGGCACCAAAATAAAACGGGCACAATGAAAATTATTACCATAAGTATCTCAATAAGTATGTTGGTATATATCTTCTGAATATATAAAATATAAATCATAAACAGTATTTATGTACTCCTTAGGGGTTTAATCATATGTATATGATAGCTAGATACCATTGTATATATTGTTGCAACCAATAATCACGGAAGATTAGAAAGTGCTTATACACTAGCTGTGTTTAAAAGAGAAATGGAGACCGAAACATAAAAATTATGAAACTGTGATTAAATTAAATTTTTGGTATAAAATATGTAAAATTGAGTTATATCTTAATATTCTATTTGATTTGAGATAAATATAAAAATAAAATAAAAATATTTATTAAAATATTCTTAATTATTAAAAAGAACGTTATTAAAATTTTAGTTTCTGTTTTTAAAAATTTTAATTTTTATATTTTTATTTTTTGGAGGTATAGTATTGAAAGAGATTAAAATTTTATATCGAAAAACTAAAATTTTAATTTTAATCTTTAATTATTAAACACAATATTAATTTTTAATGTTTTAATTTTAATTCTAAATTTAAAAACAAATACTACCAAAAAGACAAATGAAAAAGTGCTTTAATTTCTTTGTCTGCCAGTTATCGAAGTTCTATATATAATGGCCGAAATCATATTACCGAGGTACTTATTTTTTTTCTTCCTTCCCAACAAGAACTACTACTATGTAACTTAAAGTTCAAGTATAGATCCTTTGGGTTTTTTGTGTTTTTATTTTAGGGTTAAGAATAATCTTGGTGTATGATTTCAGCCAAAAATCAAAATTATCTTTAATTTATTACATTTAAAATCATTCTTAATGTTGACAATCATGCTACTCACATAGAATAAAAAATTAAGGGCAATTGAAACATAATTTTATTTATGACAATATGTCAACAGAATTCAATTTCAATTTGGTTTCATTATTAAAAAATAACCAAGTTGTCTTGGTGTAAACTTTTTGTTCATATTTTATTCAACAATATTATTAAATTATTTTAATGTTATTTATTTATCAAAATATATTGTTTTTCAATATTTTTGAAAGGTTTGTAACCCTAATATAAATAAAAATTAAATTTTTGGGTATGTCTAAAATAAGTACAATAATTTTGTGCGTATTAAATGTATCACATTTTATAAACCATTGAATTTCATTAAATATAAATAAAAAATTATTATAAAATAAAAATATTGATAGAATGTTATAAATATAGAATACATTAAACGTCATTAGTATATAAATAAATAAATATATTTTAATATAAAATACTTTAAATTACAAACATAATCATTTTTTAAATAATAAATATAAAACATATAAATATAAATCTTTTTTTAATTATATATTAAGATCAATTATTATACAATAAATTTTTTATAATATTAAAAAAATATATTAAAATAATATTCTAAATTGCAATATAAAAAATATAAAATAATTAAATTTTATTTTATATTACTTGATAAATAATTAAATTTTTATATTAAAATTTTATTAAAAACCGTTTTAAATAAAAAATAAAAAAGAAATACACATATCTTTTATGAAAAAGCACGTTGAAATAAATTAAAGTGACTTTTTACATTTTTTTTCATAAAATATATGCGTATTCCTTCTTTTTTTTTTCCTTTTTGTCTAAAATAAATTTTCTTAAACATTTTTTAAATAAATTTCATTTTTATAAATATTTTAATAAAAATGTATATTATAAAGTAATATTTTTAACAAAGTAATTAGTTAATAAAATTTTAATATAACAATCTAATTATTTTTCAAATAATATAAAATAAAATTTAATTATTTTATATTTTTATGTTACAATTTAGAATATTATTTTAATATAATTTTTTAATATTATAAAAATTTTATTGCATGCTATTTTTTATATTTATATCTTTTATATTTATTATTTAAAAATAAATTATTATATTTGTCATGTAAAGTATTGTATATTAAAAAATACTTATTTATTTATGTAATAATAATATCTAATGTATTTTATATTTATTAAAATCTATCAATACTCTTCTTTTATGATAACCTTTAATTTACATTTAATAAAATTTAATAATTTATAAAATATAGTTCATTAAATACGTACAAAGTTATTATACTTATTTTAGACATATCCTTAATAATTCGTTTAACACCCTAAATTAAACATTACTGATGAGCATTATAACATTTTTGAAACAACTTTTTAAACTAAATTTTATAAAAGAAAAACTGTTGTGCAAGTGCATAAAATGATAAAATACATATTCAGAAGACTCCTCACAAATTATCACTCAAGTCATTTGGCAACACTTTATTCCTCTTCTCTATAGTTAATTAATTATGGTGAATAATTTGATGAAATAAACTTGAAAATATGTAATTAGAAAAAAAATATTAAATTCGTTTAAGCTTCGCTTCGTTATAATTCTTCTTAATATATTTTGATTCACATGGACACCTAATAGCCGTCCCATAAAGAATAATATAATGGAAAGTTTCTATAGAATGAAATAAAATAGTATATACCATTTGTGGAACTTGAATTAAATAATTTTTAAAAAAAAAGGAAACAGTAAAAACATATAGCATTATCGAAGAAATAATGAAGCACAACTCAAACACCAGCTAAAAAAGCAGATAAAAATACAAGAGAACAACATTGCAATCTTTAACTCGTTCACTAGGGAGGTGGGAACTGACCGAACTGTGCCCCATGTAAAGAAAAGGACTTTTTTTTATTTAAATAAAAAATTCATTATTTATAAATTTAAATGCAGATACAGAAATATACTATTTTATACATTTAGTTATGTTTTCGCAATTAAAGAATACAAAAAAAGAAGAGTGCATTTTCGCATTAAGAGCCTGTAAAAACGAAGCAAATTTTTCACTTGTTTTCGCACTACATTCCCGCAAAAATGAAGAAAAAAAGTTTCTTTAATGTTTGAAATACTAGGCCATCGAAAAAAAAAAAGAAAAATCTTTTTCTTGACAACGAATCTACTCATAATAACTTCTTTTAAATTTTTATCTTCTCTCCAAATTAATAACTCCCTTCATATTCTTATTTTCTCTTACAGATATAGACTAATCTATTTTTTTGTTGTTTAAAAGAAGTTGACACCAATATCTCGCCGCTAGAAAGTGTGAGATTGTCACACATCTATCACCACCTGTTACACTTTAATAGTGAGACAAAAATCTAAATGCAAGAGCATATATTGGTCACACAACACAGATTGACAAAAAAGAATGAAAGATGACAGAAGTCGAAAGCAACAGAGAAAAGATAAAGATAAAGTGAACCAATTGTCAGCAAGAGAGAGAAGACATAAAAAGGGGAGGAGAAGTTATAGGCAATGATGAGAGGAAGGAAAAGTAGTGATGAGACAACTCCACGATGTTACTACTGGACACAATAACGATGGCGCGATAAAATCTGTGACAGAAAAGATGAATCTATATTTCAAAGCTTCTTTTATTGTTGGAAGAGGGTGAGGCAAAGAGAAGAAATAGGAGGGGTGATGGCTAGTGAGAGGAAGAATGAGAAAGAAGAAAAGAACACAAAAGAAGAGTGAAATGGAAAAAGTAAAAGGAAAGAGAGATGTGCCATAAGACAAACTTAAAATTTTAAATTTCTCTTCGATAAAAATGGACATCCAAGCAAAATACTTAACCAAGTCTAACCAAGTTGTTATAACAACTTTTCAAATCACGCGCTTCCTTCTCCTTCTCCTTCTCTTTCTCCGTTTCTTTCTCTTTCTCCTCCTCCTCGTCTTTCTTCTTCTTCTTCCAAATTCGTGTAGGTTCTTCTTCTTCCCTTTTTCTTCTCCTTCTCCTCCTCTTCCTCCTTCTTCTTCTTTTTCTTCTTCTTCTTCTTCTTCCAAATTCGCACACGCAAGTTCCCTCCTCCTCCTCCTCCTCCTCCTCTGATTTTCTCTAATGCTATCATTAAATAATTTTGGTTCATTTCTTAGTTTATTTCGGTTCATTTGTGTGTTAATTGAGGTTCACTTGATGCTGCTGATAAGTATTGACCAAATTTTTTATTCTTTAAGTAATTTTTTAACTGTTTATTCAAATTTAAAATCGAATTCGGTTCATTTGTGAATTGAGTTAGGTTCACTTGATACTACTTTTAAGTATTCACCAAATCTGTTATTCCTTAAGAAATTTGGTTCATCATCTCTTAGTTTAATTGAGTTCATTTGCATGCAGTAATGAATTGAAATATGTTTTTCTTGCTGATTGAATGTTTGTCAAACCGAATTCGGTTCATTTATGAATTGAGTTAGGTTCAGTTGATACTACTTTTAAGTATTCACTAAATCTGTTATTCCTTAAGAAATTCGGTTCATCTCTTAGTTTAATTGAGTTCATTTGCATACAGAAATGAATTGAAATATGCTTTTCTTGCTGATTGAATGTTTATCACTTTTTGTTCAAATCTGAACCGAATTCGGTTCATTTGTGAATTGAGTTAGGTTCACTTGATAATACTGTTAAGTATTCACCAAACCTAAACCAAATTTGGTTCATTTTTGGATCCAAATGAACCTTAATTAAAAGGAGGAAAAGAAAAAACGCAGCAACAACAGCAATAATAAAATAATGACGATTGAGAGAAAAACACGCGAAGAAGAAGAAGGAACGCGAAAAAGAAGAAGGAGGAAGGTGAAGAAGAAAAAGGAAGAACGCGAAGAAGAAGAAGGAATGCGAAGACAAAGAAGGAGAAAAGCGAAGAAGAAGAAGAAGGAAGAACGTGAAGACGAAGACGAAAAAACGTTATTGAAATGTGCGTATGTACACGCGGTTGTATTGAAAGTGATTTTTGTTGAGTTTGGGCCTACTTGGTTGGACTTGGATACAAAAATGCTTGGATGTGTATGTAGTTGAGCTGAAATTTTATATACTTGTATCTAGTGTCTATTTGTATCCAGTCATGTCTTAGAATATTTTGTGTTTTAACTAATTAAATGATAAACATATGTCACTATCTATGTCTTGGGTAAACATACCCACTAACAAAATGCACATTCAAAAAAATTTAAGATGAATGTATGATGATGTTAAAAAAAAGGAAAATTAGTTATATCACAATTATGTATATGTATTTTTTATTTTAAAATAAATATTAATATATGAATACTGATAAGAAAAAAGGAACTGAGAGTGAAATGATGCTGTCAAAATTTGATTGAAAAAGAAAAAAATTTAAAAAGGTGAAGAAGAAAAATAATAAAAAAATTCAAAACAAGTTAGAATAATTAGTAATTATGAGAGATTTAACATTAGTTGGTTAAAAATGCGAAAAATTGATATTACACAAAATTAATTTTGCCTCATAATTAATAATTCAATTGTAATGTATTAATTTTGCTGAATTGTTGTGTTTGCGTGTCGGATATATTTTAGATACGATACTCACCGACATTTTTCAATACGCGTATCTGCTGTGTCCAAACCGTGTCTTAATAAAAAAAATTTTTACTGGACACGTTTGGACATACCTAAATATCATCACATGTCAGTGTGTCCAGTCTTATTCTTAACATATATTCTTGAAATAAATTTAGATATAGTATATATTATTATTTATTAAAATAAAAAGTATTTTAAATACTTGATATAATTAAAATAAGACATGAAAAGTAATTAAAAAATTAATTTATGTTTTAATATCAATAAAATATCAAAATATTATTACGATTTATCTAAAAAATACATTGTATTTTATATGTATGCGTGTCTCCATGTCTTATAAGATTTTAAAATTCGCGTGTCAGCGTATCCCGTGTCATATCATGTCTCGTATCCATGTCAGTGTCTGTGCATCATAGGTTATGTAATATTTAGAAAAAAATAAATAAATTCTTTACCTTTTAATTTGAAGACAAATTTGTTCTTTAGGATTGAAAAATACAAAATTATCCATAGAGTGAGCTAATATAGAAGCTAGGGTACCTATGTGTCGCCCATATATCTATTACAGTGCTTATTTGGTCTATTGCAAAAAATGTTTGAGGACGAATAAATCCTTAGACTTCAAAACTACGCTATTTTGTGATGAGCCCACATTGCTTAGCTTTTTCATTTTTTTTTCTCTTTTTGGAGTATTTTCGAAACTCTCTTTACAGCTAAAGATCCTAGTAAAATGTTCTCAAATGCTTCTATTTGACTTAGTTTTGGAGCTTTTGCTTTACTATATAATTTTTTTGTATGAATATTTTTTTTAATTAATAATTAATAATTAATAAATAGAAAGAAAACAACAAAAGTAAAGTGAAAGTGGAATGAGTGATTAGTAGTAATGACAGACAGAAGGGAGAGGTAGAGAGTAGAAAAGAAAAAGGGATGGAATTATGTAGTGCAAATTGTATTAACATACATTAAGCATAACTGTAAATGTCATAATTTGCACAACTAGATTAAACCAACAATCTTTCGTTGCTTTTCTTCACCACACTCCAACCAATTTGTCTCCATCCAATCCCAATCCCAATCCCTTCCATTCAAAATTCTAATACTCGCATGGTTTTTTCTTTTTTGTCGTCCTCTATCAACATCTCCTTCTATTCTTTTGCACCACCACTCTTTTACCTACAGTAAAACTTTTACCCTCAAAATTTAATTACCCGTAAATAATCTCGGATAATCCTTCCTCATATCCATATCTAATTTTCATGCATGCTCCTCCAGGCTTTCTCGATTCTAAGCAACCTTAACCAGTGAAACTTCCTCAATACTCAATATAAGATCCACAAACTTACTTAATAGTCTTTCCTCCTATATGGTGCAATTATAACTGGTCCCACTTCCGGCACTAAGTCTATCGCAAATTCAATCTCTCTCTGAGGTGAAAATTCTAGTACATCCTCAGGAAATACTTTGGAAAACTCTCTTACGAAAGGGATTTGATCTAAACTTTGCTCCTCACCTAACAAATTAGCAGCTAAAAGGATAAATCCTCGATATTCCTCTCTACTACAGTTCACCTATACTAACAACACACCTTAAACCATATCACTTTCACATCATAATAGCCCTAATGCCATCAAGTCACCACGTACTTGTCATCATCAAGTTCCAACCATCAAGGACTACACCTCCTTCAACTTCCGCTACATCACTTTGATTATTAGCCATTAAGAATCTAATTATTCATCCTAAGACTCAAATCACAAGTTAGGGCCTTAGTATATCTCTAGGTTTAAATCAAAATCTTATTCCTCGAAATTAATTTGAACTTCGAAAATCCTAAACCTCAAGGGCCTTGATGCCTTAATCAACCTGAGGGAAATTCACAGTTATTATTCACATCAATCAATCATGACTTTGTATTCCAATCTTCAACGTCAATAGAAATCTATATTCATCAATTCTTGTTAAAATCTTCAATCCCAATAATCACATTACCTAGGACTTCAACAACAATTAGGGTATCCACTCAAGTTCTTCACCCTCAAGCACAAAACCATAACTTAACATAGTAGACAACCAATAAATTCCATTTATCATAACTAAAATTAAATTCCAATCAATATCAAATCCGACCAAATTTAAGCCTAAGCCATGCTCACTCATTTCCCTCCATTTCTACCCGCCTCTTCACTAAACAATTTACCAAATATCAAACGTTATCTCAATCACCATATACTCTACAATTAAATCCAACTTCAAATATGGATATCCACATTAAAATTCCACTCTCAACCAGTTTAGGCCATAATCACCCTCAATCTCGTCCTCGACCGCGCTCACGTCCACGAGATGCCATTTGTGTCTTGTCTACACCGAACAAGCGACATCAAGGTGATCAGTCTTGATATCTCAAGTAAGTGCTTCAAATTTCCAAAAGTATGCTCATGAACTTTGTTCTATGTTTATCAATCAGATATCCTAAATAGCACATAACGTGACTCAAAATATGCTCGAAAGCATAGGCAGTCCATCCCTTAGGTTCACAAGGAAGAACTGCTCTGATACCATAATGTAACACCCTACCCTTTAAAGCCATATGCTTAAGTCATAAATCAATGGGGGTTTGGTGCTACGACACAAAGATGAGATATAAATACTTATGTATAGAAGAAAATATTAAGCTAGAAGCCTGTAAGAGGATTTAAACGGATAAAAGAAAAACCATCAAACATTCACACTCAAAAACATGCGTAAGCGCGTCGGAAAAAAATAGATAAATAAAAACTTGAATGAAGAATAAGAGTAAGAGACATATATAAGTATATATAAATATCTATTAGTCTCGGCCTGTGAAGATTAGACCAGCTAGAGTTACCACAATAAAACAGTTTGATAAATATATCCTATCTCTTCAAAATACATCATAAGCCTCTAAAGGCAAGTTTTCAAAATAAATACGTCATGTAAGTTCTTTTCTAAAAGGAGGAGAGAATCTAAAACCAAAACGGAAATAAAAGTCTTTTTCACTATCTTCCAAGTAGAACTTCTACTCACTGAAGAGCACTGGGACCTACATATGAAAAACATAAATAATATATGGGTGAGAACCCAACCCAAGGGGGTTCCCAAGAGGGTAAAAATGCTGAATTAATGCAATATAAGGTAACAGGAACTCTCTAAGCAATTTTAATCTTCAACGTCTCATTGATCCACGCCTAGGGTTCTCATTAAACCGGAAATAGGATAATTAAGCTAAGCATTCCACTGTACTACAAATTTATAATCTCAGTCCTTCACAACACCTCTCATCCTTTCATTTTTCAATATCACAGTTTATCAGCATATGATTTAGTAACTCGGTATAAAAATTCGATTTTCTGCAAACCTCCAACCACCACATTCTCATCAGGAACAACCCTCAGCGTCACCACTCCCAGTATGAGGGATCTCTCAGTTGTTCAAACACATACAAAGCAATACAAGGAATATACAAATAGAGAGAACAGATAGAACAATTAGATCAAATAGCATACAGATACAATTAATCAATAAGGCAAGTTAAATACAAGATGCACACCCAATCAAAACACACAAATGCAAATTATGCATGTCTGTCCTATGGCCAATGAGCTTATTTGTCGGTTATACAGCCAAACTCGACATGTCTAGTAGCGAACCCTGGACAGTCCCTCGGTGCACGCAACCCCCTTCCTTTGGAGGAATTATCCAGAAAGGTCCAAGTGTCCAGTCATATCTTGCGATGGAGGGTCAACAAATACCAACCTGGAGCAAGCGGGACAAAACCACAATTCTTGCGTCTACCCAGTAAGCTTAAAATACTGACCTGGAGCAAGCGGAACGTAACCACAATTCTTGCGTCTACCCAGAAAGCTCAAATACCAACCGAGAGCAAGCAGGACGAAACCACAATCCTTGCATCTACCCCGAAAGCTCAAATATCAACCAAACTCATTCTTTTCATCCAATCATATCAACTCATTCTCATTATCCAATAATATCAAATCATCCTCATTATCTTTTTATATCAATTCATTCCTGCAATCACTTTCGACTCACTTCAACTCAATATTTTTCTTCCCAACACTTTCTACCATCTAATTCACCAGCTCTATACCCATTATAGGATTTACGAAAGTTTGAAAGTTAAGAAAATGGTTTAAAGGCATAAGATTCTTTCCAAATCCTAGAAACTAGTTATCAGATCTCAAATAGAGGTTACATGGGTTAAAAGTGGATTGGATAGGCCAAAACAATTAAAAACATATTTTTTGAAAATAGGGTGGTCGTGCGTACACATGCCTCATACGTACGAACGAGTCCACTTTTGGCCGTACGCATGGTACTCGTACGAAATCTTTTAACTTCTGGAATGCCCATCATGCGTACGCATGCATGACCTCAAAATTCTGCAACTTCTGTAGAATTCAGTTTTGAAAACCAGATTTACAAACGTTCATAACTTTTTTGTTAAAAATCATTTTCTGTCCATTCTTCGAATGTCATAACATAGACAAACCCAGTTTTCATTTAAAATAAGTTCCAGAGAATTTAGAGGTCCGAAGGCCAAATTATGGCCCGTCGAATTTCATCAAAATTCGTTTTTACCAAAAAATTTCTGCATAACAATTTTCACCAATTCCAGTTCCAATTCAGTTCAAAACGGTTCCAATACCACTTCTAACTCCCTCAACATACAGTTATCAATTCTCTACCCTTTCTAATCATTCAACACCTGTTTAATCAATTTCTCAAGACAACCTTAACATACACACTCATACAAATAAAATTCACAACCAATCGTCATCAAATATTTCATTCTCATACAACATTTCACACCACTTATCTCAACTTACCTCATAGGAGATTCCTCATCCTATCACGGCCTCTGGCCCAATTTCCATATCAATGCCTCAATAGGCAATCAATTCACAATATTTATTCAATCTCATTCAAACTCAATCATCAACTAACATATATCACAATTCTACTAAACCAAACAACCAACTACAACAATTCAACAATAATCCTAGGCTCACTAGCCTAGGATTTCATGTCACATTACATGATACTTATATGAAACTTAAACTCATACCTTAATATCGCAAATTCCAAGTTTCCAAGCTTTTCTTTCCAAATTTTCCAAACCTTAAGTTGGTTCACACCAATGTCCAAGTCCAAGTTCTACAATTTCACCAAGCTAAGCTCCCAAATACTCAATCTAATACCAAATCATACAATTTTGCACAATATAAAAAACTAGGGTTTACATAAATTGATGAAACAAGAGGGAAAAAAGGAATCCTTACTTTTACCCAGTGAAATTGGTGATAAAAACCACCAAGAACACAAGTTAGAGAACTCCTATAATATCAAAATTACCAAAAACCCTCAATACCCAAACTCAAAGGTAAAATTATCTTTGAATGGGAAACTAAAGCTGAGATTTTAAGTTACTCACCAAACTATTTAGATAGAATTGAAGAGGGTTCCAAGAAGAACGTATCGCTACAAACTACTTGTCAATCAGAGCTCCGGATAAAAAATTATGAGTGATTGAAGTTGGAGAAGAATGGTGAATTAGGGTTTTCTCGTTCTCTTCTCTCCTCTTGTCCGCACCCTCCCTCTCTCAATGTGCATAATCTGAACTTTGGTGAGTATGGGGAGTATTTTAAGTGATTGGGCTTGGGTTCTTGGGCTCAGCATGGGCTAGGTTTACTGTTTTAGCCCGTTGACTCAATTTTGAACCAAAATCTTTAAAATTAGCATTTTAATTCGTATCCTGATTATTTTTATTCCCTCAAATTATAAATTTTAGTTTCTTGACCTTCCTCACTCATAATTAATTGTCTCACTCGCAGTACCGAACAACTTTAAGCTGGTACAGTTATTTTAACGCCGGTACGCATTTTTTCTAAAATCATTATATCTTGGCGCTCAATTTAAATTTCTTAATTCAATCTTTACCATTACATCACTAAATTATAAGTTCTAATATTTTTACATATTTCGGGCTTCTTAATCCCAGTTAATGAAATTTTAATTAATTAATTTACTAAATATAATTTTTCTTGGATTTTACAACATCCCTTTCTCACGTTCGCTTAACTTGGTTTTTTTTATTGTACAATATAGTGATGTTGCATCCCAACACTTCAATTTTTTCAAAGAATTGCGTTATACAAATGAAAATACCTCCGATTTTGTGCTTCTCTGACTCTCCTCTAAATTCCTCTTAACTTACTCTATTGTTTCTAAAATTCAAGTTGCAAGAGGAGAATTGCATTCTAATTCGATTAGCACTGATGTTGTCTAAAAGGTTGAATCAGTTATGAGGATTTTCATATAAAGATGATGAATTTGATTAACACTTCCATACAAGATTTTACTTCTATCCTCGTGGCCATTCAAGACATTCGTAACGATAAGGTTTCTATTTTTGTATAATCACAAAATGACATAGTTTTGAAGTATGGGGTCCTATTCATCCTCAAACGTTTTTACACGGACCAAGTAAGCATCATAATGGACATGGTCCTATTCATCCTCAAACTTTTTTACATGACCAAGTAAGCATTTTAGTTTTCACATTAGCTTATTCCGTTTTTTTTTTTACTAGGTAATTGCACGAAAGACCCAAATGTCATGCATTTTATAAGGTGAATGATGGTTTTATATTTTTTAATTTTGAAGGACAAATTTGTTTTTGAATTAAAAATAAAAAATTTATTTATTTTTTTAATATTTATAAATAAATAAAAAAAACAAGAAGGTAAAGTGAAATTGGAAGGAGTGATTAGTAATAAGAATAAATGACCATTTGTACTCATAAAAGATGAAAATGCTGACATATGTACCAACACTAAATCGAAACTAAACTTGTACTCACGCAAGATGTCTTCCGTGTGACAAAAGTACCCTGTCTTTAGAGGGTTGGAGTGCCACGTAGGGTACTTTTGTCACACAGAGGACATCTTGCGTGGGTACAAGTTTAGTTTCAATCTAGTGTGGGTACATATGTCAGCATTTTTATCTTTTATGGATACAAATGGTCATTTATTCTTAGTAATAATGATAGACAGAGGAGAGAGGTAGAGAATAGAGAAGAGAAATGGATAGAATTATATAGTGCAAATTGTATTAGTATACATTAAGCATAACTGTAAGTCTGTAAATATCATAATTTACACAACAACTAGATTAAACTAACAATTTTCTGTTACTTTTCTTCATCACACTCACTCCAACCAACTTGTCTCATTCCAATTCCAATGTCAATCCATTTCATTCAAAATCCTAATACTCGCATGGCTTTTTCTTTTTTGTTGTCCTCTATCAACATCTTCTATTCTTTCGCACCACCACTCTTCCACCTCAGATAAAGTTCCTTCCACTCTATTCATTTCACATCTCTTTTTCACATTCTCTTAACTTGTTTTTCTTATGTCCAATGTAGTGCTATCGCATGCCAACGCTTCAAAATTTTCAAAGAATTGCTTTGTACAAATGAAAATGCCTCTAATTTCGTGCTTCTTCGACTCTCCTCTAAATTCTCCTTAACTTACTCTGCTATTTCTAGAATTCAAGTTGCAGGAGGAGAATTGCATTTTAATTTGATTGGCTCTGATGCTGTCTAAAAGATTGAATCAATTATGAGAATCAACGAATTTTCATATAAAGATGATGAATTTGATTAACACTTCCATACAAAATTTTACTTTCATCCCCGTGGCCATTTAAGACATTCGCAACAATAAAGTTCCTATTTTTGTATCATCACAAAATAGTACAATTTTAAAGTATAGAGTCCTATTCATTCTTAAACTTTTTTATAACGGACCAACTAAACAAAATAGACATGGCCACATGGATGACACATAGGCATTCTAGCTTCTACATAAGTTCACTCTGCTACTTTTTGACTAGGTAATTGCACGAAAAACTCAAATGTCATGTATTTTGTACGATGAAGGATGATTTTATATTTTGTACTTGAAGGACAAATTTATTTTTGAATTAAAAAATAAAAAATATTTTCTTTTAATATTTATAAATAAATAAATATTCATAACAAACTAATTGTTAAAAAATACTTTTTGAGTTGTATGTGGCTGATTATAAATTGTTGAATACTCTTAATTAAAATAATACTATTAAAATTTAAAATTATAGTTGTCTTAAAATATTTGAAATTTTATTTATTATATAATAAATTATTAATTTTAGAATGTAACTAAATATTTTTGAAAATAATAACAATAAAGATAAATTATTATGATATTTAATAATAAGAAAGAGGAAAAAGAAAAATGAAAAAAGAGAAAACATGATACCCCACTTACAAGAACCCACTGAAATGAAGTATGATTGGTCTGTTAAGGGCCATGGCGTGGGGCGGTTTGTCCCCTACCCCATCTCCTCCTCAGCTATGCAACAGCAGCTACTAGGACAAAATATCCTATTAATTAATTATTCATTTATAACATAAAAAAAGTTTTAATTTTTATAATAATAGAAAATTTAAATTTAAAGAATGTGAGTTCGAATTTTAAGAATTTTTTTAAATAAATAAAATAAATATTAAAATTATAAATATACACACGCATTGAAAAATTTATATTTTCACACTTTATTATTTATTCTGTCACCAGATAAGACGAATTTATTTTTAAATTAAAAAATATTTTATACATGACCGGATAAGATATAAAATATATGTACATATTACTTTTATTTTTTTTATAAGAACAGGATATATATAAATATAACATAAATTTATTTTTTAGATTAACTATAATAATATTTTAATATTTTATTAATATGATGTATAAACTTAGTTTTTTATATTTTAAATATTTTGTAGTTATATAAATTATTTTAAATACTCTTTGCTTCGTTTCTTTTTAATTATACATAGTTATTAAAACAATTATTACATTTTCTTACACATATAACTAATAAAAGAGAAAAATAAAAGTACTTTGGTATTATTTTTTCTTTTCCCTAATTTTAAATTTTATTTAAAATAGAGAGTATAATAAACAAAAATTAATTAAACTCTTTGGAATTAAAAGACGGTATTTACAAAAGTAAAAATAAAAAGAAAAAAATTTGAGAAGAAGGGAATAATTTTTTATATTAATAAATAATAACTAATAATTTTAAAAATAAAATCGAATAAATTGTAATTAATTGTGTTAAAAACAATTTAAAATATATTCTTTTTATTAAAATACAGTAAAATATGTAGCCATACATGTTAAGCAAATAAAAAATATTAAATGAACACATTATTTTTATAATTAAATCTTTCTTTTTCTTACGCTCTTTTTTTTTTTAAACTAAAATATATGATTATCAATATTTAATTTGTTAAACTAATATGATTAATCTTAATTACTAAAATGACTTAACTAGATAGTATTGCCGATACAAAATAGATGTCATATTTAACATATTTCAGACACACAAATCCCCATAACTCAATCAAGTGTTTGTATTCCATGGTTTGTATTAACTATTAAATTAAGCCTTTAATAAATGGAAAGATAACATACAACAAAAGATTTGGTTTTGTAGTAACGGTAGACGGTAGTTACCTTGGCAACCAAAAAAAAAAAAGAAAAAATACAAGCTTTATTTATTTTTCCTATTTTTTAAATGCTTTTTTTTTTCTTTAATTACTCTTTCTTTGTGTGTGTAGCATTATCCCTTATAATTTATATAGGCTCTTCCAAATTCTAATTACACTACTCGCACTTGCACTCTCTGATTAGGCTCCAATCCATGTACACACTCACCTGAAAGGTTTCATCATTCTCAGCAGCCACACTTTTTCCCCCTTTATACAAAGTTCACACCTTTATTTATTTTTCTTTTTGTCTTTAATTTTCTTTCTGCTGTTGTTCTTGTTGTTTCTCCATCACTGCCTCGATTCAGGAACTGGGTCATCATCCTCTGACCTCTGATTGTGAATTAAACCACTTTGACTTTTAAAGCAAGGACAGGTAATGATAATAAAAGCACACCCTCTTCTATGTTTGAACTTGTTGAGATTTTCTTATTATTAGTATTATCATGCTCTTAATTGTGAATTATTGTTATTATTATTATTATTATTCCCGCTTTTTTTTTCTTGTTTGGATTGTAGTGCTGGAAGGAGGAGTAGTAGTGTGGTGTGATTCTTGTGACATGACTTTGGTCACCGTGCCCCTCTTTCTTTGTTTTGCTTTTCCCTGTTTTTGCTCCCTTGGATTCCGCTGAAAGTGTGTTCTGTGAAGCAGAAGAACAATTAAAGTTGTCAGCTTTATTGGAATCTGAGGAAAATTTGGCACTACCCTCTTTTGATTGCCCCTGTTCTTATTTATATCCTTGCTGCATGCTGCTGAATTTGAGTGTGTTTCAGTTTCACCACAAACAAGTTTCAATTTTGGGGGGTGCTTCTGCTTCTTGATTCTCAACTCTTTTAAGTAAATTCAAGTTCAAAGCCTCAAAGCTTCCCATTTTTGTGTCAAGTTTAGTTCTTCAAGTGTTGGTTGCTGCTCCCTTTCTTCTACTCTTAAATTTTCTTATTTTCTTTTTAATTTTTGTTTCTGTTATTTGCATGTGCTGAAAGTTTGTTACTTTTCTTGGATCTGTTTAAACCCTAGTATCTGATATAGTACCTTTTTGTTGGGAATTTGGATTTAAGAATCATTAAGCCTAGGTAGTACTTTTTTCTTTGTGAGAGTTTTGGATTTAAGGTTTAATCATCATTTGTGTTTAGATTTATACTTTAAGTGACTTTATTATTATTTTTTTTCCCTCCTTGAAGCTATTGTGCTTTGCCAGGTATACATTCACCATGGATTCACCACATTCTGTTGTGTCACCATTCAAGAGCTTGGTCTTGAATGAGGCTACTGAGAAGCACAAGCATGATGATGTATTTGAGGTGAATGGAAAAGAGGCTGTGATGTCAAATGGGGATGAAGATTCAATTGGCATGCTTGATGTATATATACACCAAGCTAGGGACATTCAGAACATCTGCATATACCATAAGCAAGATGTTTATGCCAAGATTTGTCTTACTTCTAACCCTGATGACACTGTTTCCACCAAGACCATCAATGGTGGAGGAAGGAACCCAGTGTTCAATGAGAATCTAAGGGTTAGTGTTAGGACTATTGATTCCTCACTCAAATGTGAGATTTGGATGCTTAGCAGGGTCAAGAATTACCTTGAGGACCAGTTGCTTGGTTTTGCTTTGGTGCCTTTGTCTGAGGTACTGCTAGTTCAGGATGGAAAATTGGAGAAAGAGTTCTCTCTTTCTTCAACTGATTTGTTCCATTCTCCGGCCGGTTTTGTTCAGTTGTCGCTTTCTTACGCTGGTGCTTCGCCAGATGTTATGGCGATTTCTACAATTCCTAAGGAGGTTGGAGCGCAGGACTCCGAGACGGGTGAGTCGCTGACGAGGGATTTGGAAAAGATTGAGTTCCCTGATCCTAAGATTGTGAATGAAGATCACTTGATGGCGTCGGAGTATTTCGGCATCCCCTGTGAGGAGACTCAGTGCTCTGCTGATAGCTTGGCAACTTCTGATGGTGAGAATCAGAGCTCTGAAGCGGGTGTTCGCCTCGTGGAAAGCTTCTCTGCTTGCAGTGTTGAGTCTGTTCAGCTTCCTCCCAAGGTTGATTCCCCACCCAGCAGTGTGTCAACAAATGGTGTCACCTCTCCTGTGCCTGCAAGCTCAGAATCATCTGAAGCTGCTGCTGCTAATTCCAAGTCTCCCGGTCAGGAACAAATTTCCAGCACCAAAGATGCTAAAAATGTGGATACTATAGATGGTGAGAGTGATTCCTCAAATGGGGTTCTTCCAAGTGTGTCATTCCCTAAGCCTGTTGTTACTGTGAACCTTGTCCCAGAACCGAATTTGGTGCAGCAGGATATAGTAGACATGTACAACAAAAGCATGCAGCAATTTACTGAGTCATTGGCCAAAATGAAGCTTCCTATGGACATAAAAACTGAGGCAACTAGTTCAGGGAATTCGAGCACTGAGGAGAAGACACCGAAGAGTAACAACTCGCGCGTATTTTATGGTAGCAGGGCTTTCTTCTGAACTTTTGTTTCAATGGTTCAAATTCAATGGAATACAAGGCAAGGTGACTGTAGATTCTAGAACAAGAACTTATGTTGTAATAATGTGTACTATCCAGTGTGGTTTCTCCTTCTGTGTACTTCTTCAGAATGTTGTAGGTTATAGTGAATTATAACTATGTACTCTCTCTCACAAGCTTGTTATCTTAACTTCTATTCTATGTGAACTTTTTCTTTTCTTTTCCTTTTTCTTTTTTGTGTTACCTTTACCTTCTTTATTTAAATTATGGTTCTTTTTGTTTCAATGTCAATAATTGTGAAATCTGATTTCAAAACACAAGATACTAATCATCTGCATAATCACTAGCGATGATCATATGGTCCCACTCATTCACATGGTGAATGCTAAAGTAGATTAAATCAAAATCTTAGCATACAAGATACTAATCATACTCAAAATCACTAAAGATTTTTGCTTCTTTCCTTTTCACATGAAAAAAGTTCATACGGTACTGTTTATATGGTCTGCATCATAATTCAGCCTATACTTTTTCTCGTTCCAATTCAAGAATTATAGAATCATAATTCATAAAACATTATAGAATTTTTGGATTGAGCTTCTTTCTTGTGAGAAATTAAATCTTACTGATGCAACACTTCAAATCCTTTAAATGCAATTGGAACACTTAAATAAATGTCAAATTCAAGGAAGAAATACACACAATGACACAATAATGAGTTAACAGGAAATTAGAAAGCAGAAGCTTTTGGTACTTGAAATTCCTAGTATTATACAAGGTAGCATGCTATTTCAAACAGGCACTTCAACTATCTCTGCAGATCTTGCATACATGTGCCTCCTACAGATCCAAGCAATCTGACCATTATCCCTGTACCGAACTCGCCATAGTCCAAACTTCTCTGCAATGTCCTTCCCTGTGGAGCACCTCCTCTCCCTTAAGAAATCAACCACCCATTGTTGTGCTGCTCTTAAATCTTGTTGAATGTCCCTTGAGCCTTCTGCAGCCCTATTTCTACGGCCGAGAACAGCTGCCCCTACAGCACCAGCTGCAGCTGCCCCAACAAAAGCTGAAGAGCCGGCCAAATGAGCCATTTCCTTGCTCAAGTCCGGTATCATTTCTCCCATTCCGGCCGCAAGATGCGCACCTATCTTTAGCGCTAAAGTTACCAACTTCATGAATTTCTTCATATATGGAGCCAAACATTGCACAGCCCTGTTATCAACTTGCATGATCTCGCAACCCATCTGATCTTCAACAACATGCATTTGTCCCCGGAACTCACATAACATGTGAAGCCGTAGTGCGGTCATGCCAGAAAGCATGGTAGTGATCAACCTTCTAGAATAGTTTTCTGTTTGAACAAAATAGAACAGGTTTGGAACTTTCCTCTCCTCAACCTGCACATTGTAGGTTGCTAGGTAGTTCACTTTGCGATGAAGTTCGAGGAGGAGCCTATGCTCATAATATCTCAGCCCCTGGATTTCCTGCTTCAAGTCTCTGATTTCTTGTTCAATAATCTTTAGCCTGTGTAAGACTGCTTCAACTCCTTTTGCAATTCCCCCAAAGCTTGGATCAACTGTTTCAGCTTGATTGCTCAAAGCCAAAGATTGATCTTGTCCTTCTGGGTTATTTTCAGGTGGTACTTGCAATTCTTGAGCGAGGTCATATAAATCATGATATCTCCGATGCAACACTTCTCGAAAGTCATCATCCGATAAAAGGTCTCGTGCTAAATCAAACCCAGCTTGGAGGATTGGCCTACCAGAATCTAAGACTGGACTCCATGTGTGCTGATAATCATACATGCTGTCTGCAGAAAGAGACAGAAGCGCTTGTTTAAGTAGCTGCACGGAAGCAGATTGTGTTTTTCTGTATCTAGGGGGTGTCAAGTTTCGGACACATTCGGGCCTTATGATGCTTTCGGTCAAGGTGATCCCATGGCAAAGGCTTTGGATTGCTGGAATTATAAGCTGCTGAATGACTCTTAAAGTTTCTGTCAAGTTTTTGGTGGAGCATGCAAGGATGTCAATATAATAACCCAATTGTCCTCCAAGCTCTACTCTTATGTAAATTCCATTGATGATGATTGAGATGAGGTGCTTCTCAAGGCTATAAGTTGCTCCATGTTGATTATTTAGAGTCTTTACTCTGTTGTGAAGGTGCACCTGTGATATCGGATAAGAAGATTTAGTTAGAAAATCATACAGACCAAAACTTCATGAATTTCTAGGTATTGTAGCTACAAATACTTTAGACTTTTGAGTGAGGATCAAAACGTGAACAATTTTGGGAAATGAGTAGTTTGTACTATTAGAATTTAGTAGACCAATTCAATCTCGAGTTAAACCACATGTAAAAGGTTATAAAGGTTTTCCCAAGACTTATGGCCTTATCTCTAAGCGATGTTGGACTCGAATACATCCCGGCAAACTTCGGACTGGTTAGCAACTTGGAGCATGAAATTTGATTGACTGAGAATATACGTGGTTCCAATAGCAACTATAAGATAGATTTTGATATCATAGTAGAATTGAGTAAGTTTAACTCGACCCTAAAGCTAGCTCGGTAATATGACACTCTAATATGTACTATAACCATTCCTGATATGAATAATTGGTGATATTATGCATTACATGTTTAATAATTAACTAAAAAGGATGGATTCTAGTGATAGAAACAACTTAATTTTATATGTATTCTTTTGTTTTTGCACTAGGAACCTAGATTCAGCTAGATTCTCCATGATCAGAAAATTAGCCAACACTAGATAAAATCTGAAATAATTGGTGTAAGTGAATAATAATTTCAGGAAAATAGTTTGATGAAAAATAAATGCAAAGGGATAAACTTAGAGTGTGTCCAGAGTAGCTTTTGCCTGCAAACGAGGGAAGAATCCTGGAGTTAGAAACATGTGACTAGAATCGTCACACTCAAGATGACGTCCTGCGTACAGGCAGTCCAGTGTGCTTAGCTGCCACCTCGGAGTCTTCCCTCTTCCTTCTTCAAGAATGGAGGGAAACAATAGCAGAGAATTTGGATCTGATGGATCTTGTTCATAGCACAACTCGAGTTTCAGCATCATTCTCACAAGATCACTAGCCTCTAAGTTCTCAGATACCTTTGAACCCATACCAGGAATGGGGCTCTGCAAACTTCCTCTTAAGATTTTCTCCAGCTCCTTCCTGCTAATAAATCCATTGTTTTCTGAGGAGTATTGCTTCCTCACATTTAACTTTACAAGCTGACCAAGTGCTTCGCCACAAAACCACTCACAATCTAATATTAGAAACCCCAACTCTTCAAAATAAATCACCTCACCAATGTGATGAAGGCAAGTAGCAATAGCTCTTCTCCTTATTTCCACTTTCCCTTTGTTATCATTTCTAGACCGGATTCTCAAAGCCGGCACTTTCGCTTGGCATAGCTCGCCAAATTCCTTCCACTTCATTGCTGGCTTGTTGTAATTCTCAGTTCTCCAGTCTGATAAAATCTGTATCAGATCATTGCAAAGTTGATAAACTCGCGGCACCCTTTCTAGAATAGTCTTGCTTGTCTTTCTGATGTAATGAGTGAGTTTACTAACAGATGCAGAAGATCTTGCATCAACTGTGAATATTGTTGGATAGAAATCAACAAAGCCATGGAACTTGTCTCTCAGTCTCTGAATTGAATTGACAGTATGCTGCAAATTATGTGACGGTTGATTGATCTTATCAAAGTGTGTGAGAACAACAGCAACACTCGGTAGCATGCATTGTTGTACTGCTCTTTTTGAGTTGGAAACTATGAACCTTAGCCAATACTGCAGATCTTCTTCAATCTCTGTTATGCTTTTTGGTTCTTTGTTACCCGGTTTCCTAAATAAACTAGATATTACAAGGAAAAATGATGCACTACCATGCCCTGGGAACATAAGATCATGGAGGGAGAAAAACTCATGCTGCCCGGCAAGATTCCATACTGAAATCTTTGTGTCCTCATCCTTGAAAGTTTTTATCTTCATCCCTGCTGGTTTGACAGCCTGCTCCACTGGGTTTACTATTGTTCTGACTTGATCCAAGTAGGTTAATGCCGAAGCAGAGAAATTATGAGATATTGAATTACAAAGTGTTGCCTTACCTGAAAGATGAATTTAAATTATGATTATAGTTGATTTTATGGTGTTCAAATGACAAACAATTAAGCTTAGTTTTATTTTAATGAACTCCCAATCTATGAACTATGAGACGAAATGCCATCGATACAGGGATACAACAGTGTTTCGACAGGATATGGATGGTATAGTATAACACATAAAACTGACAAAATGCAGATATAAAAGCCAAATCTGTGCTTAAAGAGAGGAATAATGATGTTAACATTATTGTAGATTGTTCTAGTTAATCATAACAAAATGTTATCATCCAGTTGATCATTCTGGAAGTTCTATTTATATAAGTATAAAATTTCAGAAAGACTAATATAAAAAAATTGTAAAAGTATAAGTAGAAGAATCTAAAAGTATCAATGGAGTAGCCAACACGACATGTATCCGATGCGAGTATGGCACCGAGTTTGAAGTAATGATGCATTATAGATTCCGATATTGTTTTATTTATAGATATGAGATGATCTTCCATGAAAATTAATCAAGTATTAATTAATGCACCAAAGTTTCAAGCATAAATACTTATATTCAGCCTTACCTGCAGATTCTTGCCCACAAAAGAAGACTCTGCAACTCTTGGGCTGTGTTAGCGGCATGCTGTTGAGCAAATCCATTTCTGGTTCAGTCTTCTCATTCTGCCCCAATCTTTGATAAATTCCTTGAGTCTTTCCAGAATTATGCAAAGGTGTTCTTGAGAGATCAATGTCTTCAATCCAAGGATTTATCTGTAGTGTCTCCATCATTGTTTGCAGCAATGTCTCTCCTTGAACACCTTTGCAGCCTTGTAGAGACAAGAGTTTCAAACTAGCATTCTTCTCCAAACTCTTGAAGATTTTGACAAAGTCATCTGGTCTCAAACTCTCATCCTCATGAATCCCGAGCTGCCGGAGAGTCTCGTTTGTTGTTAGCATCTTTGTTATAGCGGCTAAACCTTCCCTACCTATGTTGCATAAGTAAGGACACGATTAAACGAAGATCGAATATGATACAACGATAATTTATAAAAGGAAACTACAATATGTATGAAATAAAAAAACATATTTGCACATAATTTTGAATCATTATAGTTGATCAGATCCTATTCCTGAGAATGCTATATGGTAAGTGTGTGTAAGAAAGCATTTCAGCATTATAGAAACCTGATCTTTTGCAATATTTTCTGGTCATTAGCATAGACACTTCTTTTTGTGTTCAAAAACATTATTTTCTAACCTCTTTTAAGCATCACTTGACATAACTATTAGTTTCTAACCTTTTTTTTGTGTTTAATGTAATGCATGCTGCTTTTTTATTTTTTATGTCATAAATATTAACTATATTAGTAGAGACAAATTAAAAAAAAAAAAAACACACAATTTCTTCTAAACAAGATAGAACAATAGTTAAATGAAAAATCTTGCTTTTTGGTTCAAGAAATTAGTTGACATGTAAAAATAAGTCTAAGATACCAGAAGTTGATGCAAATACACATACATAAGTAAAATTGAAGTATCCATGCATCAATATAAAACCCTACCTATTTTTGTTCTGCCACCTCCAAAAGTAACACACTTCAAAGTAATGTTGGCTTGCCTTTGCAGGGCTGAAAATCTACTCAAAGGGCAGAGCAGATGCTCCACGCCTACTCCGCCGAACCAATTTCCTGTTAGATGCAATGTCTGCAAACTCCGGTTCTTGAAGAGTCCAGCCGCAACATACACAATGCCCTTGTTTTTAAGACAAGTTCTTGATAAATTGAGCTCTTTAAGTGTCTGGTTTTGTTCCAAAACCCACCTTAACTCCTTAGCACACCGAGACTTAAGCCGGACTCCGGTCATATCGAGTGATTTCACTGTCAGGTTCATTCCTAAGGCGCAGGCGACGCGGCAAGTGCCAGAGAGATTAAGCTTGTAAATTCTTAGAGTACTATTCTCAGGAACAAACTCAACAACCTTTGAACTTCTTTCCCCCTTTTCACCACTCCAAACATGAACCTCCATTGTTCTGTTCCTTGCCAAAACAGCTGATATAAGAGGAGTAGCAGTGATGGCATTCGAGTCGAAAATGGTCAACAATTTCAGAGTTGGATTGACTTCAATCATCTTTGAAAGCTCTTCAGCACCCCTTGAACCAATTGAATCATCCCAAATCTGAAGCTCCTCCAAACTATGATTCACCATGAGAGCAGAAGCAATTAGTCCAGCTCCAACTGCTCCAATCCCAGATTCCGAAAACGTAATCTCTTTGATCACCCTATTTGTCTTCAGAATATCACAAAGCTCTGAGAGGCTTTTCCCATTGAACCTGTTTCTTCTAAACAAAACTTGCTTTATGCTTTGATTATTGTCACTGTTCCCAAAAAGGGTTCCAAGTTTTCTTACCTCTTCTGTCTCCCACACAACTGAATGAAACTCAAGGTTCCTCAATGTGCATTTGGTCCTTCTGGATTCAGCCAGTGTTGTCAAGATTTGAGAGAACAATGGGAGATTCTCTTTGGAGATGTTTATGTTTATGGAGGCTTCTGTTTCTTGGTAACAGTTTGAGGTTGGTTGGGAAAGATAGAAGGAAACACATTCAAGATTTAGGGACTCGGATTTTAGTGATTGAAGTGCCCATTGTAGCTCTTTCATGTTCTGGTTTGAAGCCATAACAGAACAAACTATGATGTGGGTTTAAGGGTTTTGTTGGAAGACATTGTCCTGGTTTTTGAAAATGGTGTTCTTTGATTGAGACACTGTAAGAATGTCTTTTAGTCACACCTGCTATATTCTTAACTTGTCTTTGAAGGTGGCACTTGGGAGAATATATGAGTAATCATCCATTGCAAAAGACCATGAAGGGTCTCCAATAATGGATTAACATATTTTAAAACCGTGTTAATACCCAAATTAGTTTCTGAAGATAAGGTATTTTTTAAATTCATCCATGAAATTTTTTTCAATCAAATTAGTCCTTCAAAGATTACGAATTAATCATATCTGTCCTTTTTAGTTACTCCATTGATGATGTAAAATGTTAATTGATAGCATACATGACACATTACATGTTCAATTAGACCTTGATTAAATATGTTCACAAAAATCTATCAATTTAGTTACTAGGTCATATTAAGAGTAAGATTTTTGTAATTGAGAAAAATGACTAAATTAATAAATTTTCATAAACATATTTGATCAATATTCAATTAGATATATCAGATATTATATATGTTATTAATTAACGTTTTACAACATCAATCCTTAAAGAAATTGTTAATGGAGTGACTGAAGCACTGTTGGGTTAAGAAATTAACTAATATCAATTAATGATGAAAAATATTATTTTATTAGGTTAATCATTCGATTAGTTTTTAATTGTGTTTGATAAAGTGATGCAGGCCAAAGAAATAAAATAGTTGCAGTAGCCCAACAGATAGAAAAATAACCAAGTCTCTCAGTGGGCTCTCAAACACTAAAAGCCGAAAGTAATATTGCAAAAATCAGCTGAAATAAATGGAAACATATCCAATCCAAGCCCAAGTAGCATTCATCAAGCTGAACCTTTTCCAATACACCTCACAAGTTTGCTTCGGTAAGAACATCAGAGAAAAAGAGTGAGAAAGCTTTGTTCTTCCTCTTGCTCATTTCACCAAAGAAGAAAGAAAGAGAAATGTTAAGCAAAAAGCAAATGTCTAATCGCCGAAATCAAGCCGTGTTAAGTCAAGTCAGAAGATAAAGGTGATTTATTTCCATTTGCATGCATGTTAATTTCTTCACTCCTTCTCCAACTTTCTGCGATACTATTTTTGGATAAATGGAGAAAGAAATCGTTGATCTCTGCTGTTGTGAATCAATGGTTCCCAAAGTTTCTTGGAGCCAAAGCACATTCTTATTGGTGCAGATTTGGGTTTACCATTGAAACAATTTTTCTTTGCTGATTTGATGTCTTCGGGCAAGCAAAAAGAACCAGCTTTGAAATCCCTAATTTAGGGATTAACTGAAAAAGTGATATGGTAAGTTGGTAGCACACAGTTCAAGGAGTTGACATAGGAGAGAGCAAATCAGCATCATGCAAGGAGATACAAAAGAAGATTTTTCATCTTTCAGAAACTAAGGAGAGAGAACTAGCATTTGAGGTTTATGTTCTGAGAAGAGTTCTCTGAAGAAGTTCATCAACTTGGACAATGCTTCCCAGTCAAAGGAGCATTCTGCCAGAATGAAGAGCTAAATCAGAGGCAAGCAAATCTGGTTCATCACACAGTAAAGAGGCTGTTGAAGCATTAATTTCCTTCATGTTTTACAGATTTTAAATTTCTTTTTAATGTTTATCTTTCTGTAATTTTTTGAGGTAAAAGACTGAATGAGAGAGTTCTTGAAAGATCCTAAGAGTGGAAAGACGCAGAGAGAAACACTTGAGTGGAAACCCTAAGAGTGGAAAGAGGCAGAGAGAAACACTTGAGTGAAAAGCCTAGAGTGATTTTAGATTTCTTTAGGTTGGTGTTATGTCTTGTATCTTGTACCAGTGAGGTACCCCTTTTTTAGTTGGGTGAGCACTAAGAGTGAAGAGTTAGGTATTAGCATAACCAAGTCAAGTTAGGATAGAACTTGAGAGTGAAAGGATTATGTCAATCTTGTGGAATTGGTGTATGTAATACTTTAACTATAGTGGAAATTTCACCACTGTTGTGGTGGAGACTGGATGTAGGCTGTATTGCACAAGGCAACTGAACCAGGATACATGATGGTGTCAGCTTCTCTCTTCCCTTCTCTGTTCTATTTTTTGATATTCATGAGACAAAATGAAATTGTCTCATAAATTTTTCGCTGCTGAGTTCAAACAGAATCAGACTGAAAGTTTGTTTTAAAGGGTTATTTTATTAAAGTTAAAGAAGGTCATAAATTCAACCCCCCCTTCTCTAGTTCTTCTAAAACCTTCAATTGGTAATCACAGCCAAGGTCTCAAGAATTAAGCTTCACTTCTTGGAGCAAAGGTCCAATGGCGAACAACTTGGGCACAACCACAGTTGCCTATACTCTAATTGAAGGCCAGTCAAACAACAGGTCTCCCTTCTTCAACGGGAAGAACTATGCCTACTGGAAAGAGAGGATGAGGATCTTCATTCAATCCATTGATTACAACATATGGAAGATTGTTGTGAGCGGCCCCAAGATTTCAACAAAAATAAGTGCTGATAGAATGGTGACTCCAAAAGAAGAAACTGAATGGAACGATGACGATAAGAAAAAAATGGAGCTAAATGCTAAAACCATCAACCTTCTTCACTGTGCTATCAGCTTTGAAGAGTATCGAAAGGTGTCTAGATGCAAGACAGCCAAAAAAATCTGGGAGAAACTCCAGGTTACACACGAAGGCACTAAATAGGTCAAAGAAACGAGGATTGATATGCTATGAAAAGAGTACGAGATGTTTAATATGAAGGATGAAGAAAGCATTAATGAAGTGTTTGAGAGATTCTCAATCATAATCAACAACCTTGATACTATGGGTACAACCTACTCAGAATAAACCCTAGTGAAAAACTCCTTAGAAGCCTCACAAAGGAATGGGAAACAACTGCCACTATCGTAGCCGAGAGTAATAACCTAAGCCCTATAACCTATGATGAACTAAGAGAAAAACTCCTTACCTATGAAGCCACACACACAAACCCAGACTCAAAGAAAAAGGGAATAGTCCTCAAATCAAAAATAGAATCAAAAGAGAGTGAGTCTAGTGATGGTTTTTTAGATGATGAACTTGTGTTTTTTGTTAGGAGACTTAGAAGGATAATGAAGAATAAAGGCAAGTACAAGGGTTCAAGTTCAAAGGAATACAAGAAGGACTTGAGCAAGGTGATTTGTCATCATTGCAAGGAGGTTGGACACTTTAAGTTCAACTGTCCGAAACTCAAGAAGGAGGACAAAGGGAAGAAAGAAAAGAAGAGAGTGCTCATGGCTTCTTGGGAGGATCTTGAGAATGACTCAAATGAGGAAGAAGACTCTGAAGGTGAAGATAAAATCTGCTTCATGACTGGTAATGATCAACTTGATGAGGTAAATTATTATTTATGACTTGTCCATAGATGATTTACATGCTATAATTGATGATCTTACACTAAATTTCTCAAAACTGTTGGATAAGTACAATAAATGCAAATCTGAAAAGGAAATGTTAAAAGCTGAAAATGATTTTTTGAGAGAAAAGGTGAAGGAAACTGAATGTTCCTTGGATATTATTGAAGAAAACAGATTTCTAAAATCTGAACTTGAAAAACTAAAAGGAAAGCACATTGTGGATCCTTCTCAAGAGCTTATTGCTGAAAACGAAAGATTAAATGAAATGATTAAAAAGTTGAATGGTGATTTAGCAAAATTTGCTCAAAGTTCTAGTAACTTGGATAAATTACTTGTAAGTTAAAGACCATTGTTTGAAAAATTTGATTTAGGTTATGTAACCAAGGAAAGTGCAGTTTTTAATGATTCCTCTATGAAATTTGTGGCTTCTTCATCAAAAACTAAATTCAATTCCAACAAACCTAGTCTTGGATATGCTCCCACATATGAAGAGGAATTTGATGAATTTCATACTAGTGAAACTGAGCCATCTTCAAAAACTGAACCCACATCAAATAGGCCAGGTCTGGGATACACTTCGAATAATGAAGTTGCTTTAAAAAACCTACCATTTTACAAAAAAAAACTCACATTCGAAAAGTCCAAAAAATTTCAAAAATTCTGGTTGGAATGCTTTTGCAAAGAGGAACAATTATAACAAAAATCAGTTTGTCAAAAGAAATGCACCTCTTCCAAAAACCAGAAAATTTCAGTCCTTTAATCATTTTCAGCATAATAACTCACCTCAATTTCAGCAATATACATCAGAAAATTATTGTTTTAACTGTAAGAAATTTGGTCACTCATATTCACAATGTTTCATTGAAAAAAGAATTGTAGAAAACCAAATTTACAATGTTGCTTGTAATTTCAATGCACTTGGGCAACCAAGATGGATGAACTTCAAAGGATCCAAATTAATTTGGATACCTAAGGTTACTTGAAGTTTTTAATGCAGATTTGCCTAGCATCCAAGAACAAAAAGGATATGTGGTACATGGATAGTGGATGCTCAAGGCACATGATTGGAAGGTCAACTTTCTTCATCAAACTAAACAAGTATGGTGGAGGTTTTGTGACCTTTGGAGATGATGGAAAAGGTAAAATAGTTGCTATTGGAAAAGTAGGTAATAATCATTCTACTTTCATTGATGATGTCTTTTTAGTAAATGGGTTGAGGCATAATCTTTTGAGTATAAGTCAATTGTGTGACTTAGGTTATTTAGTGACTTTCAAAAGATTAGAATGTTGTGTTGTGAATGAAAAGATAAATGAAGTATTATTTATTGCTAAGCGTTGTAATAATATGAACTTACCATTGATTAACTAAAGGATCAAAATGTAGCTTGTTTTCATTCTAATAAATTTGAAAAGTGGCTATGGCATAAGAGATTGGGTCATGCAAGTATGTTTCAAATAAACAAACTTATCAAGAAAGGATTAGTAAGATGTCTTCCTTTGATAAGATTTGACAAAGACATCACTTGTGATGCTTGCCAAATGGGAAAACAAACAAAGAGTTCATTCAAATCAAAAGAAGACATCTCTACTAAAAGACCACTTGAATTGTTACATATTAATTTATTTGATCCAACAAGAACTCAAAACTTAGATGGTAAACATTATGGTTTAGTAATTGTGGATGACTATTCTAGGTTTAGTTGGGTTTTATTTTTTGCACACAAAAATGAAGCCTTTTCGGCCTTTGAAATTTTTAGCAAGAAAGTTCAAAATGAAAAGGATTTAAAGATCTCCTCTATAAGAAGTGATCATGGAACTGAATTTGAAAACCAATTATTTGAATCCTTTTGTGAGGATTTTGGAATATTTCACAACTTCTCTTGTCCAAGGACACCACAACAAAATGGTGTTGTGGAAAGAAGAATAAGAGCCATGCTTTGTGAGAGTAATGTTCTAAAATTCTTTGGGTTGAAGCGGTTAACACAACTTGCCACATTTTGAATAGAACTATCTTAAGAAAATTTTTGAAGAAAACACCTTATGAACTTTGGAAAGGTCACCCACCAAATTTGAACTACTTGCATATCTTTGGATGCAAATGTTTTGTTCTAAATAACAAAGACAATTTGAAAAAATTTGATCCAAAGGCATATGAGTGTTTATTCGTAGGATATTCCACAACTAGTAAAGTATATAGGGTTTATCATCAAGATGCTAGAATAATTGAGGAGTCCATACATGTTATATTTTGTGATACTAACTTGGTTCAAAGTATTTTGGAAGACTGTAATGCAGGAAATTAGGTTCAAAAGGACGATGAAACAACACAAAATCATGAAAATGAAAATTCGGGACAAACTGAACCTGAAACTACAGCTGCTGAAAATCCAACAAGAGACAATTCTGTTTTGTCTCATGAATCTGGAGGAAATCCTGAAACCACCAGTTTCCTAAATCTCTTGGTGACTGAATCTGCCTCCAAGTCGACCAGACCTCGTGAATGGAGATTTTTGAAAAATTATCCTAAGGAATTTGTCATTGGGGACGTCTCTCATGATGTCAAGACTCATTCTACAAGGTAAATGAAGAATCAAACATTGCTCTTCTCTCTCAAATAGAGCCTCAGAACGTCAAGGAAGCCCTTGATGACCCTTCTTGGGTAAAGGCAATGGAGGATGAGCTTCATGAGTTTGAGAAGAACCAAGTTTGGACATTGATTCCAAATCCAAATGGAAAGAAAGTGATCGGCACCATGTAGATATTTCGGAACAAGCTAGAAGAGGATGGTAGCATTGCAAGAAACAAAGCAAGGCTAGTGACACAAGGATATGACCAAGAAGAAAGAATATATTTTGATGAATCCTTTGCCCCTGTTGCCCGAATGAAAGCCATAAGACTTCTTCTAGCTTATGTTGCTTTTTGTGGTTTTAAATTATATCAAATGAATGTGAAATGTGCATTCTTGAATGGTGTGATAGATAGAGAAGTGTATGTAGCTCAGCCACCTGGATTTGAAAATAAAGAATTTCCTAACCATGTTTTCAAATTATCAAAAGCTCTCTATGGTTTGAGACAAGCTCCTAGAGCTTGGTGTGAGAGACTTAGCTCATTTCTTTTGAAAAATGATTTTCAAAGAGGCACCACAGACACTACTCTATTTATCAAAAATTCTAATGATTCTTTCATTCTAGTCCAAATCTATATTGATGATATTATTTTTGGATCAGCCAATGAATCCCTTTGTACTGAATTTGGAAAACTCATGACAAGTGAATTTGACATGAGTATGATGGGTGAACTTAATTTTTTTCCTTGGGCTTCAAATTAAACAAACTAAAAATGGTATTTTTATTCATCAAGAGAAGTATGCCAAGGAACTAGTTAAAAAATTTGGTATGAAAAATGCCAAACTTATGGAAACTCCCATGCACCCTAATTCAAAATTAGAAAAGGGAGAAAATGAGAAAGATGTAGATGAGACTAGGTATAGAGGAATGATTGGCTTCCTTATGTACTTAACTTCCTCTAGACCTGATGTTGTGTAAAGTGTTGGAATCTGTTCAAGATTCCAATCAAAACCAAAAGAGTCACATCTTTCAGCAATTAAGAGGATCATTAGATATGTTCATGGCACATCCAATTTTGATTTATGGGATCTTAAGACTGATGATTTTTCTACAGTTGGTTATTGTGATGCAGATTTTACTGGTGATAGAGTTGATAGAAGAAGCACATCAGACATATGTTGTTTCATTAGAAAGTTTCTAAATGTCTGGTCAAATAAGAAGCAGTCCACAGTGGCTTTATCCACTACAGATGCTGAGTATATAGCTGCTTCTTCTTGTTGTTCTCAACTTATGTGGTTAAAAATACAGCTTGCTGATTATAAATTAAATGCTGACAATATTTCTTTGTTGTGTGACAACATGAGTGCCATTAATATTTCAAAGAATCCAGTTTTGCACTCCAGAACTAAATATATTGAAGTGAGATTTCATTCAATAAGAGAACATGTTCAAAAAGGGGATATTAGCATTCAATTTGTTAAATCAGAAGAAAAATTAGCTGATATTTTCACTAAACCACTCGCTGAAGATAGATTTTGCATACTTAGGACTAGTCTAGGGATTTTAAGTCATGATTATTTGTTTGAAAATTGCTGATGTGTTTGTTGAAGTTTTTGTCTCATAGGTTGGGATGAGACAATTCTGGGCATATGAAGAACCATCTCTCTGAACTTTGCTCTCTGGGCCTTATTGCACATGCTGAATCATCTAGGCCAACCCTAAAATTTACATTCTGAGTGGTCCAATTTGCTTCCTTAAACACAACCATCTCTGGGACCAATGAGTGTTACATGTGATGGTCCAACGTGTTTCATTAAATTCTTGTGATTTTGTGTATTTTATCTTTAGTGAAAAAGTTTTATTTAAATCAGTTTTTATTCTTTTAAAATATTTATTTTTCTCAAATCAAAACACTTTTTCATAATGTCAAGTCTTTTTGGTTGATTTACCAAATCTAAAAAAGAAAGGTTTTGAGTTTGTTGATAATCTCATTTTTCTGGACTAGAACCATCTTTTTAAAATAAAAAAAACGGTTTACCCAGTTTTAGTCAAGGAATTTTATGCAAACATAACTTACCATGAGAAGACTGTTCATTCCTATGTAAAAGGCCGTGACATAATTCTGATTAATGAAACCATCAGTGACTCTCTGAAATATACTGATGTTGGTGCATCTGCCTATACATCTGATAAGTGGGATCAGGAGTAAGTCTCTCTTTCAATAATGCTCTAGAAATATATGTGAACATATTTCTTTGATTGATGGCATCACTCCAACTCAAAGAGCCCTGGGTTATGAACGTGCTCAGTTGCACCGTATAGTAAATCATATCATCCTTCCTCAGAGTGGTTCATATCAAAGGGTATCTTACACTAACACTCTTGTTTTGTATGCCCTTCTCACTAAAACAGAAATCTCTTTTGCTTATTTGATGGTAAGATACATGTTTGATTATTGATGAGCGGATAATTTATACGCTTTTTGGCATTGTTTTTACATAATTTTCAGTATGATTTAGTTAGTTTTTAATATATTTTTATTAGTTTTTAAATAAAAATCATATTTCTGGATTTTACTAGAAGTTTGTGTGTTTTTCTATGATTTCAGGTAATTTCTGGCTGAAATTGAGGGACTTGAGCAAAAATCTGATTCAGAGGCTGAAGAAGGACTGCAGATGCTGTTGGATTCTGACCTCCCTGCACTCGAAATGGATTTTCTGGAGCTATAGAAACCCAATTGGTGCGCTCTCAATTTCGTTGGAAAGTAGACATCCAGAGCTTTTCATCAATATATAATAGTCCATACTTTGCTCGAGTTTAGCAGACACAAACTGGCGTTCAACGCCAACTCTCTGCCCTATTCTGGAGTTAAACGCCAGAAACAGGTTGCAAATCAGAGTTAAACGCCAGAAACAGGCTACAACCTGGCGTTTAACTCCAAAAAGAGTCTCTACACATGAAAGCTCAATGCTCAGCCCAAGCACACACCAAGTGGGCCCGGAAGTGGATTTCTACATCATTTACTTATCTCTGTAAACCCTAGTAACTAGTTTAGTATAAATAGAACTTTTTACTATTGTTTTTATGATCTTTTGAAAATCTTTACATCTTTTGATCATCTTTAGATCATTTTGTAAATGTTTAGGAGGCTGGCCATTCGGCCATGCCTAGACCTTATTCTTATGTATTTTCAACGGTAAAGTTTCTACACACCATAGATTAAGGTGTAGAGCTCTGCTGTTCCTCATGAATTAATGCAAAGTACTATTGTTTTTCTATTCAACTCAAGCCTATTTCTTCTCTAAGATATTCATTTGCACACAAGAACATGATGAATGTGATGATTATGTGACGCTCATCACCATTCTCACTTATGAACGCATGCCTGACAAACACTTCCGTTGTACATGAAAGCAAGCATGAATGCATATCTCGTAGCCTTCTGATTTACGATCAGAGTCTTCGTGGTATAGGCTAGAATTATTGGCGGCCATTCTTGGGATCTGAAAAGTCTAAACCGTGTCTGTGGTATTCCGAGTAGGATCTGGGAAGGGATGGTTGTGACGAGCTTCAAACTCGCGAGTGCTGGGCGTAGTGACAGACGCAAAAGGATCACTGGATCCTATTCTAGCATGATCGAGAACCGACGGATGATTAGCCATGCGGTGACAGCGCATTTGGACCATTTTCACTGAGAGGACGGGATGTAGCCATTGACAACGGTGATGCCCAACATACAGCTTGCCATGGAAAGGAGTATGAGTGATTGGATGAAAGCAGTAGGAAATCAGAGGTTCAGAAGGAACAAAAGCATCTCCATACGTTTATCTGAAATTTCCACCAATGAATTACATAAGTATCTCTATCATTATTTTATATTTTATTTATCTTTTAATTATCAAATCTCCATAACCATTTGAATCCGCCTGACTGAGATTTACAAGATGACCATAGCTTGCTTCAAGCCGACAATCTCCGTGGGATCGATCCTTACTCACGTAAGGTTTATTACTTGGACGACCCAGTGCACTTGCTGGTTAGTTGTGCGAAGTTGTGAAAAAGAACTAAGATTATGAACGTACGTATTAAGTTGTTGGCGCCGTTACCAAGGAATGAACAATCACGATTTTGTGCACCAAGTTTTTGGCTCCGTTGCTGGGGATTGTTCGAGTTTGGACAACTGACGGTTCATCTTGTTGCTCAGATTAGGTAATTTTATTTTAATTTTAAGCTTTTTATTTTTTATTAATTTTATTTTCAAAAAATTTTCAAAAAAAAAATTTTATTCTATGTTCTTCAGAATTTTTAAGAATGAATTCTAGAGTTCATGAGATATGTTGAATCCTGGCTGGCTGTTAAGCCATGTCTAAACTTTTGGACCGAGGTTTCAACTATCTTGAGAAGAGCTTCTTTGTCTTTCTCAGCAAATTAGCTGTTGTATGTAATGTTCTGCTGAAGCTTGGCTGGCCATTGGCCATGTCTAGTGTTTTGGACCGGAGCTTTCAATGAAAGCTTGGCTGGCTAGTAAGCCATGTCTAATTCCTGGACTGGAGTTTTAGACTAACATTGCATGATTCCTGGAATTCTCATTAAAAATTTTTAAATCCTTCTTTTTCTTTTTTCAAATAATTTTCGAAAAATACCAAAAAAATTAATAAAATCATAAAAACCAAAAATATTTTGTGTTTCTTGTTTAAGTATAGTGTCAATTCTTAAGTTTGGTGTCAATTGCATGCTTTTATAATTTTCTTTAATTTTCGAAAATTCATCATATGTTCTTCATGATCTTCAAGTTGTTCTTGATGATCTCCTTTGTTTGATCTTTGCATTTTTATGTTTTGTGTCTTTTCTTGTTTTCCATATACATTTTCAATTTGTTAGTGTCTCAACATTAAAAATTTTTAAGTTTGGTGTCTTGCATATTTTTCTTTTCTTAAAAATTTTCAAAAATAAGTTCTTGGTGTTCATCTTGACATTCAAAGTGTTCTTGATGTTCATCTTGACATTCAAAGTGTTCTTGCATGCATTGTGTATTTTGATTCATAATTTTCATGTTTTGAGTCTTTTTATTGTTTTTCTCTTTCTTCATTAAAAATTCAAAAATAAAAAAATATATTTCCCTTTTTCTCTCATAAATTTTCGAAAATTTGGTTTGACTTAGTCAAAAAGTTTTTAAAATTTAATTGTTTCTTATGAGTCAAGTCAAATTTTCAATTTAAAAATTATATCTTTTTCAAATCTTTTTCAAAAATCAAATCCTTTTCATTTTTCATTCATATTTTCGAAAATTTCAAATTGATTTTCAAAAATATTTTTCTTATTTTATTTTATAATTTCAAAATCTTTGCTAACAATTAATGTGATTGATTCAAAAATTTTAAAGTTTGTTACTTGCCTATTAAGAAAGGTTCAATCTTTAAATTTTAAAATCATATCTTTTAGTTTCTTGTTAATCAAGTAATCAACTTTAATTTCAAAAATCAAATCTTTTTAATTTCCTTTTCAAATCCTTTTCAAATTAAATTTTCAATAATATCTTTCAATCATATCTTTTTCAAAACATAATTTCAAAATCTTTTCTAACTTCTTATCTTTTCAAAATTGATTTTCAAATCTTTTTCAATTAACTACTTGACTTTTTGTTTGATTTTAAAAGTTTTTTATTTCAATCATATCTTTTTCAAAACCACCTAACTAATTTTCCCTCTCTAATTTTCGAAAACCCCTCCCATCTTTTTCAAAATTCCTTTTTAATTAACTTTTTGTTTTAAATTCTAATTTAATTTAATTTTATTTTTCTTTTTAAATTTCGAATTATAACTAATAGTCAAAATAAAAACAAAATTTTTTTATCTATTTTATTTAATTTTCGAATTCTTCCCCCTCTCATCTCTTTCTATTTATTTAATTATCTACTAACACCCCTCTTTCATTCAAAAATTCGAACCCATTCTTCTTCTCTGTGTTCGAATTCCTATCTTCTCCTTCTTCTATTCTTCTCTTCTTCTACTCACATAAAGGAATCTCTATACTGTGACATAGAGGTTTCCATATTTTCTTTTCTGTTCTCTTCTTTTTCATATGAGCAGGAACAGGGATAAAGACATTCTTATTGAAGCTGATCCTGAACCTGAAAGGATTCTTAAGAGGAAACTAAGAGAAGCTAAAGCACAACCCTCTGGAGAGAACCTGACAGAAATTTTTGAAAAAGAAAGAGACATGGCCGAACCTAATAACAATGGTGGAGATGCAAGGAAGATGCTTGGTGACTTTATTGCACCATCTTCTAACTTCTATGGAAGAAGTATCTCACTTCCTGCAATTGGAGCAAACAATTTTGAGCTTAAGCCTCAATTGGTTTCTCTAATGCAGCAGAATTACAAGTTTCATGGACTTCCAATGGAAGATCCTCATCAGTTTTTAGCTGAATTCTTGCAAATATGTGACACTGTCAAGACCAATGGAATTGATCCCGAGGTCTACAGGCTTATGCTTTTCCGTTTTGCTGTAAGAGACAGAGCTAGAATATGGTTGGATTCACAACCTAAGGATAGCCTGAACTCTTGGGATAAGCTGGTCAGTGCTTTCCTGGCCAAATTCTTTCCACCTCAAAAGATGAGCAAGCTTAGAGTAGAAATCCAAAACCTTCAGACAAAAGGAAGGAGAATCCCTCTATGAAGCTTGGGAAAGATATAAGCAACTGATCAAAAGGTGTCCTACTGACATGCTTCCAGAATGGAGCATCATAAGTATATTCTATGATGGTCTGTCTGAGTTGTCAAAAATGTCATTGGACCATTCTTCAGGAGGATCTCTTCACATGAAAACCCCTGCAGAAGCTCAGGAACTCATTGAAATGGTTGCAAATAACCAGTTTATGTACACCTCTGAGAGGAATCCTGTGAACAATAGAACGCCTCAGAAGAAGGGAGTTCTTGAAATTGATACTCTGAATGCCATATTGGCTCAGAACAAAATATTGACTCAGCAAGTCAATATGATTTCTCAGAGTCTGAATGGATTGCAAGCTGCATCCAACAGTACTAAAGAGGCATCTTCTGAAGAAGAAGCTTATGATCCTGAGAACCCTGCAATAGCATAGGTGAATTACATGGGAGAACCCTATGAAAACACCTATAATCCTTCATGGAGAAATCATCCTAATCTCTCATGGAAGGATCAACAAAAGCCTTAACAGGCTTCAATAATAATGGTGGAAGAAATAGGTTTAGCAATAGCAAGCCTTTTCCATCATCTTCTCAGCAACAGACAGAGAATTCTGAACAGATCCATTCTAGCCTGGCAACCATAGTTTCTGATCTATCCAAGACCACACTAAGTTTCATGAATGAAACAAGGTCCTCCATTAGAAATTTGGAGGCACAGGTGGGTCAGCTGAGTAAGAAGATTACTGAAACTCCTCCCAGTACTCTCCCAAGCAATACAGAAGAAAATCCCAAGAGAGAGTGCAAGGCCATAATCTTACTTAGTGTGGCCGAATGCCCAGAGGAGGAGGAGGACGTGAATCCCAATGAGGAAGACCTCTTGGGACATCCTCTAGACAAAAAGGAGTTCCTTTTTGAGAAACCAAAGGAATCTGAGGCTCATACAGAGACCCTAGAGATTCCATTGGACCTTCTTCTGTCATTCATGAGCTCTGATGAATACTCTTCCTCTGAAGAAGATGAAGATACCATTGCAGAGCAAGTTGCTAAGTATCTAGGAGCAATCATGAAGTTGAATGCCAGTTTATTTGGTAATGAGACTTGGGAGGATGAACCCCCCTTGCTCACCAATGAACCGAGTGCACTAATGAGGCAGACATTGCCTCAGAAGAAACCGGATCCTGGAAAGTTCTTCATACCTTGCACCATAGGCACCATGACCTTTGAGAAAGCTCTGTGTGACCTTGGGTCAGGGATAAACCTCATGCCACTCTCTGTAATAGAGAAACTGGGAATCTTTGAGGTACAAGCTACAAGAATCTCATTAGAGATGGCAGACAAATCAATGAAACAGGCTTATGGAGTAGTAGAGGATGTGTTAGTAAAGGTTGAAGGCCTTTACATCCCTGCTGATTTCATAATCCTAGACACTGGGAAGGATGAGGATGAATCCATCATCCTTGGCAGACCCTTCCTAGCCTCAGCAAAAGTTGAGATTGATGTTAACAGAGGAGAGTTGGTCCTTCGGTTGAATGAGGGCTACCTTATATTTAAGACTCAAGGTTCTCCTTCTGTAACCATGGAGAGGAAGCATAAAAAGCTTCTCTTAATACAGAGTCAAACAAAACCCCCCACATTCAAACTCTAAGTTTGGTGTTGGGAAGCCACAACCAAACTCTAAGTTTGGTGTTAAGAGGCCCCAACCTTGCTCTGATTATCTGTGAGGCTCCATGAGAGCTCACTGTCAAGCTATTGACATTAAAGAAGCGCTTGTTGGGAGGCAACCCAATGTTATTTAATTATATCTATTTATTTTCCATTGCTATTTTATGTTTTCTTTAGGTTGATGATCATGTGAAGTCACAAAAACTACTGAAAAATCAAAAACAAAATGAAAAACAGCATTAAAAATAGCTCACCCTGGAAGAAGAGCTTACTGGCGTTTAAACGCCAGTAAGAAGTATCAAACTGGCATTTAACGCCAGAAAGAAGCATCAAGCTGGCGTTAAACGCCAGAAACAAGCACCAGACTGGCGTTTAACGCCAGAACAAAGCATGAAATTGGCGTTTAACGCCAAGAATGGGAGAAAAGCTGACGTTAAACGCTAGAAACAAGCAGCAAGCTGGCGTTTAACGCCAGACATGCATTCTAAGGGCGTTTTGCATGCCTAAATGGAGCAGAGATGCTAAGTCCTTGGCCCCTCAGGATCTGTGGACCCACAGGATCCCCACCTACTCCACCTCTTCTTCTCTCCTCTTCACACCCTTTCATAACACTCTTCCCTAAATACCCTTCACCAATCACCTCCATACCTCTTCCCCAAATACCCTTCATCAATCACCTCCATACCTCTTCCCCAAATACCCTTAACCACTCACATCCATCCACTCTTCCCCATAAACCCCACCTACCTCCAAAATTCAAATTCTTTTCCCTCCCAAACCCAACCCTAATGGCCGAAACCTACCCTTCCCCCCACCCCTATATAAACCCCTCAACACTAATCCATTTTCACACATTACAACCACCACTTCTCCCCCTTGGCCGAATACACCTTCTCCCTCCATCTCCTCCATTTTCTTCTTCTTTTACTACTTTCTTTCTTCTTTTGCTCGAGGACGAGCAAACCTTTTAAGTTTGGTGTGGTAAAAGCATTGCTTTTCTGTTTTTCCATAACCATTAATGGCACCTAAGGCCAGAGAAACCTCAAGAAAGAGGAAAGGGAAGGCAATTGCTTCCACCTCTGAGTCATGGGAGATGGAGAGATTCATCTCAAAGGTCCATCAAGACCACTTCTATGAAGTTGTGGCCAAGAAAAAGGTGATCCTTGAGGTCCCTTTTAAGCTCAAAAAGAGCGAGTATTCGGAGATCCGACAAGAGATTAGAAGAAGAGGATGGGAAGTTCTCTCTAATCCTATTCAACAAGTCGGGATCTTAATGGTTCAAGAGTTCTATGCAAATGCATGGATCACTAGGAACCATGATCAAAGTATGAACCCGAATCCAAAGAATTGGCTTACAATGGTTCGGGGGAAATACTTAGATTTCAGTCCGAAAAATGTAAGGTTGGCGTTCAACTTGCCAATGATGCAAGAAAACGCACGCCCCTACACTAGAAGGGTCAACTTTGATCAAAGGTTGGACCAAGTCCTCATGGACATATGTGTGGAAGGAGCTCAATGGAAAGTTGACTCAAGAGGCAAGCCGGTTCAATTGAGAAGACCGGACCTTAAGTCTGTAGCTAGAGGATGGTTGGAGTTCATCCAACGCTCTATCATTCCTACTAGCAACCGGTCTGAAGTTACTGTAGACCGGGCCATCATGATCCATAGTATCATGATTGGGGAGAAAGTGGAAGTTCATGAGATTATACCTCAAGAACTCTACAAGGTGGCTGACAAGTCCTCCACTTTGGCAAGGTTAGCATTTCCTCACCTTATTTGCCACCTCTGCAATTCGGCTGGAATTGACATAGAGGGAGATATCCTCATTGATGAGGACAAGCCCATCACTAAGAAAAGGATGGAGCAAACAAGAGATCATGGACCTTGATGAGCGGATAATTTATACGCTTTTTGACATTGTTTTTAGTATGTTTTTAGTAGGATCTAGTTACTTTTAGGGATGTTTTCATTAGTTTTTATGTTAAATTCACATTTCTGGACTTTACTATGAGTTTGTGTGTTTTTCTATGATTTCAGGTATTTTCTGGCTAAAATTGAGGGACTTGAGCAAAAATCAGATTCAGAGGTTGAAGAAGGACTGCTGATGCTGTTGGATTCTGACCTCCCTGCACTCAAAGTGGATTTTCTGGAGTTACAGAACTCGAAATGGCGTGCTTCCAATTGAGTTGGAAAGTAGACTTCCAGGACTTTCCAGCAATATATAATAGTCCATACTTTGGCCAAGAATAGATGACGTAAACTGGCGTTCAACGCCAGCTTTCTGCCCAAATCTGGCGTCCAGCGCCAGAAGAGGAGCCAAAACCAGAGTTGAACGCCCAAAATGGCACAAAAGCTGGCGTTCAACTCCAAGAAGGACCTCTACACGTGCAACACTCAAGCTCAGCCCAAGCACACACCAAGTGGGCCCCGGAAGTGGATTTATGCATCAATTACTTACTTCTGTAAACCCTAGTAGCTAGTTTATTATAAATAGGACCTTTTACTATTGTATTAGGTATCTTTGGACGCCTGGTTCTTAGATCAGAGGGGCTGGCCACACGGCCATGCCTGGACCTATCACTTATGTATTTTTAACGGTAGAGTTTCTACACTCCATAGATTAAGGTGTGGAGCTCTGCTGTTCCTCAAAGATTAATGCAAAGTACTACTATTTTCTATTCAATTCATCTTGTTTCGCTTCTAAGATATTCATTCGTACTTCAATCTGAATGTGATGAACGTGACAATCATCATCATTCCCTATGAACGCGTGCTTGACAACCACTTCCGTTCTACCTTCGACTGAATGAGTATCTCTGAGATCTCTTAATCGGAATCTTCGTGGCGTAAGCTAGAATGATGGCAGAATTCAAGAGAATCCGGAAGGTCTAAACCTTGTCTGTGATATTCCGAGTAGGATTCAATGATTGAATGACTGTGACGAGCTCCAAACTCGTGATTGCAGGGCGTTAGTGACAGACGCAAAAGGATAGTAAATCCTATTCCAGCATGATCGAGAACCGACAGATGAATAGCCGTGCTGTGACAGGGTGCGTTGACCATTTTCACTGAGAGGATAAGATGAAGCCATTGACAAGGGTGATGCCTCCAGACGATTAGCCGTGCCGTGACAGGGCATTGGATCATTTTCCCGAGAGATGACCGAAAGTAGCCATTGACAGTGGTGATGTATCACATAAAGCCAGCCATGGAAAGGAGTAAGACTGATTGGATGAAGACAGCAGGAAAGCAGAGGTTCAGAGGAACGAAAGCATCTCCATTCGCTTATCTGAAATTCTCACCAATGATTTACATAAGTATTTCTACCCCTATTCTATTAATTATTATTCGAAAACACCATTATCAATTTATATCTGCCTAACTAAGATTTGCAAGGTGACCATAGCTTGCTTCATACCAACAATCTCCGTGGGATTCGACCCTTACTCACGTAAGGTATTACTTGGACGACCCAGTGCACTTGCTGGTTAGTTACACGGAGTTGTGAACCATGGTCTTGGCATCATGTTTTTGGCGCCATTTCCAGGGAAAGAAAGAGCAATGAATTTTACATAATTAAAAGTGTAATCACGATTCCGCGTACCAAGTTTTTGGCGCCGTTGTCGGGGATTGTTCGAGTATGGACAACTGACGGTTCATCCTGTTGCTCAGATTAGGTAATTTTCTTTTTTGTTTTGTTTTCAAAAATTTTTCAAAAATCTTTCAAAAATTTTCCCATTTGTTTTCGAAAAAAAAATAATAAAAATGTTTTCAAAAATTTATTCAAAATTTTTAAGAATGAATTCTAGTGTTTCATGAAGCATGTGAAGCCTGGCTGGCTGTAAAGCCATGTCTAAATTTATTTGGACTGAGGCTTGCAATTTGTTATCAAGAGCAATATACTCTGATGTTAAAATGCTGAAGCTTGGCTGGCCATTGGCCATGTCTAGTGTTTTGGACCGGAACTTTCATTGAAAGCTTGGCTGGCTAGTGAGCCATGTCTAATTCCTGGACTGAAGCTTTAGACTAAGAATGCAAGATTCCTGGAATTCATATTAAAAATTTTGGAATCCTTATTTTTTCTTTTACAAATAATTTTCGAAAAAAAAATCCAAAAAAATTAGAAAATCATAAAAAGCAAAAATATTTTTGTGTTTCTTGTTTGAGTCTTGAGTCATGTTATAAGTTTGGTGTCAATTGCATGTGCATCCTGCATTTTTCGAAAATTCTCATGCATTCATAGTGTTCTTCATGATCTTCAAGTTGTTCTTGGTAAGTCTTCTTGTTTGATCTTGATGATTTTTTTTTTTGTGTCTTTTATTGTTTTTCATATGCATTCTTGAATTCTTAGTGTCTAAAGCATTAAAGAATTCTAAGTTTGGTGTCTTGCATGTTTTCTTTGCATTAAAATTTTTTCAAAATTGTGTTCTTGATGTTCATCATGATCTTCATAGTGTTCTTGGTGTTCATCTTGATATTCATAGCATTCTTGCATGCATCACATGTTTTGATCTAAAAATTTCATGCATTGCATCTTTTTAGTATTTTTCTCTCTCATCATAAAACTTTCAAAAATCAAAAAAAATATTTTTCCATTTTTCTCTCATCAAATTCGAAAATTTGGATTGACTTTTTCAAAAATTTTAAAAATCAAGTTGTTTCTTATGAGTCAAATCAAATTTTCAATTTGAAAATCTCATCTTTTTCAAAATCTTTTTCAAAAATCAAATCTTTTTCAAAATTCTTAGTTATTTTCGAAAATTACAAAAATATTTTCCAAAAATCTTTTTCTTATTTTTTTCATGATTTTCGAAAATAACATCAACAATTAATGTTTTGATTCAAAAATTTCAAGTTTGTTACTTGCTTGTTAAGAAAGATTCAAACTTTAAGTTCTAGAATCATATCTTGTGATTTCTTATGAATCAAGTCATTAATTGAGATTTTAAAAAATCAAATCTTTTTCAAAACTAATTTCTAAAATATCTTCTCATCTTATCTTTTTCAAAAATCTAATTTCAAAATATCTTTTCTAACCTCCTAACTTTTTATCTTTTCAAAATTTGTTTCAACTAACTAACTAACTTTTTGTTTGTTTCTTAACTTTTTCAAAACTACCTAACTAACTCTCTCTCTCTAATTTTCGAAAATATCTTCCCTCTTTTTCAAAAATTTATTTTTAATTAACTAATTATTCTTATTTTTATTTTTTATTTTAAAAATTTTCGAAAAATACTAACATTTTTCAAAAACCATTTTCGAAAATCACTAACTCTTTTTCAAAAATATTTTTCGAAAATTCTCCCTCTCCCATCTTATTCTATTTATTTATTCATTTACTAACATCTCATCTCACATCTCAACCCTCCTCACAGTTGTGTTTCTTCCATTACATTACATTCTTTGTCTCCTCCTCTGTTCTTCCACTCACAAAGGGATCCCTATACTGTGGTATAAAGGATCTCTATTATTATTATTATTTTTCTGTGCCTTCTTCTTTGTCATATGAGCAGGAGCAAGGATAAGAACATTCTTGTGGAAGCAGATCCAGAACCTGAAAGGACTCTGAAAAGGAAACTAAGAGAAGCTAAAATACAACAATCCAGAGATAACCTTTCAGAAATTTTTGAACAGGAAGAGGAGATGGCAGCCGAAAATAATAATAATGTAAGGAAGATGCTTGGTGACTTTACTGCACCAAATTCCAATTTACATGGAAGAAGCATCTCCATTCCTGCCATTGGAGCAAACAACTTTGAGCTGAAACCTCAGTTAGTTTCTCTGATGCAGCAGAACTGCAAGTTTCATGGACTTCCATCTGAAGATCCTTTTCAGTTCTTAACTGAATTCTTGCAGACATGTGATACTGTTAAGACTAATGGAGTAGATCCTGAAGTCTACAGGCTCATGCTTTTCCCTTTTGCTGTAAGAGACAGAGCTAGAATGTGGTTGGATTCTCAACCCAAAGACAGCCTGAACTCTTGGGATAAGCTGGTCACGGCTTTCTTAGCCAAGTACTTTCCTCCTCAAAAGCTGAGCAAGCTTAGAGCTGATGTTCAAACCTTCAGACAGAAAGAAGGTGAATCCTTCTATGAAGTTTGGGAAAGATACAAACAGTTGACCAAAAAGTGTCCTTCTGACATGCTTTTAGAATGGACCATCCTGGATATATTCTATGATGGTTTATCTGAGCTATCAAAAATGTCACTGGACACTTCTGCAGGTGGATCCATTCACCTAAAGAAAACGCCTGCAGAAGCTCAAGAACTCATTGACATGGTTGCTAATAACCAGTTCATGTACACTTCTGAAAGGAATCCTGTGAATAATGGGACGCCTATGAAGAAGGGAGTTCTTGAAGTTGATACTTTGAATGCCATATTAGCTCAGAACAAAATATTGACTCAGCAAGTCAATATGATTTCCCAGAGTCTGAATGGAATGCAAGCTGCATCCAACAGTACTCAAGAGGCTTCTTATGAAGAAGAAGCTTATGATCCTGAGAACCCTGCAATAGCAGAGGTGAATTACTTAGGTGAACCTTATGGAAACACCTATAACTCATCATGGAGAAATCATCCAAATTTCTCATGGAAGGATCAAAAGCCTCAACAAGGCTTTAATAATGGTGGAAGAAATAGGTTTAACAATAATAAACCTTTTCCATCATCCACTCAGCAACAGACAGAGAACTCTGAACAAAATGCTTCTAATTTAGCAAATCTAGTCTCTGATCTATCCAAGGCCACTGTGAGCTTCATGAATGAAACAAGGTCTTCCATTAAAAATTTGGAAGCACAAGTGGGCCAGCTGAGTAAAAGGATCACTGAAATCCCTCCCAGTACTCTCCCAAGCAATACAGAAGAGAACCCAAAAGGAGAGTGCAAGGCCATTGACATAAGCACCATGGCCGAACCTACAAGGGGAGTGGAGAACGCAAATCCCAAGGAGGAAAACCTCCTAGGACGTCCAGTGATCAATAAGGAGCTTCCCTCTGAGGAACAAAAGGACTCTGAGGCTCATCTAGAGACCATAGAGATTCCATTGAACCTCCTTATGCCCTTCATGAGCTCTGATGAGTATTCCTCTTCTGAAGAGAATGAGGATGTTACTGAAGAGCAAACTGCCAAGTTTCTTGGTGCAATCATGAAGCTAAATGCCAAACTATTTGGCATTGATACTTGGGAAGTTGAACCTCCCTTGTTCATCAATGAACTAAGTGATCTGGATCAACTGACATTGCCTCAGAAGAGACAGGATCCTGGAAAGTTCATAATACCTTGTACCATAGGCACCATGATCTTTAAGGCTCTGTGTGACCTTGATTCAGGAATAAACCTCATGCCCCTCTCTGTAATAGAGAAACTGGGAATCTATGGGGTGCAAGCTGCTAAAATCTCATTAGAGATGGCAGACAGTTCAAGAAAACAGGCTTATGGACAAGTAGAGGACGTGTTAGTAAAGGTTGAAGGCCTTTACATCCCTGCTGATTTCATAGTCCTGGATACTGGAAAGGAAGAGGACGAATCCATCATCCTAGGAAGACCTTTCCTGGCCACAGCAAGAGCTGTGATTTATGTTGACAGAGGTGAAATAGTCCTTCAATGGAATGAGAACTCCCTTGTGTTTAAAACTCAAGGATCTCCCTCTGCAACCATGGAGAGAAAGCAGAAAAAGCTTCTCTCAAAGCAGAGTCAACCAGAGCCCCCACAGTCAAACTCTAAGTTTGGTGTTGGGAGGCCACAACCAAACTCTAAGTTTGGTGTTGAACTCCCATATCCAAACTCTAAGTTTGGTGTTGGAGAGTTTCAACAATGCTCTGAACATCTGTGAGGCTCCATGAGAGCCCACTGTCAAGTTATTGACATTAAAGAAGCGCTTGTTGGGAGGCAACCCAATTTTTATTTATCTAACTATATTTTTCTTAGTTATATGTCTTTGTAGGTTCATGATCATGTGGAGTCACAAAATAAATATAAAAATTGAAAACGAAATCAAAAACAACAGAAGAAAAATCACACCCTGGAGGAGCATCTGTCTGGCGTTCAGCGCCAGAACAGAGCATGGTTCTGGCGTTGAACGCCCAAAATGGGCAGCTTCTGGGTGCTGAACGCCAGAACAGTCATGGTTCTGGCGTTCAACGCCAGAAATGGCACACAAATGGGCGTTGAACACCCAAAATGGCCACCAACCTGGCGCTGAACGCCCAGAGTTGTGTGCAAAGGCATTTTTACATGCCTAATGGGTGCAGGGATGTAAATCCTTGAACACAGGATCCACTCAGGATCTGTGGACCCCACAAGATCCCCACCTACCTCCACTCACTTCTTCTCACCACTCTCTTTCACACAACCCCATAAACACTCTTCCCCAAAAACCCTTCACCAATCACCTCAATCTCTCTTCCCCATCACCTCTTCACCACTCACATCCATCCACTCTTCCCCATAAACCTACCTCATAAACTCCACCTACCTTCAAAATTCAAAACCAATTTCCCACCCAAACCCACCCATATAGCCGAAACCTTTTCCCCCCTCCCTTCCCTATATAAAGCCCTCCATTCTTCATCAAATTCACACAACACACCCCTCTACACTCTTCTTGGCCGAAACACTCCCCACTCTCCCTCTCCTCCATTTCTTCTTCTTCTTCATCTATCCTTTCTTTTATTGCTCGAGGGCGAGCAATATTCTAAGTTTGGTGTGGTAAAAGCATAAGCTTTTTGTTTTTCCATTACCATTGATGGCACCTAAGACCGGAGAATCCTCTAGAAAGGGGAAAGGGAAGACAAAAGCTTCCACATCCGAGTCATGGGAGATGGAAAGGTTCATCTCCAAAGCCCATCAAGACCACTTCTATGATGTTGTGGCCAAGAAGAAGGTGATCCCTGAGGTCCCTTTCAAACTCAAAAGAAATGAGTATCCGGAGATTCGACATGAAATTCAAAGAAGATGTTGGGAAGTTCTAACAAATCCCATCCAACAAGTCGGCATCCTAATGGTTCAAGAGTTCTATGCTAATGCATGGATCACCAAGAACCATGATCAAAGTAGGAACCCGGATCCAAAGAACTATGTTACAATGGTTCGGGGGAAATACTTAGATTTTAGTCCGGAGAATGTGAGGTTGGCGTTCAACTTGCCAAACATGGAAGAGAACGCACGCCCCTACACAAGGAGAGTCAACTTTGATCAAAGGTTGGACCAAGTCCTTATGGACATATGTGTAGAAGGAGCTCAATGGAAGATTGACTCCAAAGGCAAGCCGGTTCAACTAAGAAGATTGGACCTCAAGCCTATAGCTAGAGGATGGTTGGAGTTCATTCAATGCTCAATCATTCCCACTAGCAACCGGTCTGAAGTTACTATAGACCGGGCCATCATGATCCATAGCATCATGATTGGAGAAGAGGTGGAAGTTCATGAGATTATACCTCAAGAACTCTACAAGGTGGCTGACAAGTCCTCCACTATGGCAAGGTTAACCTTCCCTCACCTCATTTGCCATCTATGTTACTCAGCTGGAGCTTTCATAGAAGGAGACATTCCTATTAAGGAAGAGAAGCCCATCACTGAGAAGAAGATGGAGCAAGCAAGAGAGCCCATTCATGGAGCTCAAGAGGCGTATGAAGCTCATCACCATGAGATCCCGGAGATGCCTCAAATGCACTTTCCTCCACAAAACTATTGGGAGCAAATCAACACCTCCTTAGGAGAATTGAGTTCCAATATGGGACAACTAAGGGTGGAACATCAAGAGCACTCCATCATGCTTCATGAAATAAGAGAAGATCAAAAATCAATGAGGGAGGAGCAACAAAGACAAGGAAGAGACATAGAAGAGCTCAAGGACATCATTGGTTCCTCAAGAAGGAAACGCCACCATCACTAAGGTGGATTCATTCCTTGTTCTTGCTTTCTCTGTTTTTCGTTTTCTATGTTATGTGCTTGTCTATGTTTGTGTCTTCATTACATGATCATTAGTAGTTAGTAACTATGTCTTAAAGTTATGAATGTCCTATGAATCCATCACCTCTCTTAAATGAAAAATGTTTTAATTCAAAAGAACAAGAAGTACATGAGTTTCGAATTTATCCTTGAACTTAGCTTAATTATATAGATGTGGTGACAATGCTTCTTGTTTTCTGAATGTATGCTTGAACAGTGCATATGTCTTTTGAAGTTGTTGTTTAAGAATGTTAAATATGTTGGCTCTTGAAGGAATGATGACTAGGAGACATGTTATTTGATAATCTGAAAAATCATAAAAATGATTCTTGAAGCAAGAAAAAGCAGCAAAGAACAAAGCTTGCAGAAAAAAAAAAGGGGCGAAAAAAATAGAAAAAAAAAGAAAGAGAAAAAGCAAGCAGAAAAAGCCAATAACCCTTAAAACCAAAAGGCAAGGGCAAATAAAAAGGATCCCAAGGCTTTGAGCATCAGTGGATAGGAGGGCCTAAAGGAATAAAATCCTGGCCTAAGCGGCTAAACCAAGCTGTCCCTAACCATGTGCTTGTGGCGTATAGGTGTCAAGTGAAAACTTGAGACTGAGCGGTTAAAGTCAAGGTCCAAAGCAAAAAAAGAGTGTGCTTAAGAACCCTGAACACCTCTAATTGGGGACTTTAGCAAAGCTGAGTCACAATCTGAAAATGTTCACCCAATTATGTGTCTGTGGCATTTATGTATCCGGTGGTAATACTGGAAAACAAAGTGCTTAGGGCCACGGCCAAGACTCATAAAGAAGCTGTGTTCAAGAATCATCATACTGAACTAGGAGAGTCAATAACACTATCTGAACTCTGAGTTCCTATAGATGCCAATCATTCTAAACTTCAATGGATAAAGTGAGATGCCAAAACTATTCAAGAGGCAAAAAGCTATAAGTCCCGCTCATATGATTGAAGCTATGTTTCACTGATAGTTTGGAATTTATAGTATATTCTCTTCTTTTTATCCTATTTGATTTTCAGTTGCTTGGGAACAAGCAACAATTTAAGTTTGGTGTTGTGATGAGCGGATAATTTATACGCTTTTTGACATTGTTTTTAGTATGTTTTTAGTAGGATCTAGTTACTTTTAGGGATGTTTTCATTAGTTTTTATGTTAAATTCACATTTCTGGACTTTACTATGAGTTTGTGTATTTTTCTGTGATTTCAGGTATTTTCTGGCTGAAATTGAGGGACTTGAGCAAAAATCAGATTCAGAGGTTGAAGAAGGACTGCTGATGCTGTTGGATTCTGACCTCCCTGCACTCAAAGTGAATTTTCTGGAGCTACAGAACTCGAAATGACGCGATTCCAATTGCGTTGGAAAGTAGACTTCCAGGGCTTTCCATAAATATATAATAGTCTATACTTTGGCCAAGAATAGACGACGTAAACTGGCGTTCAACGCCAGCTTTCTGCCCAAATCTGGCGTCCAGCGCCAGAAAAGGAGCCAAAACCAGAGTTGAACGCCCAAAATGGCACAAAAGCTGGCGTTCAACTCCAAGAAGGACCTCTACATGTGCAACACTCAAGCTCAGCCCAAGCACACACCAAGTGGGCCCCGGAAGTGGATTTATGCATCAATTACTTACTTCTGTAAACCCTAGTAGCTAGTTTATTATAAATAGGACCTTTTACTATTGTATTAGGTATCTTTGGATGCCTGGTTCTTAGATCAGAGGGGCTGGCCACACGGCCATGCCTGGACCTATCACTTATGTATTTTTAACGGTAGAGTTTCTACACTCCATAGATTAAGGTGTGGAGCTCTGCTGTTCCTCAAAGATTAATGCAAAGTACTACTATTTTCTATTCAATTCATCTTGTTTCGCTTCTAAGATATTCATTCGTACTTCAATCTGAATGTGATGAACGTGACAATCATCATCATTCCCTATGAACGCATGCCTGACAACCACTTTCGTTCTACCTTCGACTGAATGAGTATCTCTGAGATCTCTTAATCGGAATCTTCGTGGCGTAAGCTAGAATGATAGCAGCATTCAAGAGAATCCGGAAGGTCTAAACCTTGTCTGTGGTATTCCGAGTAGAATTCAATGATTGAATGACTGTGACGAGCTCCAAACTCGCGATTGCAGGGCGTTAGTGACAGACACAAAAGGATAGTAAATCCTATTCCAGCATGATCGAGAACCGACAGATGAATAGCCGTGCCGTGACAGGGTGCGTTGACCATTTTCACTGAGAGGATAAGATGAAGCCATTGACAAGGGTGATGCCTCCAGACGATTAGCCGTGCCGTGACAGGGCATTGGATCATTTTCCCGAGAGATGACCGAAAGTAGCCATTGACAGTGGTGATGTATCACATAAAGCCAGCCATGGAAAGGAGTAAGACTGATTGGATGAAGACAGCAAGAAAGCAGAGGTTCAGAGGAACGAAAGCATCTCCATTCGCTTATCTGAAATTCTCACCAATGATTTACATAAGTATTTCTACCCCTATTCTATTAATTATTATTCGAAAACACCATTATCAATTTATATCTGCCTAACTGAGATTTGCAAGGTGACCATAGCTTGCTTCATACCAACAATCTCCGTGGGATTCGACCCTTACTCACGTAAGGTATTACTTGGACGACCCAGTGCACTTGCTGGTTAGTTACACGGAGTTGTGAACCATGGTCTTGGCATCATGTTTTTGGCGCCATTTCCAGGGAAAGAAAGAGCAATGAATTTTACATAATTAAAAGTGTAATCACGATTCCGCGTACCAGACCTCAATAAGAGCATGAGGAAATTCCTCACCATGAAATCCCTGAGATGCCTCAAGGGATGCACTTCCCTCCACAAAACTATTGGGAGCAAATCAACACCTCCCTAGGAGAATTAAGTTCCAACATGGGACAACTAAGGATGGAACACCAAGAGCACTCCATCATTCTCTATGAGATTAGAGAAGATCAAAGAGCTATGAGGGAGGAGCAACAAAGACAAGGAAGAGACATAGAGGAGCTCAAGAACATCATTGGTTCTTCAAGAGCAAAAGGACGCCACCCTTACTAAGATAGACCCGTTCCTTAATCTCCTTGTTCTTATTTTTTCTGTTTTTCGTTTACTATGCTCTATGTTTATTTATGTTTATGTCTTTATTACATGATCATTAGTGTTTAGGTGTCTATGTCTTAAAGCTATGAATGTCCTATGAATCCATCACCTCTCTTAAATGAAAAATGTTTTAATTACAAAAGAATAAGAAGTACATGAATTTCGAATTCATCCTTGAAATTAGTTTAATCATTTTGATGTGGTGACAATACTTTTTGTTTTCTGAATGAATGCTTGAACAGTGCATATGTCTTTTGAATTTGTTATTTATGAATGTTAAAATTGTTGGCTCTTGAAAGAATGATGAAAAAAGAGAAATATTATTTGATAATCTAAAAAATCATAAAAATGATTCTTAAAGCAAGAAAAAGCAGTGAATAGAGAAAATCTTGCGAAAAAAAAGAAAAAAAAAAAGAAAAAAAAGCAAGAAAAAGAAAAAGCAAGCAGAAAAAGTCAATAGCCCTTAAAACCAAAAGGCAAGGGTAATAAAAAGGATCCAAGGCTTTGAGCATCAGTGGATAGGAGGGCCCAAAAGGAATAAAATCATGGCCTAAGCGGCTAAACCAAGCTGTCGCTAACCACGTGCTTGTGGCGTGAAGGTGTCAAGTAAAAAGCTTGAAACTGAGCGGTTAAAGTCGAGATCCAAAGCAAAAACAGAGTGTGCTTAAGAACCCTGGACACCTCTAATTGGGGGACTTTAGCAAAGCTGAGTCACAATCTGAAAAGGTTCACCCAATTATGTGTCTGTGGCATTTATGTATCTGGTGGTAATACTGGAAAACAAAGTGCTTAGGGCCACGGCCAAGACTCATAAAGTAGCTGTGTTCAAGAATCAACATACTAAACTAGGAGAATCAATAACACTATCTGAATTCGAAGTTCCTATAGATGCCAATCATTCTGAACTTCAAGGGATAAAGTGAGATGCCAAAACTGTTCAGAGGCAAAAAGCTACTAGTCCCGCTCATTTAATTGGAGCTAAGTTTCATTGATATTTTGGAGTTTATAGTATATTCTCTTCTTTTTATCCTATTTGATTTTCAGTTGCTTGGGGACAAGCAACAATTTAAGTTTGGTGTTGTGATGAGCGGATAATTTATATGCTTTTTGGCATTGTTTTTACATAGTTTTCAGTATGATTTAGTTAGTTTTTAATATATTTTTATTAGTTTTTAAATAAAAATCACATTTCTGGACTTTACTAGGAGTTTGTATGTTTTTTTGTGATTTCAGGTAATTTCTGGCTGAAATTGAGGGACTTGAGCAAAAATCTTATTCAGAGGCTGAAGAAGGACTACATATGCTGTTGGATTCTGACCTCCCTGCACTCGAAGTGGATTTTCTGGAGCTACAGAAACCCAATTGGAACGCTCTCAATTGCGTTAGAAAGTAGACATCCAGGGCTTTCCAGAAATATATAATAGTTCATACTTTTCTCGAGTTTAGACGATGCAAACTGGCATTCAACACTAACTCTCTGCCCTATTCTGGAGTTAAACGCCAGAAACAGGTTGCAAATCAGAGTTAAACGCCAGAAACAAGCTACAACCTGGCGTTTAACTTCAAAAAGAGTCTCTACATATGAAAGCTCAATGCTCAGCCCAAGCACACACCAAGTGGGCCTGGAAGTGGATTTCTACATCATTTACTTATCTCTGTAAACCCTAGTAACTAGTTTAGTATAAATAGAACTTTTTACTATTGTTTTTATGATCTTTTGAAAATCTTTACATCTTTTGATCATCTTTAGATCATTTTGTACACGTTTAGGAGGCTGGCCATTCAGCCATGCCTAGACCTTGTTCTTATGTATTTTCAACGGTAGAGTTTCTACACACCATAGATTAAGGTGTGGAGCTCTGCTGTTCCTCATGAATTAATGCAAAGTACTATTATTTTTCTATTCAACTCAAGCCTATTTCTTCTCTAAGATATTCATTCGCACACAAGAACATGATGAATGTGATGATTATGTGACGCTAATCACCATTCTCACTTATGAACGCATGCCTGACAAACACTTCCGTTCTACATGAAAGCAAGCTTGAATGCATATCTCTTAGCCTCCTGATTTACGATCAGAGTCTTCGTGGTATAGGCTAGAATTATTGACGGCCATTCTTGAGATCCGAAAAGTCTAAACCGTGTCTGTGGTATTCCGAGTAGGATCTGGGAAGGGATGGCTGTGACGAACTTCAAACTCGCGAGTGTTGGGTGTAGTGACAGACGCAAAAGGATCACTGGATCCTATTCCAGCATGATTGAGAACCGACAGATGATTAGCCATACGGTGACAGCGCATTTGGACCATTTTCACTGAGAGGACGGGATGTAGCCATTGACAACGGTGATGCCCAACATACAACTTGTCATGGAAAGGAGTATGAGTGATTGGATGAAAACAGTAGGAAAGCAGAGGTTCAGAAGGAACAAAAGCATCTCCATACGCTTATCTGAAATTCTCACCAATGAATTACATAAGTATCTCTATCTTTATTTTATATTTTATTTATCTTTTAATTATCAAATCTTCATAACCATTTGAATCTGCCTGACTGAGATTTACAAGATGACCATAACTTGCTTCAAGCCGACAATCTCTGTGGGATCGACCCTTACTCACGTAAGGTTTATTACTTGGACGACCCAGTGCACTTGCTGGTTAGTTGTGCGAAGTTGTGAAAAAGAACTAAGATTATGAACGTGCGTATTAAGTTTTTGGCGCCGTTACTAAGGAATGAACAATCACGATTTCGTGCACCAATTATGTTAGAAGTGAGAAAGATAAAGCTCTTCCTTATGGCATGCTCTTAACTTGCATTTTTGAACATTTTGGTGTTGATTTGTCTAATGAGTCATATGAGAATAGACACTCTTATCTAAAGAGAGGTGGTTTAGTGAAACAGCATAAGAGACCTACTCGCTCTAAAAGGGTGGTTCTAGATGATGAAGATGATGAATTCATTCCTGAGGATTCTCCTCCTCCTTCTACCGAGGACACTTCCATCTCCACTGGACAAAAATTTGCTCTGTTTAATGTTGTTAAAGATGTAGTCCAAGAGTTTGTCTCCCAATCAAATCATATGATTGCCATGAGTAAGGAACAAAGAAAGCTAGCAAGCAAGTATGAGAACTTCCTCCGAAAATCAAGAGATTGAGTGACTATTTTTCTCAAGTTTATTGATAATCTCCAACAAGATGAAGATGCTGCCACCAAGGTAGCAAAAATCGCGTCTTTAATCGTAGAAACGGGCGATTCTACGTTCCTGCAAGTGTTGTGCGTGTCCGTTTCTACTTCTGTTCCTGATAAAACTCAGAAACATAGAATCGCCGTGGAAGATCGTGGGATCGTGAAATCGTCTTTGTCTCCCCCGCGTCAAGAGCGAGACAATTTGGAAGATGAATAGCAGTGGGTTTGGGATGACCCGCCTGGCCCAACCCGAATCTAACAAAAAAACCTTCGATTTCTTCACCGCCTTAATTCAATCTTTTCAATTTCAGTTTTAATTTGAAATATTGTAACCTCCCTATCACTCTCCTACTCTCCCTGACTGGCTGACTCCCACTTCCCTAACCTATCGCTATTCCAGTTCTGCACTTTTATGGTTTTTATTTTGGGACTCTGCACTTCTGCGGTTCTGCCATTGTTGCCTTCTCCACAGTTAGCATCTTCAACTCTGGTTTGTGCATGTAAGATCCTCGACTCCTTCTCATGCTTCTTGATTTTAATTTCTTTACCATCATTATATTCAACAAATTAGCAAATAAATTGTAGTTGGCTCGTTGCCAATATGATATGAATCATATGATACACTTATAAATATTTGGAATTTGGAATCGAGATTAGGACGTCAGGGTTTAGGTGCATATGCTTTACCTGTTATTGTTATTCACAATTCACAAAGATCAAAGAGTGATATATTTCTATTGCTACAGGATAAAGCCTAAATGCTTACATTACATAGTAACATAGTTAATTATATATTCATTTATATACTTTACTTATGAATGTTTAAACTTTATTTTAAGTTTTACCTATATGCTCTATTTAATTTCAATACTTTAATTTAGTTGTTATTGGATACGAATAAGAATTGTGGTATCAATTTTATTTGTTCTTTGTTTTTAATTATGAAAAATACTTTTGCTAATATCACTTTGTTGATATGTGAGAAAAATTGCAGCTGCTGGCCTGCTGCTTCTCAAAGACTCAAAGTTAATAAATCTAGTGAAGTATCTCAAGTTCTCAACTCTCAAATTTAAAGACTCTGAGGTAAGCTTCTCAAATAATTAAAATGGAGTTTAAGCTTACTACTATAAATCAAATAAGTAATATAATCTATTCTCAATTGTGAACTTGCTGACATCAAATTGGAGTTTCTTATACCAAGTATATTATTAGACAGTAGATAATAGAACAAAGTTATTGATTAAAATAAAGATCATTTATGTTAGTATTTAGATAATAGTGGCATGTATGTTTATTTGTTCAATTGACTAGCATTAGTAGATATATATACTTTTGTATATAAGTTTGTTCTAGAAGAAAATTTATAATTCCATCTTGTTAAAGATTGTTAACTATTTAATGAAACTAGTGACAATATCCGATATTTATATAGGCCTTTGTGTAATTGTGTATTAATATTTAGCATATTTAGCTCTTGTGCTGTAATTGGTAATTAGTTGCTTCAATTGATGTGTTTGAGAGTATAGATAGGAATTTATGTTACAAGGAACACGTTCATATCTTTGGTAATGTTCAATATGATTTTATTTTCTTTTTAATGCTAGCTAGCTAGGCACGGATGAAACAAATATTTTGGAGTTCATGATCTGTTCAAGAAGTGGTTATGGAGTTTTCTTGATAAGTTATTTTTGGTTATGATGTTTCATAAATCCTGAAATCCTTTGTGTAGTGAATTTGATATATACTGCACCATTTTCTTTTGAAAATTATGTGAATTTGTTGCATTTTTTATAGTAATATTTAAGTATTCTCACTTGATAATGTATTCATTAGTTTGCTGTATATCAAATTGTTCAAATTTTATTAATGTACTGTATTATTTGTTTATTACTACTATATTTGGGGCTTTAAGCCCCTTCCCTCGAAAAAAAAATTAATACTATATTATCACTTCAAAAGCCATAGTTTAGTCTTAAGGAATTAATTGTTTTCTTCTATTTATTTAGGTTTGAAATGGCTTCAAATGCAAAAAATGGTGGAAATAATACTGGGGCTGAAACTGTTGGTGGTGGTGCATCCGAGAAGGTCGCTAAAAATACTCCAGGAAATAGGAGTGACAAAGCTTGGAAGCATGGGATTTCTATTGATGGAGATGCCAAGAAAATAAAATGTAAGTATTGTGATAAGGTTGTGACAGGATGAGTGTATAGGTTGAAACATCATTTGGCAGGAACAAAAAAAGATGTTGAACCTTGTATGAGTGTTTCTGATGAGGTTAAAAAGGAGATGTTTGATATTGTTGTTGGTTTGCAAAAAATTTTAGTTAAGAAGACAAGAGACTTTGAGAAAAAGATACAAAGTAAAGATGAAGGAATAGAAGAAGAAGGGGATGCTTTAGTTGGTGAGAAAAGAAAGGGAAAAGAAATAGAGACACTAGCAAGTCTCTTTAAGAAAAGGGGTGTGAGCACTCAAACAACAATCAACTCTATTTTTAAGAAGGGTCTAAGGAAAGAGGCGTGTGATGAAATTGCTTCATTCATCTACAATAATTCTATTCCCTTTAATATTGCAAGATCTGAAGAATATCATAGCATGTTTGAGAAGGTTGCCCGCTATGGATTAGGATTCAAGCCACCCTCTTGTGATGAGTTAAGAGGAAAATTATTGAAGAAGAAGGTAGAGTCAACCAAATTAACATTAGAAGACCATAAAGTTGAATGGAAGAAAAGTGGATGCACTATTATGACAGATGGTTGGATGGATAAAAGAAGGAGAACTATTCTCAACTTCCTTGTGAATAGTCCTAAGGGAACTGTTTTCTTGAAATCGATTAATGCTTCTGATATATGCAAAACAGCTGAAAAGGTATTCAAGATGATTGATGAAGTTGTAGAGGAAGTGGGAGAAGAGAATGTGGTTCAAGTTGTAACTGATAATGCAGCTAACTACAAAAAGGCAGGACAAATGTTGATGGAAAAGAGAAAGAATCTTTATTGGACGCCTTGTGCCGCTCATTGCATTGATTTGATGCTTGAAGATTTTGAGAAGAAGCTAGCTCTTCACAAAGACACCATTGCCAAAGGAAGAAGACTTACCACTTACATATATTCTAGGACTTCTCTAATTTCCCTTTTGCAACAACACACCAAAGGAAGAGATTTGGTGAGACCAGGTATGACAAGATTTGCTACTTCCTACCTTACTTTGGATAGTCTTAATGAGAAAAAGAATCCAATAATTAGAATGTTCATCTCGGATGAGTGGAAGGCAAGCAAGTGTTCAAAGACAAGGGATGGAAAAAATATTGAAAATATTGTTTTGGATAAAACATTTTGGAAAAACATTATCCATTGCTTGAGAGGTGCTTATCCTCTTCTTCACGTGCTCCGTATAGTGGATTCAAAGGAAAAACCAGCTATGGGATACATGTATTCTGAAATTGATTGTGCAAAAGAAAAGATTAAAGATGCTTTTCAAAGTGTTGAAGCAAGGTGATAAAACTAGTAATAAGTAAACATTTTTCTTTCAGTATTACCATTTAATTATTTACTAATTAGGTAATTGTCTAATTCATTATTTCAATGTTCTTTTTAGTTATAAGCCTTTGTGGGATATTATTGATGCAAGATGGGACAAGCAACTCTTTAAGCCTTTGCATGCTGCAGGCTATTATTTGAATCCACAAATTCATTATAGTCCTAATTTTAAGGTTGAGTATGATGTTAAGAAAGGACTTTATGATTGTTTGGATATACTTGTGGGAGATCCTGCACTCATTACAATTATTGATAGTCAACTTGAAGATTTCAAGGGTAAGGCTAAATTTTTTGGTAGAGATGTAGCCAAGAATGCTCTCAAAACCAAAACACCTTCACAATGGTGGGATTCTTATGGGGATGAACATCCAGAACTTCAAAAATTTGCTATCCATGTCTTGAGCTTGACTTGTAGTTCATCGGGATGTGAGCGCAATTGGAGTGCTTTTGAGATGGTAAACTTTTAATTTGATACTAGTTTAGGGATTTATTTTCTAAATTATAGAATTAGTTAATTATTCAATTCTATTACTTTCTAATTAGCATATGTATTTATTTTAAATAAATGTTAATAAATTTTGATATTATTAGGTTCACACGAAAAGAAGAAATCGTTTGAAGACAAGTACAATGAATGACGTTGTTTTCGTGATGACCAATTCAAGATTGGCAAGAAAGAAGCCATCAAAAAATACTGCTGACTATAGTCTTGAAGACTTGGATTCAGATGAAGAATGGATTGTGGAAGATGAAAATATGATGGAAAATTTGGAGGAGTTTAACACACAAAATGATGTAAACTTAGCCCCTCAAGAAAATGGAGGTAAAGATGAGAGTCCTTTGATTGATTTGGAGATTCCTCTTCTTGATGATGATGCTTTCAATGAGCTTCTCAACTTTCCTCCTAATGGAAATCAAAATGTTGGAGAACATAATGATTATGACGTTAATGAATTGTTCTAGTTTTTATATTTTTTAGGATGATGTTATGTTATCTTCTTTATATTTGCGATGTTTCATATTAGACTTGTGGCTAGTTTATATTTTTATCTTTGAACTTTACAAATGTTGCATTTTGTTATATATTTATGCTACTTTAGCTTTATTTTATCATCATGTTATTATTTATGATATTTTTGTCAAATTTAAATTTTTATTTTTATTTAAATTACTTAATTTTATCATATTATATTGCTCTAATAATTGATATTAATAAATTTATATATTTAATAAAATCTTACATTCCGTTTTACAATTTTACGTTCTACGATTTTTAATTATCTTTTCGATTTTATATAAAATCTCGATTTTCGCTACCTTGGCTGCCACTGATGTTGAAGAAGAAGCTGATTCTGAGAAAAATGGTTCAGATGCCTAGATTTGTCTCATGTTGCTGCTGTCCTGGGTTCACTTTTGTCTCATGACACTGTTTTTCCTGTTACTTTTGAACTACTTTCTATTTATTTAGGATGACTGTAATATTTTAACTACTGCTGCATTTACTTTCAATTAATTTAGTGTTTAGACTTTGCATTAACACTTTGTTGCAGGTTTTAAGGTGCAGTTTTTACCTTGGTGTCGAATGTTTTTTCATCCTTGATGACAAAAGGGGGAGTAGTGTATATAGTGTACGGGTGTATGGTGAATTGAATTTGCTGAAAAGAATTTTGCTGCTACTATGTTTTGTTTAGCATGTAGCATGTGAATTTGCTGCTGTGAATTTGCTTTACATAATTTATTGCGCTGTTTTTGCTAGTATTGATGCTAGGTATTGTTCAGTTTTTTAGCAGTTTTGAGCTGGATATTTGTTATTATTGCTGATATGTTTTGTTCAATTTTGGGATGCACATTTGGGTGTTTGCACACTCCCTTGATTTAGCTTCATTAGATGATAAACTATTTGAAAACCCTGCTGATTGATTCATCCATGGATAATATAATGCATATAGTCTATTATTGTCTTTCCTATGAGAATATGCAAACAGGAAAGAAGAGAAGAGCATAAATCTAAGGGGAGAAACTCCTGAAAGGGAAAGAGGGAGCAACACGAAAGGAAATGACATCACTCAAAGGGAAGTTTCTTAACTTTATCCAAATTCAATTCCTTATGATCATTGTTACAATTATGTTAGTCATCAAGGGGGGAGATTGTTGGGTTAAAAAAATAACTAATATCAATTAATGATGACAAATATTATTTTATTAGGTTAATCATTCAATTAGTGTTTAATTGTGTTTGATAAAGTGATGCAGGCCAAAGAAATAAAATAGTTGCAGCGGCCCAAACAGATAGAAAAATAACCAAGTCTCTCAGTGGGTTCTCAAACACTAAAAGCCCAAAGGAATATTACAAAAATCAGCTAAACTGAATGGAAACATATCCAATCCAAGCCCAAGTAGCATTCATTAAGCTGAAGCTTTCCCAATACACCTCACAAGTTTGCTTCGGTCAGAATCTCAGAAAAAAAAAAAAAGAGAGAAAACTTTGTTCTTCCTCTTGCTCATTTCATCAAAGAAGAAAGAAAGAGAAAGGTTAAGTAAAAAGCAAATTTCTAATCGCCAAAATCAAGCCGTGTTACGCCAAGTCAGAAGATAAATGTGATTTATTTTCATTTGCATGCATGTTAATTTCTTCACTCCTTCTCAACTTTCTGCGATACCATTTTTGGATAAATGGAGAAAGAAGTCTTTGATCTCTGCTGCTATAAATCAATGGTTCACAAAGTTTCTTGGAGCCAAAGCACATTCTCAATGGTGCAGATTTGGCTTTACCATTGAAACAATTTTTCTTTGCTGATTTGATGTCTTCAGACAAGCAAAAAGAACCAGCTTTAAAATCCCTAATTTAAGGATTAACTAAAAAAGTGATGTGGTAAGTTGGTAGCACACGGCTCAAGGAGTTGACTTAGGAGAGAGCAAATCAGCATCATACAAGGAGATACAAAAGAAGATTTTTCATCCTTCAGAAACTAAGGAGAGAGAACCAGTGTTTGAGGTTTATGTTCTGAGAAGAGTTCTCTGAAGAAGTTCATCAACTTGGAAAGTGCTTCCTAGTCAAAGGAGCATTCTGCCAGAATGAGGAACTAAATCAGAGGTAAGTAAATATGGTTCATCACATAGCAAAGAGGCTGTTGAAGCATTAATCTCCTTCATGTTTTACAGATTGTAATTTTCTTTTTAATGTTTATCTTTTTGTAATTTTTTGAGGTAAAAGGCTGAATGAGAGAGTTCTTGAAAGAGCCTAAGAGTGGAAAGAGGCAGAGAGAAACACTTGAGTGGAAATCCTAAGAGTGGAAAGAGGCAGAGAGAAACACTTGAGTGAAAAACCTAGAGTGATTTCAGATTTCTTTAGGTTGGTGTTATGTCTTGTATCTTGTACCAGCGAGGTACTCATTTCTTAGTTGGGTGAGCACTAAGAGTGAAGAGTTAGGTATTAGTATAACCAAGTCAAGTTAGGGTAGAACTTGAGAGTGAAAGGATCGTGTCAATCCTGTAGAATTGGTGTATGTAATACTTTAACTATAGTAGAAATTTCACCACTGTTGTGGTGGAGACTGGATGTAGGTTGCATTGCATAAGGCAACTGAACCAGGATACATGATGGTGTCAGCTTCTCTCTTCCCTTCTCTGTTCTGTTTTCTGATATTCATGAGTCAAAATAAAATTGTCTCATAAATTTTCCACTGTTGAGTTCAAACAGAATCAGATTAAAAATTTGTTTTAAAGGGTTATTTTATTAAAGTTAAAGAAAGTCATAAATTCAACCCCCCTTCTCTAAGCTTTCTAAAACCTTTAAGGACAAATATGATTAATTTGTAACTTTTGAATGATCAATTTGATTGAAAAAAAATTTCAAGGATAAATTTAAAAAATATCTTATCTTTCAAGGACTAATTTTATTTTAACCCTTTTAAAATAGTTAAATTAAAAATAATATAACACATATTGTATAAAAATTATAAAATCAATGAGATTAATTTTTTATTTTAAAAAATATAAATTTTTCAATAATAATAAAACACATGCTACCGTATAGATTCAGCATTAATTAATTGGTCAAAAATTCATTAATACTAATTACTAAATAATAAAATAATTCATACGTTCGTTGAATTACAGTATTAATCAGTGTATTATTGTATTTTATTTTATTTTATTTATGTAAATTGAACATAAAATAAAAATATTATTTTATAAAATAGAAATTATAAATTTTTAGAACACCTTCAATATTATTCTCAAATTATATTTTATATTAAAATTAATATAAAAATATTTAATTAAAATCTAAAAATTATATTTTTAAGAGGGTGATGGATATGTTTTATTGTTTTAAAAATTTATAACTTTTTATTTTAATAAAAAATTATATCTAATATTAATTTTGGTATAAAATATAATTTTATAAGAGTGATAGATATGTTATAAAAATTTAGAAATCTTTACTTTGGCAAAAGTTTCATTTATAGATTTTGGCACAAAAATATAGTTTTAACAAAGTGATAGACATGTTTTTAAAATTTACTTTCGCACAAAATATAATTTAAAAAAAGTAATAAGTATGATATAATAAATTTGAATATTTTGGTTTCAGCAAAAATTATTTTTATATTAATTTTAGTGTAAAATATATTTTTTATAGAATAATAATTATATTTTAAAATTTATAATTTTTTTACTTTGATTAAAAATAATTTTATTTTATTTTTATTTTATGTTTAATTTAAAAAATAAAATAAATGAAAACACTAGTGAACATTGTGAATCGATAGTGAATATTATAAGCTATTCTATTATCTATCCATTAATAAGGAGAAAAATATAGAGAACTAAGTGTTTAAGGAGTCAAAAATTGAATAAATCAATTATTAATTATTAATTTTATTTTTTTTAAATTCAAAATTTAATTAATTAATATTAATGGTATTTTTAATCAAATTTTACTCTAATTTATTTTCACTTGCACTCGCCATTCACCATAAATTCTAATCCTTCTCCCCAATGCCCCACGCGGCCGCGGTTTCATCGTGCCGCCGTAGTGCTACCGCTGCACTGTCCTTGCGCACTATCGCTGGTCGTCCTTGCATCCTTTTCTGCCACCTCATTTGCCGTTCGCGCAGGAAAGACGACCACCATCGCGCTTTTGCTTCACCCTCCTCGCATCCCATCGTGAATCATCAGTGTAGCACTCGCACCCATTCTACTCGTCCGACGCATCCTTGCCGCTTGCGACTCCCCATCACTTGCCACTCGCATCCGACGGCTCTCCATCCGGCGCACACAGCCACCACCAAGCTCCCATTGACAATGCGCGAACAACTACTCCGATCCATGACAATTCCTTCACTCGCGATTTTATGGGCCTTTCAAGGTGATGTAGAAAGTGGGAGCTGTTGCTTATAAGTTAGAACTCCCTAAAGGTAGTGCAATCCCCCCTGTCTTCCATGTCTCACTGCTGAAGGAATATAAAGGAGCGATCGGTGGTGCTACTGATATTCAACCATTGCCACCATCACTGCCATTTAAACCCCTCCCTGTAGCCATTATTGACAGCCGGATTATGCAAATGGGGGAAGGCACAAGCGATGTGCAGGTATTCGTCGAATGGCAGAGTGCACCGAGGGAGAAAACTACATGGGTCAGTTGGGGGAGAACTCACTAAGATGTTTTTTCTTTTTTTTTTTTGGTCGGTGGATTGGACAACCCCCAATCCTAAGTACCTCAATAGATTGGACAACCCCCAATCCTAAGTACACAATACACACTCACACACTCCTCACATACTTAGTAATTTTTTTCTTCTCGGTTGCAGTTGGTAGGACTCGAACCCGAGACCTTTGAGATGGAGAGGGGGCGAAATGCCGTGTGAGCTATGGCTCATTGGCCCAAGATGTTTTTTAATGAAGTCCTTGAGGACAAGATCATTGTCATAGGGGGAGTAATTGCTACAAACCCATTAACATCAGCTGCTACGAGAGGCCCAATGGAAGAAGTTGAGAGTAACGAAAAAGCAATTAGGCCAGGTAACCCAATACCAAAATAGAGAAGCAAACATGTGAAAAAGTCACTAGTGTGGGTGAAGGACTATAACATATGAAATGAGAAATGCTGTAGAGGAATAAAATAAAGATAGTGCCAAATTTATTATGTAACAACCAAGAGAACGCAAGAAGTTAAAAAGAGAGTCAACTAGAGAGAGGTAAGTAAGAATTTTGTATTGTTTCATTTGAGGAGTATTTTTCTCTTACTCGAAAAGAAAAAGTTCTTATACATTCTAATTTCAGATTTAAATAAACAATTTATATTTCACTATTTGATTCATATTCATATTATGCCTGAGTTATGTATTTTGTTCCTCTTATTCTTGTTGTACGGGTGGTATTGCGGTAACAATGATGCGGATAAGATGGAAGAATGGCGACGAAAGATGTATTAGCGGTGAGGATAGGATTGATGGTAAAAAATTAATAATATGTATAAAATTGAAATTAGCTTTAATTATAATAATTAAATTAAATTAAATTAAATATTAAAATTAATTTTAAAAACATGTATTTTACTCTATTTTTTATCTATAAAAAAATATAACCCAACAGTTTTTTTAGGGATTTTCGCCACCAACATTTAGCCTATATTATCAAGAATTTAATCAATCCAGCTTGGAAAGCTATTACGTTTCCTAATACGAATTTTTCTCATATGTTAAACTCTAAAGCAAAACCTTGAATAATGGGTGAGCAGTATGTGTATCATACTATCATTGCTTCAAGAGTGATGGTCACGAGATCTTATCTAAATAGAATAAGTAAAAGAAGTAATTATGCGGTGTTAATGTAGAATAAATAGATAAATAAATAAATTAATAAGTATTTTTATTGATTCTACATGATTTGGATGAAGCCTTAACTATGCGATTATCCCCCTTTTGAAAAATATAGCTTCTTATCATTTAGACATGGATTAATAAAGAACTCTTATACAGAGATCCTTTTTCTTTGTGTATATGGGATAAGGAGATGTTTGAGGTTATTAGAAGAGATAAGAGTTATAGATGGATCTGTATTACTGGTATGCTGAGACAATTTGATGGAAAAATTTCTGTTGTTCTTGTCTACGGAAATCATTCAGTCAGTGAAAGAAGAGAGTTGTGGTATGGTCTGTTGACTTTAAAGAATAGTCTGATGAGACCCTTTATTGTATTAGGGGATTTTAATGAAGTATTATGCTCGGAAGAAAGGTGTAGCGGAAGAGGAAGTATAGCAGGGATGAAAAATTTTGACAACTGGATTCAAGATATGAACCTGGTTGACCTTCCTCTCCAAGGCAGAAAATTTACTTGGAAGAGGGAAAGCCAGGCCAGTAGGCTTGATAGGATTTGCGTGGATCCTAAATGGCTACAAAAGTTTCCAGAATCAAGAATTGAAGTGTTAAAATGCTCTAAGTCAAACCATGTACCTTTATGCCTGATGACGGATAGGTTGCAATGGGGCCCAAAACCTTTTCGCTCTCTTGACATTTGGTTCTCTAATCCGAAATTTTTACCAATGTTGGGAGAGGAATGGAGGGCATTAGGTGAGTTACCGATGCATGAGAAATTAAAGCTAATAAAGAAGAACATTTCAAAATGGAACAGAGAGGTATTTGGCAACATTGATGATAAAATCAGAAGGTTAGAAAGTGAAATTGCCAAAGTGGACGTCCTCTTAGAAGGAAATATTGAGGCAGAAATAAACTTGAGTAGAAGGAAGGCGTTGGTAGGGCAGCTGGATATATGGTACAAACAGAAAGGAGAGTATTGGAAGCAAATGTCAAGGGAGAAATACATCAAAGAGGTAGACAAAAATACAAGATACTTTCATACCATGGCAACAATTAGAAGCAGAAAGAAGCTAATAAGGGAAATCAAGATCGGCAACAGACATTTCAAAGATCCGAGAAGGATTAAGAATGAAGCAAGAAAATTCTTTAAAAATCTCTATCACCAGGATAGGATGCCGGTTATAAGAGTCCAAGAAGGATTGGTTGCAAGATTATCTGAGGAGCAAGCAATGCAACTTGAATCGATGCCATCCTATATTGAAGTAAAAGAAGCTGTTTGGTCGTGTGGTTTTACCAAAGCACCCGGGCCTGACGGATTCAACATGTTCTTTGTGAAAAACTCTTGGGAGATCATTGGGATTGAGTTCACGGAATCTGTTTTGGACTTCTTCAGAACGGGATTTCTACATAGGAACTTAAACATGACATGGGTGACTCTAGCCTCAAAGATAGATGTGCCAGAAGAAATGAAGGACTTCAGACTAATAAGCATGGTAAAAAGCGTATATAAGGTAATATCAAAGATTTTGGTCCTAAGGATGAAAAAGGTAATGAGCTTCTTGGTAGGGGAAGTGCAATCTACTTTCATACAAGATAGACAGATTCTTGATGGTATTAATCGCGTCAGAAACAGTTTCTTGGTTTAAAAAAAGCAAGAAGAGTGGTGTAATCGTTAAGCTTGACTTCAAGAAAGCATATGAAACTGTTAGATGGTCATTCTTGGATCATGTTCTAAAAATTATGGGTTTTGGTGATATTTGGAGGAAATGGATTAATGGAATGCTCAATACAGCAGCCATGTCGATCATTGTAAATGGATCACCGATAGAGCCTTTTGCCATCGAGAGGGGTTTGCGTCAGGGCGATCCAATTTCGCCGTTACTCTTTATTTTGGTGGCCGAGGTTTTGAATCAGGTGTTTACAAGAGCAAGGGATATAGGAAGCATCTCAGGCCTAGAAGTTGGTAGAGATAAGGTGCTTCTATCGCATTTACAGTTTGCCGACGATACAATATTGTTTCGGGATTTCAAAGGTTTTACGGAATTTCAAAGGGATACTAGCTTGTTTCGGGATGATGTCAGGACTAGTGATTAACTATCAGAAGTCCACTCTCATTCCTATCAATATGCCTGAGGACGTGGCATATGGTTTGGCAAAGGTCATGAGCTGCCCGCTTGGGAGTCTACCAATCACTTATTTAGGTATTCCTCTGGGTGTGAATCCCAAGCGTATTGAAACTTGGAAGCCGATCATTGAGAAGATGGAGAAGAAACTGTCTAATTGGAAGTCAGGGTTACTGTCTAGAGCGGGTAGGTTGACAATTATCAAATCGGTAATTAATAATTTACCGATCTACTATCTGAGTTTGTTCAAACTACCTAAGGCGGTGGCTAAGAAGATCATCTCCCTACAATCAAAATTTTTTTGGGGTACAAAAGAAGGGCGAACAAAGGTACCAACTGTAGCATGGGACACTATACAGAAACCAAAAGATCATGGAGGGCTTGGAGTGGGAGATATCACTATTGAAAATGCTGCTTTGTTGTTTAAATGGTGGTGGAGATACTCAACAGAGGATAAGCCTATGTGGAAGAAAATTGTATCTTCGTGTAATGTGGTACCTTTAGATGAACTGGTCAATGAGCATAATGTACCTAAGTCTAGCAGACCATGGAAGGATATCATAAATGGAGTGAAAAGTAACTAACTGTGTAAAGAATTAAGTTCAACAGGCCTTAAAATATGTGTTGGAAATGGTGAAAAATCAAAATTCTGGGATGACAAGTGGTTGGGTGATTTGAGGCTCAGAGAAAAATTCCCAAGGCTTTATTTGATTTCTGCCCAACAAGCAAAAACTATTGCTAACTGTGGTTTTTGGGACGGCTTTAGGTGGGTCTGGAACCTGAGATGGAAGAGAAGCTTTTTTGAGTGGGAGCGTAAACACTGTGAGGAATTACTAGTATTATTACAAAAAACTTGTTTAAATGCAGGTACAGAAGATAAGCTCATTTGGAGTTGCTCCAAGGATGGAAGTTTCTCAGTTAGGTCTTTCATCACTTCAGTGGAGTCAAAAGCGTTGGGTTTTTCCGAAACACGCCATACTTTTGATAATATCTGGCGGGGAATAGTACCTCCGAGGGTGGAGATGATGGGCTGGTTTCTGATATTAGGCAAGCTCAACACGATGAAAAGGTTAGCCCAGATTAATGTGGTGGGTGCAAATGAGGTAACTTGTGCTTTATGTGGTTTAGATGATGAGGATATAGATCACCTATTCATCCATTGTAACTATGTTTCTCAATTGTTGTATAAAGCTATGGTTATGGGGGGAATTACATGGGTTAAGCCAAAGGGAGTGAGAAGTTTCTTTGAATCTTGGTGTGAGCAAGAGGTGGTAAGAGTGGGAAGGAGAAGGTGGATAAATTATTGGTTTGCAATGGTATGGGTGATATGGAGGATTAGAAACCAATTTATTTTTGAAAGAAAGGATATATCGTGGGAGAATGCATGGGAGTTTATTATGCACCAGCTAAAAGAATGGGAAACTCTTAACAAAAAAAGGAAGAAAGAGCAGTCAACTATTGTTCAATGGGCTACAAGTAGTCTAGGACCGGTGGGGAACATTGAATATGAATTTTCTTGGTAGATTTGTGCTGAATATGTGGCTTCAAAACAATGTATGGCAGTGGGTGGCTATCTTGTGAATGCTGAGAACAATATTGTTGTGTTTTTATGTGAATTTTTTAATACAGATTCTAGAGTTAATGCCTTGGTGGAGTGTATTGAAACATCCGTGCAATTCGTGCTAGAGAAGTGTAGTGCAATTCTAGAGCGGGTGGTCTTCAAAACCAATGAAGCAATCTTGGTGAGATGGGCCAAAGGACAAGGTGATAACTATTGGAGGCTGAATTTTGAAAGAAATAAACTGAAAAATTTTCTGCAAAGTTTCAATAATTTTAAGATTCTATATGCTTCACACAAGGAGCTCAAATTCATCAACAATTGGAAAAAAATGGTCAATAATCCGATGAAAATAGAAAAGTCTTGTGGTGCTAATAAGATGGTATGTGATCACCAAAATAATTGTCATGAACAACTGTGGCTTTGATAATAGGGATGTGGTCTTTTATACAGGGCTGAAAACGGAATATTGCAATAAAAGGTGGAGACATCATTGCAAGAGTTATGGTAGCTCTAGTATTTAGTTGGAGAACTTTCTTTTTTGGTGTTAATCCTGTATTAGGTGTGATTTTTTTATATTTCGGACATTTTTATATTAGTAGTATTGTCCTATTCTTGATCATTATTCTTGATGGCAATGCCGAAGGAAATATGACTAAGATGTAGGATTTGTTTAGTGTCTTTTCTCCCCTTTTCGGGTCGAGTTTGTAACCCAACAATAAAAAAAAGTATTTAACAAGAAATTAGGCACCTCTCCACCTTTTTTTTTTCAAAAATAGTAAGTTATATTTTATTAATTATTGAAAATGAAATATAAAGATATCCAAAAGCAGGACAGTATAATAAAAGGTGGGAATTTCCCAAAAACACTACACTGAAGATATTCATCCAACGGTGTGTGGTCGAAAAACGAAAAAAAATCTTAAAAAAGAAAGAATGATAAACCAAATTGAATGAAATCAAGAGTTTGTCTCATGGAGAAGAGGACTTATACTGAGATAAAAGATAAAATATATATTTTTTTTAAAGTTTGTTAAAAAATTTTAAAATATTTTTAAATTTTATTTTATTTTAATTTTATCCTAAAATTTTTTTATTTGAATCAAATTTATTTCTAACGATTAATTTTTCAACAAAATTATGATCAATTCAAGAATAATTTTATAAGAACAATTTTTAATATAAACAAATTAAATATATTTATTATATATTATTGTTAGATTAGTCCTAATTTTTTTCAAAATATAATTGTTAAAAATATATTTAATATAAATAAAAAAAATTTTAAAATAAAATTAAAATAAAATAAAATTTAAAAATATTTTTTAAATTTTTAATAAATTTTAAAAACAAAAAATATACTTTACCCTACTAAAAATCAGATCCATTGAATTCACGTTAAGCCAATTGATGAGTGATGACTGCCGGGGGTATCTTGCTTTTTGACCTTTTGGCCTCTTTGGGACGCTTTTGTTTCTTCTTTTCAAACTTTCCCATTGGAATGAACATAGAATCCTATAAAGTTGGTGCTTGAAAAGGGTAGAGTTGAATATTGGACAAATTAATCATTTTTCAAGACTCTGATGCTGAACAAACTAAAAATCTTGTTTAGAAATATGAAATTTGTATACATCTAGAAATAAATTGTTTATAGAAAACAAACCGAACCAATACAATGATAAGGGGAAAAAAAGTTTTAGTTAGAGTGGGAGCTACATAAATTTAACATTTTTAGCAGATGAAATTGAAACTAAACTTAGTTCTTCAAAAATGATTTTTTTTAGGTAATACTTAATTATTTATTTTGATCTCTGCAATTGAATTAATAAGTCGATTTAATCTCTAAACTTTTAAAATAACAAAGAAACCTATTTTTAAAAATATGATTCTTATTTGCCAACCATAATACAATGCTGATTTGAATAGTTAAATATCATTCCATTGTAATGGCTATTTTATGTAGACAACTTTAGAGTATGATGAATATAGTGTCCAAAAATGATTCATTAGACTTCATTAAATCAAAATTGTTAGATGCTAATTAAGTCGAGTTAAATCGCAAAATAGTTCATGAACTTGCAATTGAGTGTCGAACTTTCTCTGAATTTAAAATTGTCCCAAATTTGTCTCTGAACTTAACAATGGTCGTTCGTGAGATATTTTTTTACGATGGATGATGATGTGGTTGGACGAAGACCATGTTGAACTTGTAAACATCGTCTGTTTTTTCTGGCTTCCAAATACAACTAAAATGACGTCGTTTTGAGTATTGAGAGGGATTTAATGTGCTGGTGTTATTGTGTCTTTGTCTTTCACAAATTCTCTTATTCTTCTCCTAATCCCTACAGCTACCTAGCAGTTGCCTGTGCCGCCACTGCAACAGTAGCAATTTCTCAACATAGAATTCCTGGCTCGAATAGACACTACAACTCTCTTACAGTCAGAGCTCCATGCCATGTCTTTCTCCTCCCTCTCCGCCTTCGATCTCCACTCCATCCGTTGCCACCTCGTCACTTCCAAAATCGATCCCTCTCTTTTCAATGAGAGCACCGGATCTCGCTGCTAGACATACTCCCGTTCCCGCTGCCCCAAATCCTTTTTCACTGGCCGCCGATGTCGTGTTGCTGGCTTCTTTCCCACTGCTAAGCTACCTTCTCTTCCTTTTGATGACCTTGGAAATGTCGAGAACCATGTGATCATCGATTATCTGAAAGAGTTTATCCGGAAAGATCCAAAATTTGACAGTTCGCTCTGCCTTTTTCTGCTTTCGTGCTGGTCGCCTACCACGGAGGTGGTCCTGTCGAGGGAAGAGAGAGCTCGCCATGGTGGGGAGAGGAAAAGGAAAAGAGGGTAGAAGTTGAAGCTGAAGGTGAACTTGGAAAAATATTACAGTAAGATGTCATGAACAAAGAATGATGATCAATCTGATGGAGCTAGCGAAGGTGGGGGATCACACTTTCTAGACCTCAAATTGGGATTAGGGTTATAAACCAATAATAGGGACTAAATTGAGTCAAAATCTTATAATTGCCACGTAATATAGCCGTTGGTTGTTCACTGTGGCTTTCCTCCATACACGTCATCACTCCCTTCACGAATATTCGTCAGAAAATATTTTAAGGATGACTGTTGTTACGTCCAAGGACAAATTTGGGACAATTTTAAGTCTAGAAACAAGTTCGAGACTCAATTGCAAATTTAGGGACCACTTTAAAATTTAACTCAAATAAATCACTTAAATCAATTTTGGATGTCGAATTAACTATAATTAAATAGTGTTCATGTAAAGTAATTATTACAATGTCAGAATATCATTCAATTGCTTATATGAGCACTACTCTAGTAGTTGTGAGAGAGATGATTATCTATAGACTAATAAGAGTCATATTTTTCAAAATTAAGGACTTAAATTGATCATTTTTAAAAAATTAAGGATCAAAATAACTTATTAAATGAATTGTTCATATCATGGTTAGCTGAACCTAATAAAAGGTATTTAGATTCAAGATCATTTTAAAGGCTACGCGAGTTGACCTACCCGACCTACTTGGAGCATAGGTACTACAACCCGTACTCAATTCAATTTGTGCGACAAGCAATAATTTGTCACTTCACTACTTTAGATGTTATCTACAGATTAGCCATTACTTTTGTTGAAGAAGAAATCACTCACTACTACAAGAGAAAAGATTTAGAAGTGGTGACCAAATCATCACTCACCTCTATAAATATCCTATCAAATTTAGGTATTTTTCAATTTCAATTTTCATAAGCCTACATAAGACTTTTACTGACTTAAGTATCGAAATCACTTACTACAGATACCCTCCACCGCCGATTTGGATCTAACACGGAGATATTTATAGTACCTTTGTCACCACCTCTGATTTCTTTTTTTTAAGACTAAAACACCTTTCAATTCGTTTCAAGTACATTTTAAAATATGAACTTTAAAGACTAAAATAGACATCATCTTTTTTTTTGTATTTATCTTAAATTGTTAATGTAAGTAATAAGTTCACTTATAAATGAGAAATTCATGGTTATATTATACAAAATTACATTTAATAAAAAGATAAAGTTGCATAATATATATTCTATAATTCTTGCATAAAAAAAGTTTGGTTTATCTTTTGTATTATAAAAAATTATATACTTAATAATGACCAAAACATGGTACAAATATAATTTCTCATAGATAAATATGTGCTTCTTTAGCCAATCTATTCAGACGGGTACTTCTCTATAAATGCATCTAACCTCAATTTCATTGCTTATCTAACACTCAGAGAAGAACATCTGAAAATAGAATACTTATGTTGGAAACAACTCAATCTTCTCTTATTAAAACTATAAGTTAAAACTTCTTTCTTTTAACTATTAATCTTGAATAATAATAATAATAATAATAATAATAATAATAATAATAATAATAATAATAATAATAATAATAATAATAATAAATCATCTTGACAAATACCATTGCTAAAACAATTCAATTAGAGAAAATCACCGAACATTTTTTTTTTTCGGACACGACCGAGCATTAATTTCAAAACCATTTTCGTATGACCATTTTCAGGTATAAGTGAAACCAAACAGATTACAACAAAACCGAGGTTTGAAAATAGAAAGCATTTTTGGACTTAGCTGATGCTTTTCCATAAGAAACCAAACATAGGCCAATACAATTTTACCAAAAAGTTTTTTTTTCCCCTTTTTTCCCAAAAAATAAAAGCAAATGAAATTGTAACGATAATGTCCAAAATTCAGATGAAGATAGAAGCAGAAGACAAATAGCAATCCATTTAGGGATAAGAAAAAAGCTTGACCACACATAACTTTCAGTAGAAGATCCAAATCTGAATTCTTATTTGAAAGGATAGAATCCCACGAAAGTAACAACCACCAAAGATCAATAACCATAAAAGTTGCATCTCATAATAAGCATAAGCTCCACAAATATAAAATTTTACTATTTTTGAACCATACCATATTTCTCCAACCTATCAACATCAGATTCAATTAATCACTATATATATTATTCTTTTTGCGTCTGTGTTGGAAAATAACCAGAATGAATTACCAGAATTACCCATGAAATATTATATCATGAAGAAAATTGCTCACCAAAGGATGCCACTGATAAAATTAATATTAAAAAAAATAGAAAAATTGGCACTAAGGACTTGATTTGTTTCTCTATACTAAAAAATGAACGTTTTTGTCAGTGTGACATGATCTTTCAAGAGTAATTTTGTAGCAAGATGATTTTTTTGTGAGTAATTTCGATATTTTACTCAACAATTATGCTTTGTATATAAAAAAATCTGCTGCCGATATATAATACACATTAAAAATGAGTTAAACAACACATGTATTTATACACAAATACATAATAACTGATTTAGTGATTGATTTTTGGTGTGCACATAATATTTTTTATTACTCTAACAACCAAACAAGATACAACCATGCTAAGGATACACCAAAAATTATCCACCAAATTAACAACAGGTATAAAATATATGTTAAAATATAAAATAAATATAAAAAATGAGTTAAACAACACATATATTTATATATAAATACATTGGTATCGATTTGGAGGGTATGCATATAACATTTTTTAACAGAATATAGACAGAAGTCAGAACTTTGATTCAAAAAATAGACTGAAGTTACATAACTCTAAAAAAATTAATAAACTGTTCATAAACTTTAATTATTTGATTGGGATCCCATAAAGGCAAATCCCACTCATGTTTTCACACTTGATAAAATCAAACTGCACCTCAACTTACAATTTGATCTCAGAATTACATATTCCAGACAAAAAAAAAAAAAGGAAGAAAGAAAAAAGTTGGTGACAAGAACAAACACCTTTGTGCCAGGCATTACAATGGCAAAAAGAAAAAAGAAAGAAATTCAAAAAAATTAATAATCCTCTATAATTAAACAAACTAACAAGGGGAGAAGGCGTCTCTGCCAAGACGCAATAGTACACTATTGCAACAAATCTTCTTGAGTATATATCCCGCAATCTGATTTTACACCTCAATCAAATTCCAAGAAAGGAACCCTAGTTCTTGAAAAATATAATCCACAAAAAGAAGAACAAAAAGGGAGGGGAAAAAAGCAACCGATCGAAAAGGAACCGGAAACCATACACAAAATCACTTGTAACTGCTTTCTGTGTTTTTCGAATATGTATACTTCAAAACAAAAGAACACCTTTCTCTCTTGTTATATATATATATATATATGACTGATGCAGATTTTCTCTCATTATGAATTCACAAATACCTCATTTTAATTCTCTGACCAGTTTGCTTGATCTACTGTTACTGTAACATAACCAAATATCATATCTCCTAAGCAGCAATTCCTGAAACAAAGATAAACATAGCAGATGTTTAGCAACTGCCGAAATAAAATGATTCGAAAATTCTATATAGGTTATTGAACAAGCTTATACTTTTAAATGTTTTTTTTTTTGGATTTCCCATGGTATCCCCTAGACCAATAAGCCAAGGACTGATCCACTGCATATCTGAGCTCCATTTAAGGGTTTGCTGCTGGCTAATGGGTTGCTGCATGCACAAAGCGGGATTCGAACTCTCGATACTTGGTTAAACAGATTAATAAGCTAACCACTAGGTCAACGCAAATTAGTTGCTTATACTTTTAATTAGCTAAGCATCAGTCATCCACATTCAACATCAGATTGTGTGGTCTATGTCTGAATTTAAGCATTTTTCAAGTTGATATAGCTTAGAATTAAACATCGAATTACGACATGAATTTAAAAGGAAGCGATCTAGAAACCTAAGCATTTGGATCGACGCATGGAATAAATTCTACCTATGTATGCATATGTACAAGAAGGTGCAAGCAATAAATTCTACTCTGGATTGATATTAACAGTTCTGAGAAAGCTATCAAGAGTTTATCGAAAATCAGAATGAAGCTATGCATTGTCTAAAATTCAGCAACCAAGAATACTCGGTATATGCAAGTTATCAACTTGGTGATATTTAGCTTAAAGACATCTATGCAGAAAAGAAGTCCATCTTCTCAATTATAAAATATCTACCACCCGATATTTTTTCAGATATAAGAATGAAGGAAAAGATGTTTACCTCTATTAGATTGTCTACTTGTAACATTGTAGCTTCCAATATAACCCTCAGAAGTCTTTACAGGGTCGTCTGAAGCAATAACACCAAGACCATAACCAAAAGAGCCAGAACCATCCATCTCAGAAGAAGCGGTTCGCCAAGCAGAGTCATTGTAAACTGAACCACTGCCAGTTCGGTATAAATCCCCATAGGATCCTTCAAAACTACCAGTTGATGCAGCGAATGTAGAGGATGGAGTCATACCCGTACCACTGTTTCTTCCATACCCTCCCCCACCTAACCCAAAGCCGGATTCTCCACCTTCATAAACATTATTCCCCGTAGCATAGCCCGAAGCAGCTCCTCCGGCTTGGGATGGAATAGATGGACCCCAATTAGCACCACTATTTCCAATTGAAACACCAAAGCTCCCACTTCCAGATCCCAAGAAAGAACCAGGACTGACTGCGTTATTAGCGTTATTCAGGACTCCATTTCCCCAGACATTTCGAGAAGGTGAGTTCATAATAGAGTCGCTTCTGCTATTTCCCCCACTATAGCCTATAGGAGTGGTGTATCTGCTCGAGTTTCCACTGTAGAAAGGACTAAATATTCGACCGTATCCTATATTGCTCCCGTAACTAGAAGTTCCTCCATAGCTTGGGCTCAATCCTGACTCAAGATTCACTCCCATTCCATAAGCAGTGTTGCCGAATGGAGTAAACCCGCTTCTACCACTAGTAAGAGGACTAAACCTACCATCCATCCTGACGCCATATCCTCCTATTGGACTCATACTATAACCCTGAGCGTAGTTGTTTAGATAGCTACTGGCCCTATTTATACCATAGTTATATCCTATCAATGGACTTCGGCTGGGGCCAGGGGATAGCTCTTTCGGAACTGCTCTCTTGACTTCGACCAACTTTCCATTCAGTTCATGAAAAGTTTTATAAAGAACTCGATCCACAGCTTCTTCCGAATCAAATGTGATGAAGCCAAAACCTCTTGGCCTTTGAGTATTGTGATCATACATTACTACAACATCAGTAATTGTACCGAACTGATCAAAATACTTCTTGAAATCGCTTTCTGTGATAGTTGATGGCAAACCTCCAACAAAGATCTTTTTCGTGCGCCCAGGACCAGGAGAGGCATTTGCACTACCGGACTGTCTATTTATGGACTGCTGATCATCCCTAGGAACAGCTTTCTTTGCTTCAACCTGAAATTTAACCGAATATCAACAAAACATTTTCCGTTTCATATTCTGCTAAACTAAACAGGATCAAGTGTGATCTAATGTACATAAATTCAAGAACAACCAACTCTTGTTCCACTAGGTGGGACAACTAATGGATCAGGCGACACCATAACCCTGCTAACTTATCATCCTAAACATCCCCCTAATAACCACATGATGGGAGAATTGATTTTTTTTTTTTTTTTGGGATTCCAAGACGTTGATTGTATTTATTGATACTTCTGGTCACGTTGGAGAGGCTTGAACTCGAGACATCTGAGGGGGAGGGGGATCAAATACCACTTGAGCTACAACTCATTGGCGTATTTACTTTTTATCATCATATAGTGATTAGTAGGATGTTTAGGAGAATTTTTAGGATGCACTATCATTGCTCATTATGTTAGAAAGTACATAATCAACCCAATAGAGCCGAATCGATGCAAGATTTCATTCATTGGCAAAGTAGAAAATCTAAAGAGTAAGGACACAATGATCTCTATCAAAATCACAAGTTTAGAAAGGGTTAAATCAATTGAAGGCCACAAACACACAGTAGCAACACAATGCCAAGCATTTATATCTACAATTAAGCAACTCACCGTGCGGCCATCGATTATGTGCTTATCCACAATGACTCTCTCAGCAACAGCAGGATCAGCAAAGACAACAAAGCCGAAACCACGAGCACGACCAGTGGTGCGATCTCTCATGATCACAGCCTCTATAACCTCCCCATATTTTCCAAAATATTCCTTGAGACGTTCCTCATCGGTGTCCCAAGATATCCCTCCAATGAAGAGTTTGCCAAGATCCGATTCCATCTGTTCTGATATCAAACAACCAGTTAAACCATCAATCACCAATTTTCTATACTTTCTATATCGAGATTGAAGAGAATTCAATCAATTTGAGTCAAAAGTTAATGCCAAACCAAAAACACCAAAATCAAAAGCACTAAAAACTTAACGAAAACCGAAATTCAATAATCATTTCTAAATCATTCAATGAGGGAGAAAATTCAAGTCTAGGAATCAATCTAATCGAATGGTTTTGAAGATTAACAAGCACTCAAGCTCAATCTGCATAAAAATTCAATCTTTTTTCCTCCATCAACAAGTGCAAGAGCAAAGGCAAAAGCAAAACCGATCATAAATGTAGATGAAGAAGAATCTGCGAAGAATAAAAAAATCACACAAAAAGACACACCTTAACTTAAAAATTCAGACAGAACCCAGTTTGATGCTTCGATCAGATACGAAGTGGGTTTTTGTCAAATTCGATCTAACAGCATCGGATCTTCCGAGTATCAGTCAAAAACCAAACTTTGTTATCTAATCTCAGAACCCCACAAAATAAAAAACCAGATCAGAGATGAAAATTTTCAGAAAGCTTCTTATTAGATCAAGGGACGACAAAAAAAATAACATAATCGAGAAAACCCAGATGAGAAAAAAATAAAAATTTACCATTTAAGGATGAAGATATAGGAAGAATCATGGGCATGAGAATTTCTTCTTTTTTTTTCTTTTTTTTTTTTTGTTTTGGTTCTTTAAAATTTTCAATAAGAGGAAGAAAATCTGGGAATGAAAACAGAGGATGTGTTTATCATCCCCACTCTCGCTCTCTCTATTTATATATATCTCTCTCTTGCTTTTTTATCTCTTCTTCTTGGTAATTCCACTGTCTTAATTTAAAGGAAAAGAAAAGGAATTTGTAGCTAACAATAACATGGTGAGGGACAAATATTTTTATATTTATTTATAAATAGAGAGAGAGATTGCTATGGAGATCCTCTGGTGTAAGAAATATTTCGTTTGGAGGAGGCAAGAGATGACAACAAAGGTTGATTTATTTGTTTTTCTTTTTTCTTTTTTCTTTTATTTTTTTAGAAAATATCTAAATTATTGTTCATAATAGGTGGATTAAGAAAATGGAAAAATAATTTTTCAATAATTTGGGTTTGCTTAATTGGATTATATGTCTTTTTATTTTATTTTTTGAAAAATGGAAAAACAATTTTTACAAGGCTTGTGTAGTAAGACTCTTGTTGAAAATGTTGTATTTGACTTAATTTGATAAGAAATGGTTTTATCAAATACAATCAAGTCTTCTTATATATCTCTTTCTTTTTTTCAATTAATTTTTATGTTAATAACTAATAAGTTATTGGATTAACTTAAATAAATTTGATTATTAAAATAATTTGATCATGTAGTATCGATTAAAAAAATATATGCACACAAAAAATTAATTATTATATATTTATATATAAATATATATTTTTTAATTTATTTTTAAACGTATATTTTATATTTTAATATATATTCTATATCATATAATTAATTTATTGACTGATTTTTTATATATATATAATATGATTGATAATTAAATTATATTTTTTTAGTTTTTTATTTAATTTTTTAATTCGATAAATTTATCATAAATTTAAATTTTATTTAAGAGTTTGTTAGTGATTAATAAATTATAATATATACAAAGAAAAATTTAAACTCTTAATATTTATTTAACTATATTAATAAAATAATCATTCAAACAATCTAAATTAGTTATAATTAAATTATATTTAAATAGACGGTAATTTCAATTTATATTTTTCTTTGAGTTAAAAATAATAAATTCTTATGCACATGCAACCAAGGAAATTCCATTAGTATTTGTAAGAAGGAAAGTAATAATCTAAAACCAATATATATATAATTATGACATTATCAATAGAGGTTGGATAGCCTAATTTAGTTAGCCTTTTTTCCACACCCATACATCATTACAATTCCAAGCAAACTTCTTATGTTTTTCTAGGTTACTTATAAGTATTAGATATATTTAATAACGAACATATCTTATTCTAAATTAAGATGTATCAACCTTAGCTTTTATTATTACTAAAAACATGTTTTAATATTCTAAACTAAAAAGATAAAACATGATTAAACGGAAACATGGTAGCGCAAGAGAATAGGAAAAGAAAACACCCAAATGAGAGTTTAAGGCATCAGTTTATGGGAGAAAGAGTGATTTTTGACTTACTGAAATTGAGATTAGAAAATTAAGACTTAATATCATATTTGATGTTATTTTAATTTTGAGATACAAAATTTTAATATATGTAATATTTTTAAAAAATAAAAATATAAAAGACTAAGATTTTTAAAGATAAAAATTAAAATTTTATTAATATGTTTTTTTAAATTGTCTTTATTCAAAATTTTATACTCTAAATTCACTTTTTACAATCTCTCATTTATATCCAACACTATTTTTCACAATCTTCTCCTAATTTATTTTGTCTTTCAGACTCTTTTTTTCAATTTTATTCTCTTAATCTCAGTTTCTCTTCTAAATATAGTCTTAGTGAATAGGTGGTCTTAAGATTTCAATTGTTTAACTCAACCTTTTGGTATGAAAGTTATGTATTACGAAAAAAGTGTAATGAAAAATATGCATGTATTTTTGTGAAAATGGCATGGTGGAAGAGATTTTAATCATGTATCATTGGTGCAAGGTGGAGTGAGAGTCCTCATTTCAATATGTCGATTTTGTTTGTTTTTTCATAACTTAGTACATTAAAGACTAATTTATTACGGATCTAAATTTCATTTAATGGTCTATCACTAGTGATTCATCCTGGTATTGGGGTGGCCGAGCTTAGCGATTCCGAGCAAGCAGTCGTCGGAGAGAAAGAGCTATACGTCAGCCTGGAACGAACACCACAGTGAAAATACCTGCAAAAGATACTCCGACGCTCAAGTTAGTGATAATCTCGAGTGAGAGTAATTAAGTAAGTCTGAGAATGGAACCTGAGACCTAACTGAGGATATTAGCTCGGTTTTATAGGAGTTGTTTTTACCCGTTGGTGGATAAGTCCTAGTTTGTAGGTTGGTTATAATATTCAGTTTTGGTGATTAAGTTTGTTTGAGCATGTTTCCTATTTCTTCGAATGTGTGAGGCCGAGCTTATCTGCCTTCGTGCCGAGCTTATCGGGAGCTGACGTGAGGCCGATCTTAGCTGCTCACGTGCCGAGTTTCTTGGGCGGCCGAGGTTTGAGGTAACGTATCATAGCCCCCAAGCTTGCCTTGGTTTGGACAGGACTAAGGCGAGCTTTCGAAAATGATGTCGCAAGCCTCGGTCGCGGAGTTGTTGTCATGTACATTCCTTACATCTGTTTATATAGGCCTTTAAGGTTGCTTAGTTGGAGTTAGTTTCGGGATTCTCCGGGTTTGCCGAAGTTATCCATAAGGATAACGTTTGACTTGTTCGCTGTGGTTCCGAGCTTTACATAGCTCGTACGGATTTTGCGAGTGGTTCGTCCGAACACTAGGGAGGCCGAGCTTAAGCGCTTCCGAGTAAATCGCCAATAAAGGGGAAGAGCTTTACGTCGGCCAATATCAAACACCGCGGCGGGAATACCTGCACAAGATACTCTGACGCTCAAGTCAGTAGTGATTCTCAGTAAATGAGTTTAAAGTAAAGAGTAGAAGATTGAGAGTGATAGAACTTGATCCTAACCGAGGATATTGGCTTGGTTATATAGGAGTTGTTTTTACCCGTTAGTGGATAAGTCCTAGCTTGTAGGTTGGTTATATTATTCTGTTTTGGTGCTATAAACTAGCTGAGCACGTTTCTTATTTTCAATTGGGTGATGCTGTTACTGTCCTGCTCTCGTGCCGAGCTTTTCGGGCGGCTGACGCGGGACCGAGCTTTTTGATTCATGTGCCAAGCTTATCGCGCAACTGAGGATAAGGGTGACGTATCAGCGGGTTATTATTATTTGATTTTGTTTTGTGCTGAGGTACACGTTTGTTATGATAGCCGAGGTATACGTTATGTACCATGAGGCATGGATACGGTCCGAGAATCTCACAGAGAATCATTTTGTGACTTCTTTGAAAAAGTCTTTTTAGGGTTCTCAACAAGTAATCGTTCTCTTTTTGAATTTGCTGCACGTGGCCGAGTTATAGCACATGCGGCCGACTTATACGGATGGATCACGAACTGTTCTGTTTTGAATTTGCAAGTGGTCGAGCTAAAGCTTACGTGGCCGACTTATAAGGATAGATTAGACCTAATCCCCGAATTATAGCTTGTATTCGCCGAGTTATAGTGACCAGATCATAGCCTCCAAGCTTGACCTGTTTATTTTTAAGAGAAGCAGGTTGAGCTTTTGAGGTATAACTCGGCAGGATCTAGAAGAGATGCGGTTGTGTTATAATTCGGAAATATGAGGATTAGCCCCCAAGATCAACCTGATAATCTTGAAAATAAAATTGGACAAGTTTGTCATGGAAAAATGGGTTGCTTATTTCAATATATTTTTGAACAAGCTTATAGATGATTGTTTGTTGGAATGGCGCCGACTTATAGGTGTCGGTTTGCTTTGATTGATTCAAACTTATAATCATCAGTTTGTTTGGATTGATTCCGACTTATAGGTGTCGGTTTGTTTGGATTGATTCCAACTTATAGGTGTTGGCTTGTTGTATTGACTCCGACTTATGGTTGCTGATTTGTTAGATTGGTTCCGACTTATAACTGTCGGTTTGTTTTTGTATGCCGACTTTAATATTAGTTTGCCATAATATGTGTAGAGCGTAAACAATAGCTGAACTAAAGGCATAGATAAAAATAAAGAATGATGAAGTTAAAAATAATATACTCTTTATTGAGAATTACCCTCTTCATATAAAAGATATAGGATGAAAGTGCCTCATTAAAAAGCTCTCCAAGCAAAATTTGGTGTAGGAAAAAGTCGTGTGAGTGGAAAAAAGAGTACATCTTCGAGCCATAGTTCTTTGCCTAGTAGTGCTTGAAGGGTATAAGTCTCTTGCCGATTAATTTATTGATTCACAAAGATCCTCCTGGTCATCTTCTTTTGATTGAGTTGGTTTATTGATCCGCCGAGCTTGTCTAAGCTCTTCTATTTCCATCTGGCCCGTGGCCCTTTCTCTGAACTCCTCAAGTGACTTTGGTTTGGTTATTGCAATTGTTTCTCGAAATTTTCCAGGTTGGAGGCCGGTCTTGATTGCATGTAAGTGGACTGCGGGGTCTAAGTCTAGAATCTCCATAGTGGCTTCGGCAAATCGGGTCATGTAGTCTTTTAGACCTTCGTGTTGTCCTTGTTTGATTGTGCCAAGGTAGTCTGATCCGTGAACGTATATCCTTGATGCGGCAAAATAGTCGATAAAAGATCTCGTCAGTTCTTCAAAGGAGGAAATTGAACCTGCAGACAATTTAGAAAACCACAGTAATGCAGCACCATCAAGATAAGTGGGAAAAGCTCGGCAAAGCACGGCTCATTGTTAACGCCGTTAAAGAACATCATGGATTGAAACTTCTTGACATGAGCTCGGGGGTCACCGAACCCCTTGTATGGTTCAAGCGCGGAGGGCAGTGCAAAGTTTTTTGGCATCTGGTACTTTGTAATCTCATCGGAGAAGGGATTGTCGAGGGTAAGCTTCTCCTTTGGCGGAGTGATGTTTAAGGGATCTGTGTTGCCTTGAGCCGAGCTTTTGGAGCTTTCTCCATTGTTCTGCATAGATAGCTCGGCTATTCTCCGCACTTCTGCCTGAAGTTCAGCGATTTGGGCCAGAAGCTTAGCTTGTGTGAGTTGTGGACTTTCTTTGTCAGCCATGTTCGAGGATTGAGAATCCTGCAAAAAAGAGCAAAAGACTAAACAAAGAAAAAAGTGGGGTTAGATGTATTCCGGCCCCACGGTGGGCGCCAAGTGATTCGTCCTGGTACTGGGGTGGCCGAGCTTAGCGACTCCGAGCAAGCAGCCGTCGGAGAGGAAGAGCTATACGTCGGCCTGGAACGAACACCGCGGTGGGAATACCTGCAAAAGATACTCCGAAGATCAAGTTAGTGATAATCTCGAGTGAGAGTAATTAAGTAAGTCTGAGAATGGAACCTGAGACCTAACCAAGGATATTAGCTCGGTTTTATAGGAGTTGTTTTTACCCGTTGGTGGATAAGTCCTAGTTTGTAGGTTGGTTATAATATTCAGTTTTGGTGATTAAGTTTGTTTGAGCACGTTTCCTATTTCTTCGAATGGGTGAGGCCGAGCTTATCTGCCTTCGTGCCGAGCTTATCGGGAGCTGACGTGAGGCCGATCTTAGCTGCTCACGTGCCGAGTTTTTCGGGCGGCCGAGGTTTGAGGTAATGTATCAACTAGTTAATAAAAAGCTACATATACAAAACATAATTTGAACCTTTAATACTTAATAAATTAGGTAGCTACATCCACAAGGCAAAATTTAAACTTCTAATATTTACTTAAATAAATGAGTGAGTTAACACTCAACTAAACCATTTTTTTTTTTTTTCAAAACGTGGATTCAATGGGTATACTTCTGCCAATTCCCACACTTTAAAAAGTGAATGTTGATTAGTGGCCCTTGCTCGTATGAAGAACCCATCAAAATTGGAGAAGCGCCTAGGATTATTATTTATTTAAGGACCAGAATTAGACGATTTCAATTATGATTTTAAAAGTACCATTAATGTTAATGATGATTTTGAACAAAAATAAATGTTAAAGATAATTTTAATTTTCACCTCAACCGTAAAGACCAAATAGTAGTTATCCCTAATATAAATTAGAAAGGGAGGGGGATGAGAGGTGGCTGCCAATTGGCGAAAAAAATTAGGATTAGAGTGATAAAGTTTATATATATAATCGAGTAATCAGCTTGGATTATTTTTGATTGGGTAATTGATTATTCGTACCCGTAAATAACCTTGATATCATCAGGTTTGTTGGCTATGAGGTATAGAAGTAATTAATCTAATCATTCTTCTATAAGTGATCTTAGAGTCACTTTCTCCAACTATATCCGCATCAATGATCTAAGATGGATGCATAGAGTTCTCATCGCCTTAGCATCTTGCATATTAAACTTATTGCTCCTTGTAGTACTTTTAGATTCTTTTCTCAATTCGTTTGATCTAAAATCCAAGTAAAAAGGTTCTATTCTCCCATCATATTTATGTTAAATTCATTTTTTATCAATTCAACGAAGTGTTTGAATAATGATATCCGAGTTGCTTTAAAGATGATGTCGTCAATATAAATTTGAATAAGCGAAAGCTCGTTATTTTGATAAAGAATGAACAAATTTATTCCATGAATGTCTCTCTTAAATCCGTTCTGATATAGGAAGGAACTCAAACGATCATATAAACAAATGAGTGTCTCTCTTAAATTCATTTGATTTTGTAAGCTATACACATGTGTGGATACTTTTTGTCCTTAAATCCAAGTAATTGTTTCACATAGTTCAAAAATTTTGTTTGTTACCTATACTTTTCCTTCACATATACCTCCTTAAATATCAAGCCATTTTAAGAAAACTGACTTAATATTAATTTAATCCCGCTACGTATACACCCTTTTATATTACACACGGTTTTGACAGCAGTATTTTCTAATAACCAAATGTGTATTCTTTTTTGTTTTGTTAATAAAAAAATAATTTAAATTCACAATTAATTAGTAACAACTATATATATGTTTATACTAGTGTTAAGAGTGTTTGGTATATAAATAATATTTTTAATATCAAAAGTTTTCTAACCCTGCCATGACTGTCGCAAAAATTTTCTCAAAATTAATTCATTCTCGTTTATAGTCTTAGATATACTAATGTTGCTTTGTTTCTGACAAACTTTCCATCTTTAAGTTTGTTTTTTATAATCCTAATGATTGTTTTTCTTTTAGGTCTTGAAATTAAATCGTAGATTTGATTTTCTCAAACTGTTCAAGTTATTTTTAGATAGTTTAATCAGGGTTTTTAAGAGTTTTAGATATATGATCTAACTCAATTCTATAGATCAATGCACATTTGTTACTAAAAGAGAATCTGATTGAAACTCCTTCTAATATCTCTCCGAAGAGTAAATTTTTAGACAAAATTTTAAGATCTAACACACCTTCATAGTTTTGGAATATCTTAGATTTTTCTCTTTTTTTCTACTTCATCCTTTTATTTCTCAATGACTTGAGGTGATAATCTTTGGTAACGAATCTTTTCAAGATTCATCAATCTGTTATCCAATAGAGCTACAATAAGTATATAAAAAAATTGTGATTATTAAAGGAGATTTCTAAACTAGATCTAATTTTATCATTATAATAATTTTATGTAAAGATTATTTTATTTTATTTCTACAAGAAAGATCCAAACTAAAAAGAATAAGAAAAGAATTAAGAAATCGAATTTTTCCTTAATTTTTGCTGCATTTTTAAAATAATTAGTAGTAATTAATGCAAAAAATTGAATCAATAAACAATATGTTTGGTGCTTATGAAAAGAGTGATATTTTTTATTTCATTTTTATCTTTTTGTTGGCCAAAGTTTTTTCAATATTATTACACAACGCTTCCAAGTTCCAACTAAGTAGAAGTCTAAAACAAAAACAAAAGAACAAATAGAAGAATATAGGAACTACATATACCAATCATGAGATGGCAAATTTCCAAGTGAAAGTGTAACTCTATCAAGAAGAAACATACACAAACACACGAGACAGTTGACTCCACAAGAGTCTCCGAACAAACTGAGACTGATTGCACGACTACACTTTCATCATTAACCTTAGCTCTACTTCAAGAGCCATATTATTTGCTCCATAGAAAATGAGCAGATTTTAAGCTTTAATATTTTCATTTGTTTTGAGGAGAATAACCCACTATCAGAAAAAAGAAAAATGCTATTCGTCTTTTAAATATTATTTTTTATTCAACCTTTAAATTTAATATTTTATTATTTTAATTTTTTAATTAATTATGTTTCTTATTTTAAAGAAATCACTTTTATTTTATTTAATTTATTATTATATTTATTACCGTAAAATTTGTAACCACTTACAATGTATTAATTTTTTGCAAATCAAATTATAAAATTTGTAATGACTTTTCGTGAATTGATTTTTACAAAATCAGAGAAGTTTTCAAAATAAATTAAACTCACTTTAATTATTTTTTTTTATTTAAAATATTTAAATCTCATGTCAAAAACACATCTAAAATTAAATAAATAACATAAATACATCTAAAATTATGTATTGACACATCTAAATTATTGGCATTGTGGTTCTAAATTGCATATTAGACAGAGAAAAAACTAAACTCAAATACACATCTAAAATTATAAGAATGCACTATAAATATTTTATCAATATCACATCTAAAATTCTTGTAAAAAAACTTATATATGGACATGAAAACTGTTCATACCCTGGCCCAATAATAAAGGCCCAGGATCCAAGCAAAGAAGCCCAACCCAAAGGGTTGGCTCTCCCCCAGTACCAGCCTTCATCCCAAGAAGTCGGTACTGAACACGACCTGCTCCAAAGAAGTCGGATACGAGGGTTAGCTGGCAGATAACACTCATTCGAATGAGTAACTGCCCCTAGAAACTCTCTAACCACTTCATAGAGCCATATCTTAACCTCCCTAAGATATGGGAACGGTTATCCACCTAAAAAGGTGGCACTACTTCAGCGGTGGTTATTGGTTCACCACTATAAATACACTGACACCATTCAGGTATCTCTAAGTTCCAATACTCTCTAACCTGCTCACACTCTTGCTAACTTAGGCATCGGAGTGTCTTTGCAGGTACCACCCCCCATTCTTTCGCACGTACAAGTCGGACGGAGGAACACCGAGTAGCAGATTCACTCGAAAGCCACCTCCTTCATACGTTTGGGCCAACCAACGCCATCCAACCCATTAATCTCCGGTTACCCACCGTAACATTGGCGCCGTTGCCGGGGACCCGAGAGATCAACCAGTGATGGCGGATAGATCCCCTGAAGAGGGTCATGTGGAGACAGATTCTGAACAAGAGAATCTGAACACTGGAAATAATGAGGCAGACCAGACCCTTCACCAGGAAGCCAATGATCAACACAGGGAAGGCACCTCTGGAATCAAAAACCCGAAGGTAAATTCTTCGGAGGGGCGCGAATCAAAAAAAGAAGGACCATCCCACGCAATGGAGCTCATGGGACTAGTCCACAGTCGCCTCGAGCAGCTAGAACAGGAACGGGAACGACAAAAGGAAACCGAAAAGAACCTAAAAGAGGAGATGGAGCGACGAAAAGAGTTAGAAAGAAAACTCTTAAAGTTAGAATCCTCCCTCAAAGGTCAGAACTCCCACGACGGTAGAGAAGATTTGTCCTTAGGGGAGGAAGATCCTTTTAGTGAGGACATAATGAGGGCAAAAGTTCCGAGAAACTTTAGAAGCCCCGATATGGACCTCTACGACGGAACCACTGATCCAAAGCATCATCTGAGCAACTTTAAAAGTCGGATGTATCTGGCTGACGCTTCTGACGCTACGAGATGCAAAGCTTTTCCGACAACCTTGTCAAAAGCAGCGATGAAGTGGTTCGACAGCCTCCCTCCGAGGTCGATTACCAGTTTCGAAGACCTCTCAAGGAAGTTCTTAATGAGGTTCTCCATCCAGAAAGACAAAGTAAAACATGCACTAAGTCTCCTGGGAATAAAACAGGAGGTCGAAGAGTCCTTACGAGCCTATATGGAAAGGTTCAACAAAGCATGTTTGGAGATTCAAGACCTGCCCACCGAGGCAGTCATCATGGGGCTAGTCAATGGTCTTAGAGAAGGTCCCTTCTCACAGTCCATATCAAAAAGACACCCCGCCTCTTTAAGTGATGTACAGGAAAGAGCTGAAAAGTACATCAATATAGAAGAAAATTCTAAGCTAAGAGACCCGAGTTGGCGACCTGGTCACCCTCCCTCAACGAAAGAGAGGGAGAGGGAAGCTAAGAAGAAGGAAGAACTCGGCCTCGATAGGCCAAGAAAATATCACTCTTATACTCCTCTAAAAGTTCCTGTAGTGGATGTATACAGAGAAATTTGCAATACCGAAAGGCTGCCTCCTCCCAGGCCCATTAAAAATAAAAGAGGGGGGAGCCGCGATGATTACTGTGAGTACCATAAGATATATGGGCACTCCACAAACGACTGTTACGACCTTAAAAATGTGATAGAAAAGCTGGCCAGAGAAGGTCAGCTTGACAGATATCTCATAGAAAGGTCGGACAGTCATGGAAAAAGAAAGCTAGATGATGTGGATAGAAGAGACCCACCACCACAAACTCCGGAGAGACATATCCATATGATCTCAGGAGGGTTTGCGGGAGGAGGACTCACAAAATCTTCTCGTAAAAGACATCTCAAGAGAGTTTACCAGGTCGGAGAGGAGTCATCCGACCTCCCTACCATTTCATTCACGAAGGAAGATGGGCAAGGAATAATCCCGGGGCACGATGACCCAGTGGTAATTACTATGATCCTGGCAAATGCCCATCTCCACAGAACACTAGTAGACCAAGGAAGTTCAGCGGACATCCTCTTTAAGCCCGCTTTCGACAAACTGGGATTAGATGAGAAAGAGTTAAGAGCCTACCCCGACACCTTGTACGGATTAGGCGACACACCAATAAAGCCACTAGGATTTTTGCCCCTCCACACCACCTTTGGAAAGGGGGAAAATCAAAGACTCTGAGTATAGACTTTATAGTCATCGACGTGGGGTCAGCCTATAATGCTTTAATTGGCAGAGCTACCCTTAATCGACTCGGAGCGGTGGTATCGACGCCCCACCTCTGTATGAAATTTCCGACCTCAGCGGAGATAGCAACGGTAAGGGGAGATCAGAAGTTGGCAAGAAAATGCTACAATGAAAGCCTAAACCTGAGAGGAAAGAACAAAGAAATCCACACAATAGAGCTCGGTGGAGCAAGGATTAAAGAAGAGCTGCGACCACAGCCCGGGGGAAAAACCAAGGAGATTCAGGTCGGCGAAGAGGAAGGAAAAACCACCCACATAGGAGCCAACCTAGGGGAAACCCTAAGACAAGGGTTGACTAAGCTCCTAAGAGATAACTCCGATCTCTTCGCCTGGAAGGCCTCTGACATGCCTGGGATAGATCCCGAGCTCATGTCCCACAAACTCTCGGTCTACTCAGGGTCCCGACCTGTGCAACAAAGAAGACGCAAACTCGGCCCAGAGCGAGCCCTAGTAGTGGAAGAGCAAGTACAGGCGCTCCTGGAAGCTGGCTTCATCAGAGAAGTCAAATACCCAACATGGCTAGCCAATGTAGTGCTAGTCAAAAAACAAAATGGCAAATGGAGGATGTGCGTCGACTATACCGACTTAAATAAGGCATGTCCCAAGGACCCTTATCCACTACCAAGCATTGACGCCTTAGTAGACTCTAGCTCGGGGTATCAATACTTGTCGTTCATGGACGCCTACTCGGGGTATAACCAAATCCCGATGTACGAGCCAGACCAAGAGAAGACATCATTCATCACACCCAGAGCCAACTTTTGCTACGTGGTCATGCCATTCGGATTAAAAAATGCAGGAGCCACCTACCAGAGGTTGATGAATAAGGTGTTTGCCTCTCACCTAGGAAGCTTAATGGAAGTATACGTCGACGATATGCTGGTAAAGACCAAGAAAGAAGTCGACCTCCTGCCTGACCTTTCACAAGTCTTTGACACCATAAGGTCGCACGGGATGAGACTAAATCCTGCAAAGTGCGCCTTCGCGGTGGAGGCAGGAAAATTTCTGGGATTCATGATAACGCAAAGAGGGATCGAAGCTAATCCCGATAAGTGCAGAGCTATCCTGGAAATGAGAAGTCCGACTTGTTTAAGAGAAGTCCAACAACTTAACGGCCGACTTGCAGCTCTCTCCAGGTTTTTGGCAAGATCAGCACTAAGATCCCTTCCACTGTTCTCCCTATTGAGAAAGGGACACCAGTTTGAATGGACTCCCGAATGCGAGGAGGCATTCCAGGAGTTCAAAAAGTTTTTGAGCCAACCTCCTATTTTGACCCGACCTGTAGCCGGAAAAGACCTCGTCCTATACCTATCCGTGGCAGACAAGGCTGTCTCAGCAGCCTTGATAAGAGAGGACGAGGACGGTCAACACCCAATCTATTTCATCAGTAAAGTTCTACAGGGCCCTGAGCTAAGGTACCACAAATTAGAGAAATTTGCCTACTCCTTAGTGGTAGCCTCACGAAGACTACGGCCTTACTTTCAATCTCACACAATAAGAGTCCGCACGAACCAACCCATGAAGCAAATCCTCCAAAAGACGGATGTTGCAGGAAGAATGGTTCAATGGGCAATAGAACTCTCCGAGTTCGACTTGAAGAATGAAACTCGGACGGCGATTAAAGCCCAGTGCCTCACCGACTTTATTGCAGAATACGCAGGAGATCAAGAGGATAAACCAACTACATGGGAACTCTATGTAGATGGATCCTCCAACAAAACAGGAAGTGGTGCAGACATAATATTGGTAGATGAAAGGGGAACCCAGATAGAGGTTTCCCTCAAGTTCGAATTCCCAGCTTCAAATAATCAGGCAGAGTATGAAGCCTTGATCGCAGGACTGAAGCTGGCAGAAGAAGTCGGTGCTACAAAGGTGATGATATACAGCGACTCCCAAGTGGTAACCTCTCAAATAAGTGGAGAATATCAGGCAAAGGACCCAAACATGAAGAGGTACTTGGAAAAAATTTTGGAGCACCTTGGGCACTTTGCAGAAACCGAGGTGAAACACATAACTCGGGATCTAAACAGCAGAGCAGACGCCCTATCCAAGTTAGCAAGTACCAAGCCAGGAGGAAATAACAGAAGCCTGATTCAAGAGACTCTCCAGGAACCTTCAGTGGTAAAAATAGAAGACAAACAAGAAGTCTTCGAAGTGGTCGGATTAAACCTCGGATGGATGAACCCCTTAGTCGAATACCTGAAATTCGACATCCTCCCCAAAGAGGAAAGGGAGGCCAAGAAAATCCGAAGGGAAGCACAACACAATACCCTGGCAAGAAATATCCTCTACAGAAGAGGGATATCAACGCCATTACTAAAGTGTGTGCCGACCTCCAGAACCACCGAGGTATTAGAGGAAGTACATAGTGGAATCTGCGGAAACCATCTCGGAGCAAGGTCATTAGCCAGGAAAGTGATCCGAGCTGGATTCTATTGGCCAACCTTGCAGAAAGATGCCACAGAGTTTGTGAAAAAATGCCAACCATGTCAAATGCACGCAAATTTCCACTTGGCTCCTCCAGAGGAGCTCATTAGCATCACTTCTCCGTGGCCCTTTGCAAAATGGGGAATGGATTTGTTAGGTCCTTTTCCTCAGGCGCCAGGACAAGTCAGGTACCTAATAGTGGGAATAGATTATTTCACAAAGTGGATAGAAGCAGAACCACTGGCCACTATCACTGCACAAAGAAGTCGGAGGTTCCTCTACAAAAATATCATCACAAGGTATGGGATACCTTATTCCATTACCACAGATAATGGAACCCAGTTCACCAACTCCACCTTTAGAAGCCTAGTAGCCGGCATGAACATCAAACACCAGTTCACCTCGGTGGAACACCCACAAGCCAATGGGCAAGCCGAAGCAGCCAACAAAGTCATACTGGCAGGGCTGAAGAAAAGATTACAAGATGCGAAAGGAGCTTGGGCTGAAGAGCTCCCACAAGTACTATGGGCTTACAGAACAACCCCCCAATCTGCCACTGGAGAAACACCCTTCCGACTAGTTTATGGCGTAGAAGCCATGATCTCAATAGAGGTCAATGAGCAAAGCCCAAGAGTGATTTTCCACGACGAGATCAGGAATATACAGGGGCACAAAGAGGAGCTAGACTTGCTCCCCAAAGTCCGAGAAGAAGCCCAGATAAGAGAAGCAGCGTTGAAGCAAAGGATGACCGCAAGATACAACAAAAAAGTCATTCGAAGGAGTTTCACCCCAGATGACTTGGTCCTAATCAGAAACGATATTGGAGTCAACAAATCGGGGGAAGGAAAGCTCGCTGCTAATTGGAAAGGACCATACAAGATCAACGAGGTCTTAGGAAAAGGCTATTATAGGATAACCGACTTCGACGGCAACGAGTTACCAAGATCATGGCATGCTTGTAATATGAAAAGGTACTACAGCTAAAAGCGAACCCTACTCCCTGATGTACTCTTTTTCCAATTTCATGATTTTTTCCCAAAATCAAAGGGTTTTTTCTGAAAAGGGTTTTTAACGAGGCATCACAGTAGGGGCTAAGGGAAAATAGATTTTTCAAAAGCCCTTAGTAGCAATAAGGTACCTCCTCAATTAATAAAGATCTCTTTCATATATCTCTTTTAAATTCCCTTTCATATATCTCTTTTAAATTCTCTTTCATATATCTCTTTTCACCCCAGATGACTTGGTCCTAATCAGAAACGATATTGGAGTCAACAAATCGGGGGAAGGAAAGCTCGCTGCTAATTGGAAAGGACCATACAAGATCAACGAGGTCTTAGGAAAAGGCTATTATAGGATAACCGACTTCGACGGCAACGAGTTACCAAGATCATGGCATGCTTGTAATATGAAAAGGTACTACAGCTAAAAGCGAACCCTACTCCCTGATGTACTCTTTTCCCAATTTCATGATTTTTTCCCAAAATCAAAGGGTTTTTTCTGAAAAGGGTTTTTAATGAGGCATCACAGTAGGGGCTAAGGGAAAATAGATTTTTCAAAAGCCCTTAGTAGCAATAAGGTACCTCCTCAATTAATAAAGATCTCTTTCATATATCTCTTTTAAATTCCCTTTCTTTTATTCTCTTTCTACGAAACGCGCCGATTTAAGCTCGACAAAACGTGAAAATCCCATGAACCGACCTAGATGGTCGTCAGGATAAAACGACGAGGTACAAGTCGGCGTAAAGAGGCTATGGAAGTCGATCATGATAAACTCGGGAACAGTCCGACTCATAAGTCGGAATGCGAAACCGAGTAAAACTAAAATGAATCGCAAAAGTAGCCTAAGTCACGAAAAACTCAATGAAACGAAATTGAGTACTAGGAATAACAAAAAGAGATAGGAAAAAACTAAGAAAAGATTATAAGGCTGCCCTGAAGATCATAAAGATTCAGAAAGCCCAAAGAAAAGGTTTTTCCAGAAAAGATCAAAAATCAAAAGAACTACGAATAGAAGAGCATGCGCGCACAAGGTAACTCAAAACCCTTATCCAGAAAAGGGGGTATTTATTTAAATTGTTAAAATTAAACCCTTATCAAAAAAGGGTATGATAAAACTATTTTGTTTACGGCCTTAAAAGGCCAAAAATTATTCAAACATCAACAAATAAATATAAAGAGTTTAAAAAGGGGGGTCCACAGGCCGGACCCCCAATAGCCAACAAATTACTTCTTTGCAAGAGGAGTAGAAGGATCACCACCACCAGGACCAGGAGTTGGAGAGAAAGTCGGAGGAGCGATAGAAGAGCTCGGAGCGTCCTTAGAGCGAGGAGGGGACTCTATGATCTTCTGCCCCCGAGTCTTCAAATCAGACTCAGACTCCACCACGGGGACAGGAGGATCCACGATGGCACCATCAATAACAATCTTATCAAGGTCCAAAGGAGAAAGGTCCAAGTCAGGAGCAATGACTCCGACCTGCTCCTTAAAAACTCTCCAAGTCTCATCAGCACCATCCGCAATAGAATCCTCCAACTCGGTATAGGCCTTCTGGGCATTCAGCAAGTCATTCTTTACAGACACAAGATCAGCAAATAAACTGTTGTAGCTGGCTTGCGCTGCCTTCCTCAAATCCACCTCCATGTTGCATTGAGCTTGCAACTTCTTCTCCTTCTCCCGGAGGCTGTCCCTCTCCTCCTTCAGCTTGGCGACTTTCCCCTCCAACTCCCTCTCGTGCTCCTGATATATGCGAAGCTTGCCTTCCAGCTCCTCGACCCTCGAGGTCGTCCCTAAAGAGCTGAGAGGAGTCTTCTCAAATATATCTAAGAGTTTGCCACAAACTCCCGCCGTCTTGAGACTCTCCTCAACCACAGCAGTGAGGTAGTGCCGAACAGAAACATCATCCATGCTCATACGAGCATGGGGATAAATGTTCTTTCGGACGAACGCAAGAGCGTCCGCCTCATCAGAAGCGCCAGACTCTAAGGTCTTACGCTTCCTCTTCTCTGGTTCAGGAGTAGGTCGGACGGAGGGGGGTGGCAGAGAGGGAGCAGAAGAGGAAATCACAATAGGTTGGGAGGGAGTCCCGACGTTCCGATGAGGAGGAGGAGGAGAGACGACCGCCCTAGCATCACCAGACCTGGCACGAGACCTCGCCTTGGCCTCCTGAACTCTTTGGTAAGACTCCTGGGCATTTGTTTTTGCCATCTCTGAAAAAAGCAACAATTGATAGATTAGACAAGTCGGAAGAATTGATCAGACAAGTCGGAGAACCAAATGAAAGCTACCTATTTGTGCCTGGATAAAACTTGGAGACCCCTGGAGAAACTTTTTCGTGTCCAAGTATGGAGACCTCCCCCAAACTTCTTGGAGGAACCCCACAATGGCCGCCTCAACCTCATCCAGGTCGTCAAGACCATATTTTTCACAAGGGGAGGCCTCCAACCAGTATAAAGGAAAGCGGGGGGAAGAATTGTCATCCAGGAAAAAGGGGTGGTGGCCCTCTACAGCTTGCACTTTGAAAAAATAGTTTTTGAAGTCGTGGAAGGATTCGTCAAAAAGGGTGAAAATCCTCCTACCTTGTATGGCTCGGAACGATACCCACTGTTGTTTATTGTTTAGCCCACTAAAGGGTTTTGTCATATGAAAAAGATGGAAAAAAATCTTTAAAGAAATCGGGAACTCTAAAGCCTGGCTGATGAATTGATAAATTTTCAAAAAACCCCAAGAGTTGGGGTGAAGCTGGGTAGGAGCGACTCGGCAATGACGTAAAACAGACATCTCAAAGTCTGAAAAAGGAAGAAAAACACCCAAACGGGTGATCATACACTCATACATAAAGAAAAAATGGGAGGCCGCCTCATTAGCCCTCCCAAAGCAAACCCGGTCTTCTGGACCCGGGGCCACTAACTCATACTTCGGCTCGTCCTCCTCAGAAGAACAAATTCTGTGGCAAGTACGAAGATGGGTGATAAACTCAGAATCGACTGAGGGTTCCTCCCCTAAAACTGTGACATCGACCCAGTGAGAGAGAGCGTCTACAGAAGCCATTTCTTTTTCTAAAAAAGGGGTGACAAAACCTACAAGGGGAAAAGAAAAATCACCAACACGGTCTCTAAAGGAAGGAGGATGCGAAACTAAAGTCTGCAAATCAAATTTATCTACAAAAGCATATTAAAGAACTAACCTTTATCTAGAAATGAGGGTTGGAAGCAAAAGCCTTCGAAAGCACAAGAATGCAGCACGAACGAATGTAAGGGAAATTTGAAAGATCGCAGAAACGAAACAATGAAAGAGAGGGAAAGTATTTATAAGAACGTTAGGGGCATAATGGTAAAATAGGGGCAGTCATTAATAAAGATGCACCGTTACCAAGGCTATTGAATCCCTATGCACACCCCTAACGGACACGATGCTTGATTAGACGTAACTGTCAGAACCAAAAGGTCACGAAAAGTCACGTCGGTTTCAAATCATCACGTCGGTCCCCTTACAAATTGGCTACGATCCCGAGTAGAATACTCGAACCCAAATCTTAAAAAGAAATTGGGCTCGAGTAGGGGCACTGTTCATACCCTGGCCCAATAATAAAGGCCCAGGATCCAAGCAAAGAAGCCCAACCCAAAGGGTTGGCTCTCCCCTAGTACCAGCCTTCATCCCAAGAAGTCGGTACTGAATACGACCTGCTCCAAAGAAGTCGGATACGAGGGTTAGCTGGCAGATAACACTCATTCGAATGAGTAACTGCCCCTAGAAACTCTCTAACCACTTCATAGAGGCATATCTTAACCTCCCTAAGATATGGGAACGGTTATCCACCTAAAAAGGTGGCACTACTTCAGCGGTGGTTATTGGTTCACCACTATAAATACACTGACACCATTCAGGTATCTCTAAGTTCCAATACTCTCTAACCTGCTCACACTCTTGCTAACTTAGGCATCGGAGTGTCTTTGCAGGTACCACCCCCCATTCTTTCGCACGTACAAGTCGGACGGAGGAACACCGAGTAGCAGATTCACTCGAAAGCCACCTCCTTCATATGTTTGGGCCAACCAACGCCATCCAGCCCATTAATCTCCGGTTACCCACCGTAACAAAAACATAATGAACAACGTAAACACATCCAAAATTAGATATTAACACATCCAAATTAAGTTAACATTACAACTTCCAAATTAAACATATGAGTGTAAAAAAAATTATAATCACAAATACATTTAAAAAAAGAAAAAAACAACACAGACATTTCTAATATTATGCATAAATTAAAAAAAATATAACATTTTACTAAACTAAAAAAGGATAACATATCTTCATGAATGAATTCAACCAAAATTTTTTAGACTTGTACAAGTAAAAATACCAAAGACAGAGAAGGAGTGAGACGCGGGGGAGGAGATAAGGGGAGGCGCGCGCGGGAGGAGGGGGTGGTTGCGTGCAGCCGAGGGAAGAGACTAGGGACGGGGAGGCGCGCATCAACGGAGGAGGCGCAGGAGTGTGTGCGCAGCACAGGAGAGGTGCGCGTTGCCAAAGGAGGAGATCGTCGTAGAGGAGGTGCGCGGTGCAGGAGAAGATGAAAGCAGGCACAGATGAGGAGGGGAGGGGCTGCAGCTCTGAATCTTTACGGAAGAAAGGTTTTGCTAGTGAAAATCTGATTTGGAATATTTAAGATTTTATTTGGGATTTATTAAGGTTTATAAGATTTAAATTTAAAATTTTGAATTTTAATTCTAATTAAATTATTTTTGTAGATTTGTATTTATATTTAAAAAAATAATAAATCTATTTTGATGTATTTATTTTATTTTTTAAAAGTAATGTATAAAAAAGGCTGAATGAAGGACTAATTTAAAGAATGTCTAATTGCAATGCAGAAAAAAATATTCCTTGTCATTGGCAAACAAAGATCATGTTTTAAAATAATAAATAAAAAAAATTGCTCTATATTTCAGCCGATACAAGTTTACAACTTCGAAAATTAATAAAAATATTATTTGTATACAAAAATTATTCACTAATTAAAAATATAAATATATATATAATTTAATTATGTATTTTATATTAATAACTGACTATGGTGACTAATTTTAGTATACACACGTACATAATTTGACGTTAAAAAGGGTAGGCCTGTCTAAGAGTAAATTGAGTGATGAAGCTAAAAGAAATTCTAGAATAACCATCCAACTTAAACTGATTTTGGTGAACTCTTGACTTTTCGGATCCAAAACTTTAATGCTATGTCATAATACCACTCATCCCAAAAATTTCAGCTGATAGCAAAAAGTAACACTAATAATTATATCTTTAATACTGTCTAATCCTCCATTGTAATCATTGTACAAATATTCCATTGGCTACTCCTACTTTCCCTTACACGATAAGTTGATAACTAAGAATGAAGGTCATGAAAGAAAGGATCCTGAAGAAGTTGAGCAGCAGAAGGTCTAGCAGAGGGCGGGTGAGCGATGCACTTGTGAATGAACGACTTCAGCTCGGAATTATTAATCTTATTCAGCGATTGCGGCCTCACGCCTGACGTCACCTTCTTGTATATCTTCACAACACTCTCACACTCGCTGTACGGAATCTCTCTCGTCACCATCTCCAACACACACATCCCAAACGAGTATATGTCCACCTTCTCCGTGTACTTCTCCGAATACAACTCCGGCGCCATGAACTCCGGCGTCCCCAGAACCGAATGTGCCGAGTGGCTCCTCCCCACAACCGCCGCCAAGCCCAAGTCACCGATCTTAACCTGACCGGTGTTTCCATTGACAAACACATTACTGCAGTTGAGGTCTCTGTGGATGATGCAGGGATCGTGTGTGTGCAAATAATTCAAACCTTCTAGAATCTGCTTTGACCATTTCTTGACAGCCTTCATGGAGACATTCTTGTGCCTCTTCCTGTACTCCCTCATACTGCCGCTGCTGCACACTTCCGTGATGAAATTCAAAGTATCGCTGACGTCATCCTTCCAGAATGCGAATAGCGAAATGATGTGATCGTTCGAGAAGCCTCTTAGCAACATGATTTCGGAGTGAAGCCTATGAACCATGACAGGGTCATCGTTGAAGTTCTTGAGCCTCACTTGGTTCCAGGCCACTTCTATTCCCTCTTCTTTGTCAAATGCTCTGTACACTCTCTTTACTGAACCTGATCCTAGAAGCTCAGGGTACCTCACGTATCTTCCCGTCGGATCCATCTCAATGAATGTTTCTGACTCTGCGTATGATGGATGAACTTTAGCGCCAGGCATCTACCACCAAAACATTGATTGCAAACATCATCAAAATGAAATCAAATTGAAATAAGATAAAGCATTCTTTCTGGAAATTTCGCTTTAGCTATGTATCAATTTATTGCTATACTTCATGGATAAAAGGCTAGCAAGTCATCATCATTTCATACAAAGATTCTACATTTTAAAAAAAAAAAAAAAAAGTTCAACAAACAAAGTAGAAAATATTACTGTCTAAAGAAACAAAGATACAAAGTATTTAAACAAGATATACTCAAACAAATAAAACATACTCAACTCCTGCATTGTCTCTACATTTTTATTTTCCTTTATTTTTTTTGGTTAAGAAATTAAGACAGAAAAAATGGCGGCATGCATGGTATTTGTGATCTAACATATGAGGCAAATTGATTAGCATAGAAAATTCAATTCAAGTTGTATGCATTTTTTTTGGAGTGTTGGAATATTTTTAAGTATATGAACCCCACACTGATCGTTACCATGAAAATCCAAATGCTTTCTCTGCAGAAAGAATGAAGGTGCCAAGTGAAGAGTAGAATGAGATATTTGTGACAAAAGCTCAATGAAAAAGGGGCTACGTGAATTGAGTATTTATATTGAAATCAAGAGCATAAGTTAAAATGGTAGTAGTACTTTATTTAATATTGAATGGAACTCTATATGGATTTGCACGTATTCAATTCAACTTTTCCCTTGGATTTGAACGTACTTTTTTATATTTTGACTCTTATGGTAAAACTTTATTGAGTTTGACCCAAAGAACAATTTTAGCCCTCAACCAATGAGTGCAAGAAAAGAATGCGTTATCTATTACAGTATCTTATTATTAAAAACAAGAATTCTCATGCCTATTGGTCATGCATAGTATTATTATTAATTAATAGTTATTCTATTAACCCTTAAGCCTTAATAAATTTACTCTTGGTTTGGTAAAATTTTTTAAAAAAGTGTTTGTACTTTTAAAAAATTCAAACTCTTTATTTTGTGTTGTATAAATTAAAAAAATTATGTACTTATGCTTATAATTTTCAAAAGATTAAGATATTTTCAAAAGCATTTAAGATAGAGCTTTTCAAAGTTAGCTTATATTTTTTAAAATTTAAAAGTCTAATATAACTTTATATGTTAATTAATTTTTAAATTTAATGCTTGCATTTATATTTATTATAATATTTTTAAACTTTAAAAGTTATTTTACCAAACGTAATTATTGTTGCTTATGTTTATTGAAAGTTATTTTTAATTTGATTTACTAAATATAAATGCTATAACTTTTAAAAAGCCATCTTTTAAAAATTAATTTTTATAAACTACTTTTAAAAAATAAAAATTTTACCAAACTAAACCTTAGCCTGTAGTAAAAAATAGTTTGCACTTAATAGGTTAATTTTAACCTTTCCTTCATGTATAATTTTACAACCGTATACTAAAATCATTTATTAAAATTAATTTCTTTTAATATAAAATATATATTAAAATATAAAATATATATTAAAAACTAGTTAAACAATATATATATATATATAGTGATTGATTTTAGTAGTTAATTTTATTGTATAAATAATATTTTTTATTATTATATTATAATTTAATTATTATATCGATTCTTATAGTTTCAGCGAATTTTTAATTAAACCCTTATATTTTTTTTAATTGGATGTTTATACCATTTCAAATTTTATAATTAAGTCTATATTGCGATAAAAATGTTAGAATTAATAAAATATTCTATTAAACAAAATTGAATATTCAATCAAATATTATGCATATTTGTTAAATAATTCAGTCATATCTAATTAAATACGTCAATTCATCTAAATGATTATAACGTTATCTTTATATTAAGACATTATTGTTGAAGTATCACCAATAATTTATTTTAGAAAGAGAAAATATCTTCTTTGAAATTATACGGAAATTGACGTTTAACTATTAAAATTCTACTAATTGTCAACCATGTTAATAAATCTAATTTATATATTTCTTTTATTATATATCAACCTTAATTAACGTGATTTACAAATAAAATATAAATTTATATATATATATATATATATATATATATATATATATATATATATATATATATATGCATCTAATGACATATCGCCACATTAGCAAGAATAACTATATTTTTCAATTGATTACGTGAATAGTCATCTAAAAGAATAAATATAATTAAATAGCTATGCAAAATATTTTACATTATTACGATATTAAAATTAAACTCATAAAACATATACATCTCCTTCTTTATTTAGTAATTAGTCAAATGTCCATTAAAAATAAACCTACAAATAATAATGCACACATCAAATCTATGAATCATAATCATGTTGATTTTTATTATTGATAGGGAGCTAGCTAAAATTTGCTTGTTTTGGTTGAATCTATATCAAATTTCAAATATTTCTTGAAATTGTATTTAAAAAAATTATGAGAATATTTATAATTAATTTATAATTATGAAATATGTTTATAATTACATATTAAGTAATTAATTGCATATGAAATATAAATGTTTTAATTACAGTGTGAACTGTCAGTTTATTATTCTGCTTAAATAAATGTTGAAGAGTCTAAATCACATTTTATGCATGTAATAACCCATTAGAGCTCAGATCCGCGACAAATTAATTCTTGACCTGTCGAACTCAAAAATGCCGTGAATAACCACAAAAAATATTTAGTAATTAATAGAAATAATAAACATTCATTAAATTTCTGTGAATCATATTTTAGCTGGAATAGACAATTAATATTTCCGTGATTAAAGTTTTGGACATTTAATAGAAACAATAACATCTAATAAGATTTACCTTAATAATGTTTTGACAATTAATATTTTCGTGAATAAAGATTTAGACATTTAATAGAAATAATAGATAAAAAAGTATGGGTCAGCACTTTTATTAAAATTTGGACAATATTTAATCAGTAAAAGAAAGTGAGTAATCACACACTATTAAATATAATCTTACATTATTAAAATATTAATAATGACTAATTAATAACTATAAATCATAAAATTTACTAATCCCTAACACTCCTCGTAATAAATATCTAATAAGATTTACATTAATAATACTTTAGAGAAGTATCTTTGTGTCTAATTCTATGCGCAATTTCTATTGTTATTATCTTTTGAAAGTTAAACTGTTATATGAATGCATAATTATACGCCAAATCAATTACATAAAATTAATGTTAAAAAAAATGGATATGAAATGAAACTTCATTAAAAAAAATATCGTATATTATTAATATTATACATCAATCATGAATAATTAAATTATCTTATAAAGATAGTATTTTAGTATTAAAAATATTGACGTAACGAGTTCTAAAATTAGTATGTATACCTATCTCATCTCAGAATATTTTAAAAAAATATATATATTTTAGAATTATATAAAAATTGATATTTAACGATTAAAATTTTCTATTAATTATCAATCATTCTAATAAATATAATTTATATCTTTTTTTATTGTGTGTCAGTCTTAATTAATATAATTTACAAATAAAATATATACATCTCATTATTTGAATTAATTAATTAAATATTTATTAAAAAATAAAACTTACAAATAATAATACTACGCTGGTCAAACATATGAATAATAATTATATTGATTTTTATTATTGATAGGACTAGCTAAAATTTGTTGGTTATGAGAATCTCTAATTAACTTCAAATATTCCTTGAACTATAGTTTTTTTTAAATTATAAAAATATATATGATTAATTTATAATTATGAATCTTTAAATTTCCATAAATCATGTGTTGGTTTTAATTAAATCGTCAAGTTTTTTATATTTAATAATTAATAGATAATAAATATTTATTAAATTTCTGTAAATCATGTTTTAGCAGAAATAGATAATTAAGAGTGCGTTTGGTATGCATTTTTATTTTCGATATTTTTTATTTTTTGAATTTTGTGAAAAAAAAGTGAAAATAGGTGGTGAAAACAGAAAATAAAAACGCAAACTAAACGCACCCTAATATTTCTGTGAATGAGGTTTTCGACATGAAAAAGTATAGGAAGACAATGAGAATACTAAACAATGTGAATAATAGAGTAAAAAAAAATTAAAATTAAAATCATAAATCAAACTATGAATTAATTATTTTTAATTTCAAATTTTGAAATTTGAAAAATAAGGATTTGCAATTAAACCCAATCACAATTGGCACCGCTACTCCCAATATCACGCTAACCTCCCATTCTCCATTTGCGATCTCCGGTCCGCAGAGTCACCTCCGCGTCACTGCACTTTTCCGCTGTCCGGTTCAACACCGCCCATCCTCCCGCCAATGCCGCCCAACCTCCCACCGACAACGCCCAGTCTCTCCGCGTTCTGCTTGCGCGTCGTAGCAACGGAAGATTATGCCGCATGTTAGAATATAATTAGGATCAATTAGGATCAATTAGTATTATTTAGTATATCTGAATATTTATTATAGGATATTACGTCTTTATTATTACGATTCTCTTAATACCTATAAATACCCTTTTATATTGTATTATTCTAGATAACTTGAATAGACAACTTGAATACACTCAATAATACACAAATACTTTCTCCAGTCTAGTCTCTTGTTTCTAACATGGTATCAGAGCCATGATATCCTCCTTGAAGAAAATAGGTTGTTTTTCTTGTGGTGAAATCACCGTAGTTTTTGCATTTTTTTTCCTATGCCATTTTTCTTTCTCTTTTGTCACTCCTTTGATGCTTTTTCACCTCACCGACTAGCCTATTTTCTCTGTCTTGTGTTTTTTCGAGTCGAATGATCAAACACCATTGTCATCCGCTGCTTACCTATTCTCATGAAGAAATCATATAGTTTTCGCTCTCTTTCGACAGTTCCGTCTGCATTCTCTCGTGGCAGTTCTGTTTGTGTTCTCTCGTGGCAGTTCCATCTACGTTTTCTCGTGGCAGTTCCGTCTGCATTTCGTCTGTGTTTCTTTGTAGCAGTTCCATCTGCGTTTCTTTCCGGCAGTTTTGTCTGCACTTCCTTCAGATAGCGGCAGTTCCGTCTGCGCTTCCTTCAGACTAGCGGCAGTTCCATCTGCACTTCCTTCCGGCAGTTCCATCTGCACCCGTTTTATCAGTTTATGCAGTTTTTTTTTCTCTTTATTTCGTTGTTTTAGTATTATTTAGTATATCTGAATATTTATTATAGGAGATTACGTCTTTATTATTACGATTCTCTTAGTACCTATAAATACCCTTTTATATTGTATTATTCTAGACAACTTGAATAGACAATTTGAATACACTCAATAATACACAAATACTTTGTCCAGCCTAATCTTTTGTTTTTCTAACACCGCAGCAGTCCCGTGCGTCCTCGTTATCGCTGCCTACCCACCGCTGGCCGTGCAGGCCCCACCGTAGGCCTCCGCCTCCCATCGCGCCATTTGAGATGCACGTTATCCCCGGTGTCTGCCCTCCCCATCGCGTCGTTGTTGCTGCTGTGTCGCACCTCATCGACGTCGTCCTTCCTCCCACCGATTCGAATCCTCCTCCCTTTCCTCTTTGGCCGCTGCGCGTTCGGGTTCGAAGCCTACGGAGCAGATTCGCAACCTCGCCTAGCCGAAGTTGTCGTTGCGTGGTTGCTCCGTCGCCGGATCTCCTCCCCTGCCTCCATGTGTCGCCGTCGACTCTCTCCACTCCGCAAATATGTTGGATGTTTATGTAGATGGTGTAATTCTTAATTGGATGGTATTCTGTTTGATTCAGTTTAAGTATATACAATTAACAAATGTTGAATGGTCATTTCATTAGGTAGTCGGATGATTATTTTAATAATTACGTGGATGGTTGTTTGATAACAATCCCGCGACGGTGATGGGGGAGGAGGTTACAGGGGTGGATGATAATAGCCAATGAGGGAGCTTCTAACGTCAAAGATGTGGGATTATTGATAAGGGTGGGGATGGCAGACGGTTTGGGGAGAAGAGAGTGTCTGAGTAAATTCCTTTAATAAATTAGAGCTGAGATAGTTAATTTTTTAAAATAACTTTTTGAGTTTTTTGGTTTAGGTAATTTGGAGAATTTTCTTACTTTTTTTTTCTTTGTATTGGAGCCAAATTGAAAGCCTATTGTTCACATTATTTAGATTTTTCATTATCTCCTTAGCGAAATTGTTTTGAGATGTAATAGAAATAATAGACATCTAATAAAATTTACATTAATAATGTTTTAGAAAAGTATGAAAAGCAATAAATGATGAATTAAAAATAAATAACAAATTATATATACTGTCAAACAGGACAAAGTCAAACTGCTGCCTCCATTGTAGCAATTTGTGTCCTATCTCGTATCTCTACTGATGTGGCAGTCTACCCAACTTGAGAAAGAAAAACCATTAAAAACTTTTAACAATCATGAAAATTTATGATATACCAAAAAATTTAAAATCAAATCCATATCTCCTAGCTAGTAAAAATGACAATTTGTCTCTGTTGGGGGAATACCAGTCTGAAAATCTATGATTTATCTCGGATAGAAGAAGGGGAATACAACTAGTTAATTCACTCACCTTATAATTGATAGTCATCTCCATGAGTATATATGACATCTCTCTAAGTCAAGAAGTAATAAGATCCACCTTATATGCATGTTGGCACTAGATTTGTCAGTCATCTGGAGACCACCAATCAACCTAAGAATATAATTAGTAATGTTATTCTAGTTGAATGCATGTTTACTATCTTATATAATATGCATGTTTATGTGTTTTGATAGATGACAATATGTGTTTATGATTCTTGTTGCAATTAGTATTTTGAAAAGTAATAAATTTATATCTTTTATATGACTTTGACCTAATTTATTCACTAATTGTATGGTAAATGAAAACGAAAATATATGACATATGTTCTATGACATAACATCTAATTTGATGAGTAACTTTAATAGATATATATAAAGTTTAATTTTTTTACATTAAGATTCATGCATTAAATTTGAGCACAAGATCGTCAAAGAATCAATCATGCATGTAATGAAAATGATATGATAAGGAGAAGTTTAACAAAAAAGGTTTAGTTGTAGGACATTAGTTTTTACTTGTCAATGGTAGATCAAGTTCATCTCTCTAAGTTAAAATAATGTTTTAATTAAAGTAAAATGATTTTTAACCAACAATTTCAAAAATTTCATGATTAAGGATGAATATGAGTTGTGTTATGATGATCTTAATCTATTTGTAATGGATTATGAGGAGTAGGACCCAATCTTCATGCACAAGGCGCCATATAGTTGAAAATTCAAATTTGTTGAAAAAAGAACATCTCTATGTTAATTTTCAGGATACGGTCTGGGTGTCTTGTTCGGACCGCCGTTTTTGGCGTGTTCCTTCTGCCTTTTTTCGTTACCGAGCTGTCGGATTTGATTGTAGGAGGGCTGTCGTTTGTTGGCAGCCACGACTTGGCTGACTTCCTCATCGTTAATGTATTCCTTGGCTATACTTTGGATCTCCTGCATTGTCCACACCGGCTTCGTGGTGAGGTGCTTTCTGAAGTCCTCGTTTAGAAGTCCATTCGTCAGGGTGGGCATAAAGCAGAGATTCTCCTCTGTAGAGCATTTCCAGACGAACGGTCAGGTTGAGGCCGCAAACAAGGTCGTCTTGCTGGGCCTCAAGAAGCGGCTGGATAACAAAAAAGGTGCATGGCCCGACGAACTCGCCTCGGTCCTCTGGTCTTACCGAACAACCGAACAGTCGTCCACAGGAGAAACCCCTTTCTGCCTGACGTACGGGGTGGACGCAATGATACCCGTAGAGATCGGCGAGCCGAGCCCACGATTACTTCTGAAGGGAGCAGAGGAAGTTGTGGAAAAGGACCTAGCAGATGAGGCTAGGGAGATGGCCCATTTGTCAGAAATAGCACTAAAGCAAAGAATGGCCCTGCACTACAACACCAAAGTGCTCAAGAGAGAATTTGAACAAAATGACATCGTCCTGCGGCGCAACGATATCGGGCTGCCGACCCAAGGGGAAGGTAAACTGGCGGCAAACTGGGAAGGCCCCTATAGAGTCAAAGAGGTGATTGGTAAGGGCGCCTACAAATTGGAGAAGCTCGATGGCAAGGAAGTCTCGAGAACTTGGAATGCAGGTAACTTGAGAAGATTTTATTCCTAGCTCAAACACGCCGACTAGGCGATCTGACGAGCTCAGTGATTTACTTTTGTTAAGTACTTATTATGGCAATAGACTTGTTTAACTATCGATTAATGTTTACTTGTCAAAATTACCCTCCCATTTACTTTTCTCCATTTACGCATCCCACGACAACAAGTTCCTTATAATACATGTTAAACGGGACCACGATACGGTACCCCAGGACTGATCACCCCGGGAGCCAACTAAGTTAAAGCCATAACAAATGGCTACAGCAATAGCAAAGTCATGACTTGGCTTCGCCAAATTACCAACACAACGGTAAATAAACACGAGCGACAAGCCAATACCAACAAAATGGTAACAAAACAAAACGAAAACGCTACCAGATAAGCATAGAAAGATGATAATCACAAGCCGACCAAGCGACTATTAAAGTATATCAAAAAGTAAGTTCCACAAGTTCTACAACAAAATCACAAACTCCATACAAAGATACAAGAGATCATTTCTTGGGCTATCGACAATCTTGCCATCCTTGATTGTCTTAAAGACCCCGATTGCCGACGTGTCGAAGTTAGGGGCCACGATCTTCACCTGGACTTTAAGAGCCTCTTCAGTCATCAGGATCGCGCCTTTTCCCTGCTTCACGGTCTCTTTATGCTTCTTCTTAAACTCTTCGGCTTCAGCTTGAGTGGCCTTAGCCGACGAGATGGCCACATCACGTTCCTTCTCGAAAGCGACCACCCGACCTTGCGCGGCATTGAGCTGACTTTCCAAAGTTATCTCCCGCTCGATTAGACGGGATACGGTAGCATCAGAGGTCTTCAATTTTTCCTCGGCAGACGCGGCCTTCTCCTCGGCAGCCTTAAGCTTCTCCTCCGCCTTGGACAGCTGCTCCCGAAGCGTTTCAACTTGAGTTTTGAATTGATTATTGGCTGTAGCAGCAGATTCGAGCTTCCTACGCAGCGACTGCATCCCTGACAACTCGAACTCGGCCTTCCGAGCTATAGCAGCACCACGGAGGAGGGTACGGTACATCCACCTCGCCTGCCCCGCAAGGTCGGAGCCATGGAAGTGCTCCTCCGTGCCGGGAAGCAACTGGGAATCTATGAAGGTCTCGGCATCAAAGTTCCTCTCCATCACGGTGAGGGCTCCTTCAGGGCTGGAGAATGACCACTGCCTCTTGGGGGTGGGGATAACCTTCAAGTCATCATCATCATCGACTTGCTGAGCGGAGGTCGAATGCCCAGTACCGGCCGCCTCCTCATGAATGGGAGAGACGCGCGCCCCGTCAGAACGTTTGTCCGACATCTCGGCATCACGAGGCGAAGGCACCGCTGATCCTCCTTATTCTCAGGAGGGGTCTCCGGCTTCTCGTCAGCCTTCTCTTCGTCGCTTTCCTCCAAAAAAGTCTTGTACAAACTCTCAAGGCCTGTCACCTCGGCAGACATTCCCACTGCAACAAATAAATAAACAAGTTAGTCGTGAAATCGGCATAACCAGTCAAAGCAACAGTAATGCAAGAAACATAAGTCAGAGCTGCTCACAAATATAATTTCTGGCGACCTCCCGGTCACCCATAAGAAGGTGGGGATTCACATGGTTTCTCCCAAAAATGGCCAACAACACGTTGGCAACCTTTTTGTCCACAGCGGACATCCCCTTGTAAGTCACCTTAATAAAGGTGTTGGACCCCGCCCCGAAACTCCAATACGTCGGGATGAGGCGTTCCCCTTCTAACGACAACCAGAAGGGATGGCGGCCTTTGACTGGGTGCACCTTAAAATACTTGTCCTTATACCCATGGTAAGAGTCCTCGAACAAGCCAAAAATCCTCCGACCCTGGGCAGATCGGAAGGACATGAACCCTTTCATCGCTTTCCCTTCCTTGGAAGGATTCGTGAGGTTGAAGAAATAAAGGAAAACGTCTACGGACACCGGCAACTCTAGGTATTCACACACCATCTCGAAAACAGCGGATGGAAGCCCAACTGTTCGGATGCAGCTGCAACGGCGCCACGGAGATCCGGTTAAGGAGCGCCATTTGAAAGGCAGAAGAAGGAATATGAACCCCCACTTGGGTGAACATGGACTTATAGAACCAAATCCAATCGGCAACCCGGGGGGAGTGGAAGTTGAGTTCGTATAGCCGTTCGCCGGGGGCGGGAACGAAAACGTCGTAGTTGGCCTCCTCGTCAGTCCCACCGCACAAGTACTCGGCTTGGCGGAACTCGGTAAGCTCCTCCTCGCCCATCTGATTCGGGGAGTCTTTCACGTCGGAAGTCACCCAAGCGTACGGGTCGTAACCCGCGGCGGAGGTGGAAGTTCGTGAGACGATGCGAGGCATACCTACAGTGGGGGTACCACTCGGTTAGTCTATGAGGTCGGGAGCTCAGAAAAATCCCAGAAACTACATTTAGCCTATTTAGTAACTAAAATTAAGCATGGCTGAAGTAGAATCCAAGTAAAAGCCTAAAGAGCTAATACCCTGGAATGGTAACCCCCTAACGCACCTACTTAACACTAAGGCCATCTAGCATACAAATCAAACAAGCAGCATGCATACAGAAGAACTAATGATGAAGGTAAAATGAACATGAAGCAGAGAGCGAGGAAATGAATGCTTACCTGGATTAGTTGCGAAGATTCGAAAGAGAAGGGAAAGGAGCGAATGCACAGGGATGCAGAAATGATGCTCTGGGAAACTCAAGAGAGAAGAAGATGGAGATGGAAGGAGTGAAGAAATGAGAAGAAAACAAAAGGCAAAACTGGTTAAAACTGCCAGACTCAAGAAGCGTGAAAGGCCAAGGGGCAAAATAGTCTTTGCGTGCGGGGTTTTGAAATAACCCATTATGAGCATTTAATGCTCAGCGCGAGGAATGAGGCGACGAACGGTTATCCCCAGCAACGAAGAAACACGCACGCAAGAGGCACGTTCTCTCCACGAGCGGCCGACCTGGCGACAACGCACGAAAGAAGAGACAACACGCCATCAACGACCCTCACGATCATTGCTGGCGCGTTAGGGGCACTGTTACGGCCTAGCCCAAACATCACATGGGCCGACCCGACCCACGAACCACCCGACCCGAACGGTCGGGTGTGAGGCGTTCAAGTACCGGCCCGGACACGCGTCCTAGACAGCTCTCTACTACAGCTGTATGGGGAAGTTTCGAGGAAGGTGGGTTCTGTCCTTGCGGGACCCGCCTCTGACACGGTATATATGGGGAGGGTCCTACCCCTCCCCAAGGTACGTCACATACCATTCTCTCACTTTTCGCCTGCACATTTGACTGACTAGAGCGTCGAAGTGTCTTTGCAGGTGACACCCCCCTCTCCACACGAAGAGCTCGGGAAGTCGGTTACCCCTCCTCCAATCCAGCAACCCGGAACCAGGCGATTCTCCCTCTCATCAACCGAAGTACCAACCCGAACCGTCCGGTACCCGACCAACTGTACACTAATAATAATAATAATAATAATAATAATAATAATAATAATAATAATAATAATAATAATAATAATAATAATAATAATAATAATAATAATAATAATAATAATAATAATAATAATAATGTATGCTTTCTGAATTTTGAACCTAGTGTTGTGTTCTCAATATGTTGAGAACTTTGATATACTTGGTGAATATTCCCCTGGCTCTATAATGCCTATTTTGGATGTGTTTTCTACATTCTGAATATGGATTATGACTTTCTTGAATTGAGCTGTGTCAAATTTTTTGTTCTATTTTGGTATCTGATATGTAATTAAGATTAACTCCATAAGATGAATCCATTAGTAGAACAAGAACAATTATACGTTATATCTTGTTTAATTAATTTCCAAAGTATTCTTGCACAGTCATGTCAAACAGTTTAATCTGCATTTCTTTCAAACAAAAGGATAGGTACAAGTACATGAACAACATATGCATATCCCATGTCACTTATTTTTTGCTAGATACAGTTGACCCTGTTGCCTATCCAACTTTAAGAGAAGCACAACTACTGTAATCAGCAGCAGCAACATACATGCAAACAGCAAAATCTCCCCCATTTTTAGAACCCTAACGTTAGACTCTAATCTTCCAAGTTTCCAAGCAATCTTCATTTTCCATTCTTCATTGTCATTTGAAGAGCTTGTTCTACCATCACATGTTACCGCATCTTCTTCCAGAATTTTATCCACCCACAGAAACAACCCGCACCACCTCTTACTTACAGTCTGCACCAAAAAAAGTGAATCAACCAATTTTACATCTAGAATTACAGCAAACAACAGCAACAAACATTTACATTGTAGTTTGGACAACCAACAAACGGTCTCCCTGGATTAGAATCCATCGCTGACCATTGCAACACTGGTCTTGACCCGCACCTACACCATTTTAGCAAACGTGAATCTCTGTTTCTATTCATTCTCCTCATGATGCTTCCAAATGATCGTGGGTTGTTGCAGCTCCCAGCTGCATTGCTCGCGCTAGCCATAACCCTATGGCTTTGAAGATGGAGAAGACACTGCACGAGAAGCAAGAGAAGAGAGTCACCTCTGTTGCGATGCAGAAGAGAGGAAAAGAGAGTCAATTGGGGATTAGGGTTTTTAACCTCAATTTAGGGACCAAATTGAATAAAAACAGTTTATATCGCCATGTCAGCTAGCCATTTTTCTGACAGCGTGTCACCAAAGAGTTCAACTCAGCTTTTCAGTTGCGCCAGCTAGACGAAATTTGCCGGAAGGACGGGTCTGAGTCCCGGAGTGCAACTTCAGGGATGAATATGAGTAATTATTAACTTCAGGGATCACTCTGAGGCTCAAGGATAACTTTAGGGACTACTTTGAGGCTTATCTCGACTGAGATGATTAAAACATTGGCCAAGGGGATTGAATGAATGAAGAAATTAGTTTCTTAAGTCATTCACAGTTCATTATAATAATGGTAACAAGTTAGAGTTTGACAATTAAACCATACTTTAAGGGTTAACCAAGAGTTGGAAAGATGGAAGGAATTATACTTTGTTCTTCTCGGATTCTTAGTAAAAATATATTACTTCATACTATCGGGTCGTTGAGGAGTGTTGCTAGACGCCAACCTTGATTAGTAAATTTAGTATGACTAATTTACTACCCGCTTAGTATTGAACCTATGGGATCACACACTAACGAGTGTTCTAATCTTTGCTATAGAATTATTTAATTATTATTTTGATTTGATCAAATAAATAATTACATTAATTCAAATGGAATATTATTATATTCTTTTCTAACACCAAGAATATAATAATAGTATGATAATTGGTGTGGAATTTATAACCAACAAACTAACCGACAAGTGCACCGGGTCGTACTAAATAATACCTCAGGTGAGTGAGGGTCGATCCCACGAGGATTGATGGATCAAGCAACAATGGTTGAGTGATTGGCTTAGTCAGACAAACAGAAAAGAGTGTTTTGGTATTCAAAATTATTAAACAGTAATTCAAAAATTAAAACAGCAAGCAGTAAATTGATGAGAATAATATATGGAGAAACAGTTAAGGCTTCAGAGTTATCTATTTTCCGGATTGACTTTTATTACTAACTATTTTAATCATGCAAGATTTAATTCATGGCAAACTATATATGACTAAGCCCTAATTCCTTAGACCTTCTTAGTCTACTCTAACTTTCATCAACCGCCAATTCCTTGGTCACTTAATTCCAATTAGAGGATGAAGTTCAATTCTAGTTTATGTGCCACAGAAACTCTAATTACCCAAATATAAAAGGATTATATGTCATGTATCCCGTTAAGTCTAGATAATTATAAGTTTAGGAGAAATTGTTTTCAAGCTGTTGTTCAAGTAAAGAGCTTTTCCAAGTTATACAAGAACTAAATTAGAACCAAGGTCATACTTCCATTCCACCCAGATTCATAAAATAAAGAACGAAAACAATTCTTGAATCACAAATCAGTACATGAATTAAAATAGAAAAGCAATAGTATCAATCCATACAATAGACAGAGCTCCTACCCTTAAAAATGGAGGTTTAGTTGCTCATGGTTCAGAGAGAAAATAAGGATTCTCGAAAACTGTAAATTGCGGAATGAGGTAGAAGAGAAGAGAAGATATCGAAGGGCTGATTCTTTTCCCTTTTATGTCTAATCCTAATTAATGTAAAATATATTTTCTAAAATTAAAATAATATCTTTTCCTATTTTAAAATAAAATAAAATAAAAATTAAATCAAAATTAACAAAGGTTGATGCGGAGCCTTGTAGGAGTGCGTGGGGACCACTGGCATTATTGGGATCTATGCTGAACTTGAAAAACCCCAAGTTCAACGTGGGAGGGGCAGGGACTTCCTTGTAGCTTCCATGGAATCCATGCTGAACTTGGATTAACCCAAGTTCAGCGTGGGATGTTGCGTGTGATTCCTTTAGAGTTTTCAAGTCCACGCTGAACTTGGCAGGAGCCAAGTTCAACGTGGAGGAGGCAGAGATTGCGGGAGAAGAAGTGTTCCGAGGGTTACCTGAAACTGTAGGTCGATCTCGGACGAGATCTTCTGTGCTGATCGGAGATGATGTGTCCGGCTGTGAGTGGAGGCCGGAGCTATCGTATCCGACTTGTTGAGCTTGGCTGCACTGCTGAGCTTTCGTCACCGGAGGGTGGGCGGTACCTGCAAGGGACTCCGATGCTTAAGTTAGCAAGGGTATTAAGCAGGTTTTTAGTAGAATTAGAGTATGAGTTATACCTGGGTGCTCCAGTGTATTTATAATGGTGTGGAGTGACCTTTTTAGATAAGATAAGTTAGTTATCTTATCTTATCTTTATCTTTGAGTGAGGTCATCTTATCTTTCAAGGGAACCGCCCTTATCTCTATAGGCTTGGGCTGCCTTTGGATTTGGGTCGTGTTCCTCTATCTGGGCCCTTTATTGGGCTTTCCTGACAATTTGGCCGAGCTCTTTGAGAAGAGGTCCGATAGTCTGACCTGAAGAGGTCGGTCGCTTTGTCGCTAAACATCCCGGGTCGGATATCTCGACCCAGGGTATGAACAGTGCCCCTGCTCTTTTAAGACTTCGATCCTTCTCTGGTGAAGCCGAACTCGAGCATTTTGTCGACTTCATTTTGTAGAGTTCTCCTTTTTTGAATACGGAACGTTTTCTTTTGCTTCTTCTTAATTGCGCGTGCTTTTGCATTAGCGCTCTTAGCCTTGGGAATATGCGAGGGTTTAATACCCTCATTAATTGGTTTTTAATTGTCCCATTTCCCTTAGCCTCTCTATTTTGAATTTCACACTCAGAAAAACGGTTTCTCTTCTCCGTAACTTCCCTGTTCTTTCTCTCTTTCTGTTTTCGCCTGGAGTTTGTAGTTTTCGCGTCTCTCCCTGCGACATTGCTTGGTTATTACTTTTTCTGGCTGTGGAAGAGCGATTTCGGATTCTGTTCCCCTCTTCAACTTTCTTTCGAATCTTTCTGCTTTTTCCAGGTTGGTCTTTTCTCACTTTCTTTGTCGCTTGCGTTATGTCATTTCTGTTTTTGACTTTTTTGAAAGTTTGAACCTTTTGTATCGCCGTGCATCTGCTTGTTTACTGTTGTGGGGTTTTTCTTGCTTTTGAAATGGTCCTTCTGTACTCTAGGGTTCGTACTATTTATTTTTTCTTCTTTTGCGAATTGCATGAACCTGCTTGCTTTCTCGAAAGATTGCTCCTTTGATGTCTTTTTACTGGTGAATTTTGTAGAAGATAACGATGCTTTTTATTTTCCTGAAAAAGATTGTGTCTTTGATACCTTCTTCTTGATACGTTTTGTTATTTGGTTGCTTCGTTTGTTGACTATGACTGAGACTGTGGGTCTGGAGTGTAGTTATTTTGATGGTTTTATCTGTGGCTCGTGGTTTTCTATTCAGAGTATCGTCTTAGTTGAAAAAGGGGTCGTTATCTTCCTGTATCGAGGTGTAGTCTTGTAGGTTTTCCTGAGTCCTTGTTCTGTAACTGCCTCCAAAGGATGTCCCTGGATCTTTGGTGTAGGTCCTAGGGTTTCCTTTTGTTGTTTGTACTGCGCTGGATTTGGCCTATTTGTTTTGATTTCGTCCGAGATATTTTTTAGTAATCCAATCTTCTTTTCTTATTTGTAGGACTAGTTGGCCATGTCTTCCCGCAAAAATATTGTAGAGATGTCTTCTAAGGTTCCTGAGGGGATGTCCGATTGGTTGGACTCCCTTGTTTTAATGTGTGTTTCTATGGTAAATGCTGAGTTCTGTGTGGAGCTAGAAAAAGCCCGGGCCCGTTTAAGGAAAATTGAAATGGAAGCAGATCATTTTAGGAAACATCACCGCCTCTGTAAAAGTAGAGATCAGGAAAGGAATTATGAATTGGTAGCACCTGATTCCGAGGAGAGGGTTTGCTTCCCTGTTCTGACCCAGAGGGAGCGCCCTTTCTTTTATGCTTACGACTATTTTTTCAGCCAATTGGACGTCACTTTTCCCTTCACTTCTTTTGAGACCGATTTATTGTGGTCGTGTAATGTAGCTCCATCTCAGCTCCATCTGAACTCCTGGGGCTTTATCAAGATTTTTCAGCTTCTTTGTCAAGAGCTAGACGTTACTCCTTCTCAAACTCTTTTCCGTTATCTGTTTGTTTTAACTAAGCCTGGGATTTCTTCAAAAAAGAAAGCCTCATGGGTTTCTTTTAGATCTGCATAAGCGCATAAGGTTTTTTCCAAGTATGACGAGTCCTTTAGGGACTTCAAGAATTATTTTTTCAAGGTCCGAGTAGTTGAGGGATCTCGGCCCTTTTTTCTGGAAGCGAATGATGAGCCAGCCTTCCCCTTGTGTTGGCAGCAGAATGTAGTGGTATCCCGTTATACGTGGGAGATGCTCGACGAAATTGAGCAAACTTTTGTAACTATTTTAGAGGAAATTTAGGGGGAACCTCCTCATCTAGACACTAAAAAATCTTTGGGGGACCCATCCCTTGTGCGAACTGCATTGGGTATTTACTTGATATATTTTGTTTTTTGTTTTTTCTTTGCTGCCTTCTTCTTTTTCTGGTTCGTAAAACTGTTGATCTTCATTTTTTAGAGATGGCCAAGAATAATGAATCGATGAAGGCTTTCAAGAAAGCGAGAAAGGCTACTCAGAACATCTTGACCAGGGCGGATGGGGAAGGGTCCTCTCAGGTTCCGCTGAAGCCATCTGTGCCGAGCTCGCCTGGACTGAGGAGAATGATCCCTACTCCTCGAGTCTGTGTAGTTGATCCTCTGCAGTCTTCTGCCGCTGTTTCTTGCCCTCCAGTCATTCCTTCTTCCAAAAGACCTCAAACTGTTGAACCCTTCAATCTGGATTCGCCTGATTTCAACGTTGTTGGGTTTTTTGACCAGCAGATCGGTCCTTATGGTGCCCTTCCTATGGATGATGTATCTCTCCTTCGCCATTTAGATTTTATAACTCGGAGTAGCGTTAAGATAGCACATATGGGAGCTGTCCTGTAACGAACTGCCCAAGATCTTCCTCTTCATGCCACCAAAGCCTTCATGGAGGAGGCTAAGCAGGAGTTCGACTGGATGAAAGGTTTGAAAGAGGAGCTCCAAGTGAAAGTGACTAAGCTGGAGAAGGAGTTGGAGGGCGAAAAAGGCTAGTTCTGCTGCCTTAGCGGCTTCTGTGAGGTTGGCTGAAGACACAGCATTGAGGCACAAGGATAGTGACGTTAGGATTTTTGCTGGTAAAGAATTTTATAAAAATAGTCGCGTTGTAGATATAGTTTCTAAACCGACAGAAATCCCTTCGTACAAACGTTTTGGTTGTCACAAGTAACAAATCTCTTTAAAATTAATAACCGAAGTATTTAAACCTCGGGTCGTCTTCTCAAGGAACTGCAGGGAGGTATGTTCTTACTATTGGTTATGAAGATTGTAAATTGGGGGTTTTGAAAGTAAGGTACAAGTAATTTGAATGACAAGTAAAATAAATAAATAACTGTAAAACACACTTTTGGCAAGGTATGAGAAATTGGAAGTCCTATCCTAATTATCCTTATCAATGGAGACGAGAATTGAATCTTAATCCCACTTAGTTAGCCTTTACTAAAGCAAGGGAAGATCAAGTGGATTAATTAGTCTGATCTTCAGGTTCTAGTCAATTCCTAAGAAAGGACTGGAATTATTGAAGTTCAATTCAATTAGCAAAGATAACAATTATCAATTACGTTGAGTTTGATAACTCCTGAGTTACTGATTTCTTAACCAAGACCAAAAGGGGAAAAATAAATTTACTCGAATACAAATATCTTCAGGTTGGAAGTAACAGTAACATAAACAAAAGAGAGCAATCATAAACTGAAATACCTCAAATAACATTAATTAAGAGAATTATCTGTAACATAGAAAAGTTCATAAATTAAATTGAGAAGATAATAAAAAGGGAAGTTGAACCTGATAAAAGGGACAATCATGAAAGCAAGAAAAATCCTAAATCCTAATCCTAAGAGAGAGAGGAGAGAACCTCTCTCTAAAAGCTACATCTAAATCATTAAAGTAAATAATTAGAGACTCTCCTTTGAATGAATGCATTCCCCCACTTTATAACCTCTAATCTGTGCTTTCTGTACTTGGATCTGGGCAAAAAAGGGCTTCAGAAATCACTGGGAGCGTTTTCTGTAATTTCTGGTGCGTGGCCTCTGTCACGCGTCCGCGTGGGTCACGCGGTCGCGTCATCTGGAGTTTTTCTTATCACGCGTTCGCTTCGGTCATGCGTCCGCGTCATCTGCGTTCTGCTCAAGGCGCGCGTTCGCGTCGCGCTCTCTTTGCGCTGGGCATGCGGCCGCGTCGTCCACGCGTTCGCGTCACTGCCAGTTTCTTCAAAAACTCCATTTTGTTCTTTCCTTCCATTTTTGTATGTTTCCTTTCCATCCTTTAAGTCATTCCTGCCTTAGAAGATCTGAAACTACTCAACACACAAATCACGGCATCGAATAGTAATAAAGGGTAATTAAAATAATTATTCTTAAAGCATAGGAAACATGTTTTTCACATATCTCACATAATAAGGAAGGGAAAGTAAAACCATGCAATTAACATGAATAAGTGAGTGAAGGATTGAATAAATCACTTAAATTAGGCACAAAATATATCATAAAATGGGTTTATCAACCTCCCCACACTTAAACAATAGCATGTCCTCATGCTAAATCCAAGATAAAGAGTAAGCTTAAAGTTAAAGTGGTGGAATCTCATGCAATGCAATCTATTCTAAATGCAACTACCTAAATGAATCATGCAATTCTAATTGTCATTCACTTGTATATAAAACTTACATGTAGTTGAACTAATTCACATTCTCAAGGAGTCATATATACATAGCCAAACCTTAGATAATGTTAAAGAACTTTTACAATTGAGATGGGAAAGAAAAAATAATTTATAAACTTGCAAGACAATTAACAATTTAAGCAGAGATATATGTTGATGAGCTATTGAACCCTCACTGGATTTTGTGTTTACTCTCTAGTCACTCAGTGTTTATTGGGTTAATCACTCCATTCTTCTTTTTATCCTTACTTTCTGTAACTTTGTTCTTCATCTAACCAATCAACAATTATAGAATACAGACATACAAAAAATCATGAGGTCTTTATTTAAGGTTGTAATGGGGCCAAGGTAAAGGTAAGGGTGTATGTATAAGGCTAATTGAGCTAATAAGTGAATCCTTGATTAGTCTAAGATCTCACCTAACATACATATTTATAAAGGAAAGCTTCTTTACCTATTTACCCAATTTTTATCACTTTGTATTGCAAGCTCATATATTAACTTTAACTTTTGTCCCATGTGCATTTATTCTTTTTTTATTTTGCAATTGGGGAATTTTTGTATCCCCTTTATTTAAATAGAATTTTTTTTTTAAACACATGGTAATTCAATTGTTTTGATTTCACATGAGCATGCTTCCCAAAACTTTTATTTTGAAATGTCTTTATTCTTTTTAACTTTTTACCTTTGTTTTATCATCCATGTTCCCATAAGGTTCCCCACACTTAAACAATACACAATTTCTATCTTAAGCTAACCAAGGATTCAACTTGGGATTTTTATTTTGTTTTTCTGCTTAAGGCTAGTAATGTGGTTTATAGAACAAGAGGGGATTAAAAGCTCAAGGGGGCTAACAAGGGTGATGTAAAAGGTAGGCTAATTTGGGATAAGTGAGCTAGAATCAAACAATGGCCTCAATCACTTTCTTGGTATGTATCTATATTCTATAATTGGACATATAGATTAAAACAAAGTAAAGAACATCAGAATAAAAAAGAAGGGCAAAACACACAGGAATAAAATATTATGGTTTGAATGTAACCATACAATTAAGCTCAAAACTCACAGGCTGTGTGTTCTCTAGCTCAAAAATCATATCTCAGTTATATATGTCATGCAAGTAAAAATTAAGAGTTCCCATTATTCTCAATGTAAATCTTAGGGTGGCTTTAAAGTTTTGGTGTTTCTCCTTGATGAAATGTTGTTAACTAACTAACATGTAATGCTATATATACAAGGTGTGTGAATTGTTTATGTCAAAGTCTCTAGTTTACTTCCTTTTTATTTTCAATTTAAACCAAACTATCATATACTAAAAGGGTAAACTATACTAATTAATCCACATATTCTATAACTAATAAGTTAGAATTACAACTAAACTAAATGGCTAAAATATAAACTAAAGTGCAACATGCAGAAATAGAGTAGAGATACATGAAAAGAGCAATATATAAGTACTACGAAATAAAAATAAAGATCAAAATACAGAAAAATAACAAAATAAAATAAAAAGAGTCTGTAGTGGTTCACCAAGAAAAATACGCCAGAGATGACAACCTTCCCACACTTAAAATAAAGCATCGTCCTCGATGCTCACTCAAGCAGGATGTGAAGGAGTGTCATCACTGGAAGGATGGGTGGCTGGAGTCTCTGTGGTGGTGGTCTGAGGATCTGCCTGCTGCAGAGGAGGTGCTGACTGTATAGGAACCTCTGGGTCTATAGCCTGAATCTGATGCGGCTCCTCCTGCTGTGATGCAGCCTGCTCCGGGCCTGCCTGCTTAGCCTCTCTCTATGGATGGGTCTCCGCCTCATGATCATCCGCCTCCTCCTCAGATGGCTCTGATGGTGTGTCAGGCTCGGAGGGGATGTCATCATCTTTAGGTGCTCATAGCGTCGCTTGCTGCGACGCTCAGATCTCTCATATCGGCGCCGGTTGCGGCGCTCCATCTAGTCTAGCTGCTGAAATAGGCGGTGCACGAGGTGATAAACTGGCTCTGAGGCAGGTGGAGGTGCAGTGGTGGTAGCTGGGGTAGCAGTAGATGAAGAGGGGCCAGCTGAAGGTGTGGCTGTCTCATCAGGGGCAGTGAGAAATGGAGGTCTGTAGCCCAAAGCCAAAAAGTTCCTGTTGTGAAGGATAATCTTCTTGCATTCTGCAGCAGGTGGCTTCTCATCAGCATCCTCCCAAGGCACGTCAGCTCGACGTCTGAGCTGGGTAATCAGATATGGGAAGGGGAGAGTTCCTCTGACATGGACCCTGGCCATGTAGTACCGGATGAATCGTGGCAGGTACAGGTCTTTACCCTCCATCACACACCAGAGGAGGGTGATCATAGCGGCAGGTAGCTCCGTCTCATGAGTACTTGGCATAATAAAGTTGCTCAGGATCTGGTGCCAGAGCCGAGCCTCATCATTTAAGTATATCCGCTTGATTCCCTTAGGCATGGTGGTGTTCTGACCCATGACCCATGGGACAGTCGGGTTAAGGGCTATCCTTGCCTTGACCGCATCCCAGTCAAACCTCATGAAGCGCATGTCCTCCTCAGCCTTTTGGTATTCATCAAGCTGATCGGATTTAGGCTGAAGCTGCAGAATATATATCCTCAATGGCCTCTTCAGTGACCAGTATCTACTTCCCTCTTAGGTTCACTGCATCTAGGGAAGTTTTGAAGTAATTGCAGTAAAACTCTCCTACCCAAGAAGCATTGACCTCTGTCAGGTTTCTCTCCAGGAAGAACCAGCCTCTTTGTTTGATTTGATCGGAGGTGTATTGCTGGAGTTCTTCCGGAATTTTCAGAGTCCACTCCAGGTACAGGTTCCTGGAGGTTGCAAACACCGGATACTTCAGCTCGCAGTATCTGTTTGCAAACTTAATGGGATCAGTGGCAGGGAGTAGCTGGTCAGCCTTCTCCTGCGGGGTAAAGTGTTTCTCCCGCCAGGAGTCATCATGCATGATGTCCAGGATGGACATAGAGGATTCTCCTCTTTTCCGTTTACCAGTTGTTGCCTTTCCTTTTCCTTTTCTTTGGGTGTCAGACATCCTGAAAAATAGAAATCTAGGATATAATAAAAATAGGAAAACAAGTAGGCAAATAACAAAATAAGCACATAGTGGCAAAAGAGCAATAGAATAATGAAATGAGTTGAATAATTGTGTATTTTGGATTGGTTCGGAATTAAAAAGCTGAGATGAGAAATTTCAATCCAAAATGTAATATAAGTAGAATTCATGTTAATTAGGAAAAACCATAAACATGCCTTGAGTTAAAAAGTAAAAAGTGGGTCAAAAAGCAGAGGGGGGTTGTTAGGAAGTTAAAAGTGGTGTTAAATTGAAAAAGAGGTTAGAAATAAAAAATCAGTGAGTTAGTAAAAAGAAAGTCAGAGTAAGTGGCAAGATGATTGGTTTCTAAGTAACAAGAAATTCACAATTTGAAGCAACACAGAACTCATATTCAAGAAAGGAAATCAAGTTGTTGATGATTCATATAGATATATCAATAACGAAAATTTGAAATCAAATCATCAATAATGTGATTTATTAATCGGGGAAACAAAAGGAATAGGAATGCTGGCCCGTGCATTCAGGAATTAGTTTGGTGAAAGCTAAGGAAAGCAAAATTGAAAATGCCAAAACCAATACATGAATGAGAATCAAAACAATTTACAGAAAATTGGGCAGCATTCCGGCTAAAATTGGATGTTTTCGAAAAATAAACAGCAAGCAGAATAGTTCATATAAATTAAAATAAATTGCAAATAGATATAAATAATATGAACATGAAAGAGCAGTCGCAATAGCAGCATGAACAGTAAGAATATCATATGAACAATACTTAGATCACAGCAACAGCAGAATTGCGAAAATTATAAAACAAGTAGCAAGAACAGCGCAATTAGTCAGGCCTAGATCCACTAACCACATCCTAGGCTACCTAACCACCTAGAATTCACTACAACATGCATATCTAACTAGCCTAATTTTGAACATAAACAGAAAAATATGCAATTAACTACGAATTGAAAGAGTGGCGTTTGGCGGAACCTGGTAGGCGTATGAATGAAAGTAGGGCAGAGAGATGGTAGGGGGTGGTTGTGGTGGTGGCTGACGCGGCAGTTGAGGGGCAGTTGGCGTGGCGGTGGTGGCTGTTCGGAGGCAGGGGGTTTTCGGGTAGGGGTAATGGGAGGGGTAGGTGTTAAGGGGGGAAGGAAGGGAAGGGGTGAGGGTGTTGGTGGTAGGTTACGTGGCGGCATGGACGGATCTATGTGTGGCTGTGTGGGGGCAATTGCCCCCATTGAATTTTTAAAAAACTAATAACAATGATATATGTGTGTAGAAAATTGTCCCCATTATAATAATTTATTTACCCCCACACTTTAAAAAAAATCATGTGTAAGAAACATTTATATTATTAGATATTAATACAATAAAAAATTATTATATTATATAAATTCAAAAAATATTAATAATAACTAATAAAAATCTAATTATTTAATTGTCTAAAGTTAAGCTTAACTTTCTAAATATAAATGAGATTATTAGTATTTAATACTTTTTTTTATAATATATATCATTTATTTATTTTTTATTGTTTTGTTTAATTTAATTTTATTTATACATACATATAATATTATTTTCGTTAAAAAAAATATTTACTATAATATTATAAAATGTTAACTTTTCAATTAAACATAAAAAAATTATTTAATATTTATTTAATAGAAAAAATATATTATTTTATCTATACCTACATATAAAGATAATTGTGGTTGTTTGCTTTGAATTTTTATTTTTTTCACAAATTTTTTGTCATTCTCGCATAATTTTAGAAAAAATTCAAACACCAAAATAAAAAATAGTCAAAATTTTAATTTAGTTCATTTGAGTTATATTTTTTATAAATTTTTTAGCTATTGAGTTATAATTTTTTTTGTATCATATAAAAAATAATCAATATAAATGTAATTTGACAGATATTAAATGCTTGACTAGGCACAAATATTAATAATAAATGTAGCTCATACAATATTACCGAAATATTGAAATAAAAAAAAAAACTAAATTACTATACTTTTAGATGTATTAATTATATTTATTTATTAGAAATTTGATTAGCTAATATACTCTAAAATTTAAATATCTAAATATATTAATATTAATATTTTTTATTATTTTGCTATATTATTTTGCCCCCACTTCTAAAATTTTTTGGATCCGTCACTGCGTGGCGGTGATGGTGGCGTGGTGGGGGTGGTGGTTGCGGAGGGGGCAGCGGTGGTGGAGGGAAGAAGAGAAGAGAAGAAGAAGAAAAAGAGGGAAGGAAGAAGGGGGGTGGCGTTGTGGTCGTGGCTGGGTGGTCGATGGTGGTGCGGTTGGTGGTGGTGGTTGTGGGTGGCGAGGGGTGGAGAGGGGGGTTGCAGAGAAGAGGAAGAAGAAAGGGGTTGGGGGGCGCGACAAGGTAGGGTTTCGCGTCACTGGGGGCGTTAATTAATTTAAATCCACGCGATCGTGTGGGGCACGTGATCGCGTGGGGCACGCGATCGCATGGCTGGGTGGAATGGGGGTTGACGCGATCGCGTGAGTGATGCGACCGCATGGAATGGAAAAAGGATGAATGACGCGGTCGCGTGGGGCAGGCGACCGCGTCGCCGAAAATTGTGCGAAACGCACAATTCCAGCGTCATTTTGGCGCAACTCTCTATCTCCACTGGGGTGCCATGATATCCGTGCGACGCGGATGCATCGCTCACGCTATCACGTGGGATGGGTGTTGTGCAAGTGACGCGATCGTGTCAGGGACGCGACCGCGTGGGTCGTTTTGTTCGAAACGCACAACAGCCGCACGATTTGTGCGATCGCGTCGCACGCCCTTTTTTTATATGCAATTATGCAATTATTCAGTATGCAATGCTAATGAATAATATTCAGGATCAATTTAAAAAAGAATAAAAATGAATAACACGAAATAAAACTGAAAAAGAAACGACCATACCATGGTGGATTGTCTCCCACCTAGCACTTTTAGTTGAAGTCCTTAAGTTGGACATTGGATGAGCTTCCTATTATGGTGGCTTATGCTTAAAATCATCCAGAAATCTCCACCAATGTTTGGAATGCCAACAGCCTCCGGGGTCCCAAACTAGGCATGTAAAGCTTCTGAGCAGCTTCAAACAGATTCTCAGGCTCCCGGGGTGACGAATGTCAGAATAGATTCCAGGATCCCAAACTTTGCTTTTAAATCTGCCTTCATCTTGATCTATATTCTTCCATCCGGGCGGTTTAGAAATTAGATTCTCACCAAGATAACCAAATATTTTTCGAGATCTATTCGATTGAACATGATGTCAATCCGTGCACTTCGAGTTGAAGCGTGGAACCTTATTGAACCTTGTGCACCAGCTCTGAATGCGATCCATTTCCCTCTTACTCTTAAAGCCGCAGAGAGCTCTAAGCTGGCCATCTGTTTCAAGCAAACCATATTCAAGTGGAAAAGTAAAGATAAAGGTTTAGGATTGTACCCACTTGAAGCTTGTATTAGGTGGTAATGGCCTTGGGGTAGGTGTTTCCAGTGGTTCTGTAAGTTCTACTCCCTTGTGCTCTTCTGTGAATTTCTCCACTTCCTTGCAGAATTCTTCAAATGCAACATCGTCCTGATCAAAGTCTTCTATGTCTTCCTCATCACTCAAGTCATAAGCTGGAGGTTGAGAGAAATCTACCTCCGCATCTTCTTCGTATTCACTTGGATAAGGTTCTTCAATCTCAGAGAATTCACTTGCGGATGCAAGTTCATTACTAGGAGAACTTGACTTGTGACTATCATCATCAAGGAGATTTGCTTCTTGGATTATTCCATCTAGTTTTTCATAAAAGAATTGCCTTGGGGGTTGTGCACTATCCTCCTTAGCATCAATTGTAACGTCCTTGATAGAATTTTCCACAACTCTGGATTCCCATGGAAGTTCAGCGTCTCCTAAGTCTTCAACCAACTCTTCTTCATTTATAATGACATCTTCCTCTACTTGTTCCAGTACGAAGTCACGCTCTGTTTTGTCCACTGGAGTTTCTAGTATCTCCTTCATGCTACGCTCTTCATTAGATTGTCCACATGGGGTTGTGGGAGGTCCTTGAATGCCCGAATGTCTAGAAGATAATTGACTTATTGCTTGCTCCAGTTGATGAAGGGTTGTTTGAAGTTGATCTACTGTTTTCTTGAGGCGAGCCTGTGATTCTGGAGGTGATGGATTTGGACATGGTACTTAAGGAAGTAGTGGTGTTTGGGAGTAATCGGATTGGGATTGGGGTAAATAAGGATCATATGGTGGTGAATGGTGAAAATGAACTTGTGAGTATGGTGGTTCAAAGCTACGTTGAGAGGGTGGTCTATAAGCACAGGGTGGGCCTTGTTGGTAGTTACAGGGTGGTCCACCATATCTATCAGATTGGTATGCATTGTAGAATGGTCTTTGTCTATGATATCTTGGAGGGTGTTATTGCCTAAAGGGTTGATCAAATCCTCTTGGCTCCATCCATCTTTGATTTCTCTGACCTTGATGCATATTCATGTTATAGTTTTCACTCCTTTCAACAATATTATAACCAAACTCAAAGCGAGAGGGGTGAGAATTCATAGTAGTTAATAAAAATTAAAAAGCAAAAATAAAATAAATAAACAGGCAAAATAAAATATTTATAATAACCAATAATAAGGCACACGTTTGGAAATCCCCGGCAACGGCGCCATTTTGACGTTAGGATTTTTGCTGGTAAAGAATTTTATAAAAATAGTCGCATTGTAGATATAGTTTCTAAACCGACAGAAATCCCTTCGTACAAACGTTTTGGTTGTCACAAGTAACAAACCCCTTTAAAATTAATAACCGAAGTATTTAAACCTCGGGTCGTCTTCTCAAGGAACTGCAGGGAGGTATGTTCTTACTATTCATTATGAAGATTGTAAATTGGGGGTTTTGAAAGTAAGGAACAAGTAATTTGAATGACAAGTAAAATAAATAAATAACTGTAAAACACACTTTTGGCAAGGTATGAGAAATTGGAAGTCCTATCCTAGTTATCCTTATCAATGGAGACAAGAATTGAATCTTAATCCCACTTAGTTAGCCTTTACTAAAGCAAGGGAAGATCAAGTGGATTAATTAGTCTGATCTTCAGGTTCTAGTTAATTCCTAAGAAAGGACTGGAATTATTTTGGTTCAATTCAATTAGAAAAGATAACAATTATCGATCACGTTGAGTTTGATAACTCCTAAGTTACTGATTTCTTAACCAAGACCAAAAGGGGAAAAGTAAATCTACTCGAATAAAAATATCTTCAGGTTGGAAGTAACAGTAACATAAACAAAAGAGAGCAATCATAAACTGAAATACCTCAAATAACATTAATTAAGAGAATTATCTGTAACATAGAAAAGTTCATAAATTAAATTGAGAAGATAATAAAAAGGGAAGTTGAACCTGATAAAAAGGGACAATCATGAAAGTAAGAAAAATCCTAAATCCTAATCCTAAGAGAGAGAGGAGAGAACCTCTCTCTAAAAACTACATCTAAATCATCAAAAGTAAATAATTGGAGACTCTCCTTTGAATGGATGCATTCCCCCACTTTATAACCTCTAATCTGTGCTTTCTGTACTTGGATCTGGGCCAAAAAGGGCTTCAGAAATCGCTGGGAGCATTTTCTGTAATTTCTGGTGCGTGGCCTCTGTCACGCGTCTGCGTGGGTCACGCGGCGTGTCATCTGGAGTTTTTCTTATCACGTGTTCACTTCGGTCATGCGTCCGCGTCATCTGCATTCTGCTCAAGGCGCGCGTTCGTGTCATTCACGCGTTCGCGTCGCGCTCTCTTCGCGCCGGGCATGCGGCCGCGTCGTCCACGCGTTCGCGTCACTGCCAGTTTCTTCAAAAACTCCATTTTGTGCTTTCCTTCCATTTTTGTATGTTTCCTTTCCATCCTTTAAGTCATTTCTGCCTTAGAAGATCTAAAACTACTCAACACACAAATCACGGCATCGAATAGTAATAAAGGGTAATTAAAATAATTATTCTTAAAGCATAGGAAACATGTTTTTCACATATCTCACATAATAAGGAAGGGAAAGTAAAACCATGCAATTAACATGAATAAGTGAGTGAAGGATTGAATAAATCACTTAAATTAGGCACAAAATATATCATAAAATATGGGTTTATCAGATAGCTATGTCACGACCTATAGGGAAGTGATGCGTCTCAGAGAGGAGTTGGAGTCTGCCCTGGTTGATTATGCCGAGCTCCAGGGTCACCTTGTAGGCAGCGTGAATGCTGCTTATGAGAACCTGAAGGAGTAGGTTCGAGTTCTTGCACCCGAGGTCGACCTTGCTCTCTTCAGCTTGGACAATGTTGTAAGGGATGGCAAGATTGTCCCTGACGACCCTGATGACGATGATGTTGAACCCCTTCATGTGCCTGCCGCCAAGACTTCTGTTGTGCCGACTTCTTCAGCTCCTTCATCTGAGGTTGGTCATCCTGAATCGGAACCTGATTGCCAGATCTTAAACAGGGATGACGGGGCAGTGGATGCAGTGCCTCTTCAGACTCGCCCTCCTTTACCCCGTGCTGATGCTGCCGAGAAGCCTTCGGATCTTTAATGAATTTTTCTGAATGTTTGTGTAAATAGCCCGGCTTGTGGGCTTTTGAACTCTTTATTTTATAATTGGTGGTTTGCTGGCCCTTGACACTTTCTTAGTTGCTTGTTCAGCAACTTGTTTTTGAAAAACAAAATGGTTTCCAAGCTTTTGGGGCTGGTTCTGGTAGCCTCTTGAGCTTGTTATTATTATAACTTTATGTTTTTCATATCATGTCTATTTTTATCTGTCTTGGTACCTTTTTTGGAGCCATGTTACTTGACCTCTTTGGATTGCCTTTGTGTTTCATACTTGTGGCTTGATTCCTTTGAGGTTATGGATGTTTGGATCCATTGGCTTCCTCGCTTTAGCCTGGAGTTATTTTTAGTAATCCGTTTTGTTTGGACCTTTGTGAGGTCTTTGTTGGGAATTACTTTTTATAACGTTAGGGTTTTGGGGAGGCTGACTTCATCATGTCGGATCCTTCTAAGTTATTTTTGTAATCCTCTTTCTTGGACCTTGTTCAGATCTCATTCAGGGATTTACTTTTATAAATTTTATGTTTTGGGCCGACTTCATCATGTCGGGCCCTTCTAAGTTATTTTTGTAATCCTCTTTCTTGGACCTTGTTCAGGTCTCTTTCAGGGATTTACTTTTATAACTTTGCGTTTTGGGTCGACTTCATTATGTCGGGCCCTTCTAAGTTATTTTTGTAATCCTCTTTCTTGGACCTTGTTCAGGTCTCTTTCAGGGATTACTTTTATAACTTTCTGTTTTGGGCCGACTTCATCATGTCGGACCCTTCTAAGTTATTTTTGTAATCCTCTTTCTTGGACCTTGTTCAGGTCTCTTTCAGGGATTATTTTTATAACTTTGTGTTTTGGTCCGACTTCATTATGTCAGGCCCTTCTAAGTTATTTTTGTAATCCTCTTTCTTGGACCTTGTTCAGGTCTTTTTCAGGGATTACTTTTATAACTTTGGGTTTTGGGCCGACTTCATTATGTCGGGCCCTTCTAAGTTATAGTAATTCTCTTTTATAGGGCTGGCCATACCTCTTTCCAGGGATTTACTTATAACTTTGGTTATTGCGACTGATCCAACTTCTTTACGTCGGCCAGTCTTTAAGTTATTTTTTAGCAATCCATTTTATTAAGACCTCGTCAGGTCCTTTCTATGGATCACTTTCGATAACTTCTTGCATTATTCTATTTTTATCTTTGCCAATTTTGTAGAGATTGGGTTTAATCCTCGTTTGGTCGACCTTTTAATGAATTTGGTTTTCATCTCTGTTGGTCTTTATCGTGATCGTGCATTTGATTTTTACTTTCTGCCGATCTGTAGCTTTATAATCGGACGATGAATGTTTAAGATTAATGCGCCTTGAGAATTTGTAGAAGATCTAAACAGATTTTATTCAAAAGAAAATGCAAATATATACATGTGGGAGCTTTATCCCTCTAAGTCAGGCAATTTATAGGTCTTGGCTTGGCGCCTCATTAAAAAACCTTTTCAGGAAAAAGAGTGAGCCTTATCCTAAGATCCTTTATCGTCCCTAACTATAGTACCTTCTTAGGTTGCAGGCGTGCCATGACCTAGGAAGCTCTCGCCCATCGAGTTCGGACAATCTGTAGTAGCCCTTTCCAAGTACTTATATGACTCGGTAGGGTCCTTTCTAGTTTACTGCCAGCTTTCCTTCTCCAGGTCGAGTTGTTCCGATATCATTTCGGATTAGGACGAGGTTGTTCTCAGCAAAACCTCGCGGCACTACCCTTTGATTGTATCTCAAAGCCATTCGACGTTTTAATGCCTCTTCCCTGATCCGAGCTCTTTCTTGGACTTCTGGGAGTAGGTCGAGTTCTTCCCTTTGAAGTTGGGAGTTGGCTTTTTCATTATAGTGGATCACTCTAGGCGACCCTTCCTCAATCTCCACTGGGATCATTGCCTCCATTCCGTACGCTAATTGGAAGGGTGATTCCTTTGTGGTGGAATGCGGCGTCGTTCGATATGCCCATAGGACTTGTGGGAGTTCTTCAGCCCAGGCTCCCTTTGCATCCTGTAATCTCCGTTTTAGCCCAGCCAATATGACTTTATTAGCAGCTTCGGCTTGTCCATTGGCTTGGGGATTTTCTACGGAAGTGAACTTGTGTTTTATGTTCAAGTCGGCCACTAACTTTCTGAAGCCTGCATCTGTGAATTGGGTGCCATTGTCTGTGGTGATGGAGTATGGAACCCCGAACCTTATGACAATGTTCCTATATAGGAATTTTCGACTTCTTTGAGCAGTGGCGTTAGCTAGGGGTTCTGCCTCAATCCACTTTGTGAAATAGTCTACTCCTACTATGAGGAATTTAACTTGTCCGGATCCCTGAGGGAAGGGTCCGAGCAGGTCGAGTCCCCATTTTGCGAATGGCCAAGGTGAGGTCACGCTGATGAGTTCCTCTAGCAGGGCGATGTGGAAGTTGGCATGTTTCTGACATGATGGACATGTCTTTACGAACTCCGTGGCTTCTTTTTGTAGAGTTGGCCAATAGAACCCTGTCTGGAGTACTTTTTTGGCAAGTGCTTGCGCTCTGAGATAATTGCCACAGATGCCACTGTGTACTTCTTCTAGAATTTCTTTTGTGTTGGAAGTCAGAACAGATTTTAACAATGGTATTAAAATCCCTCTTTTATATAGAGTATTATTTATGATAGTGTAGTATTGTGCCTCCCGTTTTAACCTCTTTGCCTCCTTTTCATCTGTAGGAAATGTTTCTGTTTTGAGGTAGTTAATTATGGGAGTCATCCATCCTTGATCCAGACCTGTTATGGCTAGGACTTTTTCCTTTTTCGAGATTGACGGGTTCTGCAGCATTTCCTGGATGAGGCTTCTATTGTTGCCCCCTGGTTTGGTGTTGGCTAGCTTTGAGAGTGCGACAGCTCGGGCATTCTGTTCGCGGGGTATGTGGCGGACCTCATATTCCTCGAGTTGTCCGAGTTGTTCCCTGGTTTTATCCAAGTACTTTTTCATGGTGGGATCCTTGGCTTGGTAGCTCGCTGTTATTTGTGAAGTGACCACCTGTGAGTTGCTGAAGATGATGAGTTTTTGAGCTCCAACCTCTTTAGCCAGCTTTAAACCAGCTAGTAGTGCCTTATATTCAGCTTGGTTGTTTGAGGCAGGGAACCCGAATTTGAGGGAAAGTTCAATTTGGGTTCCTTGGTCGCTTTCAATTATCACACATGCGCCGCTTCCGGTCTTATTTGAGGAGCCGTCCACGTAGAGATTCCATTCTGTGGGGGTTTCTGGGGTGTCTGTAAATTCTGCAATAAAGTCGGCCAGGTATTGTGTTTGATGGCTGTCCGTGCTTCGTATTGAAGGTCGAATTCGGACAACTCAACTGCCCATTGTAAGATTCTGCCTGCTAGGTCTGTTTTCTGTAATATCCCTTTTATGGGTTAGTTGGTCCGAACCGTAATGGTGTGGGCTTGGAAATATGGGCGAAGTCGTCGAGATGTTAAGATAAGAGCGTAGGCAAATTTTTCTATTTTTTGGTAGTTTAGCTCGGATCCTTGTAATGCTTTACTAATGAAGTATACAGGTTGTTGCCTATTGTCGTCTTCTCGAACTAGTGCTGAGGCTACTGCCTGACTTCCTACCGCGAGGTACAATATGAGTGGTTCTCCTTCTCGTGGCCGAGATAGGATGGGTGGTTGTCCTAGGAATCTTTTGAAATCTTGGAAGACATGTTCGCACTCCGTTGTCCATTCGAACCTCTTTCCTTTCCTTAAAGTAGCATAGAAGGGGAGAGATCTTATCGCTAATCCCGCTAGAAATCTGGACAAGGCTGCCAGTTGATGAGCGGATAATTTATACGCTTTTTGGCATTGTTTTTAGTATGTTTTTAGTATATTTTAGTTAGTTTTTATTATATTTTTTACTAGTTTTTAAATAAAATTTACTTTTCTGGACTTTACTATGAGTTTGTGTATTTTTCTGTGATTTCAGGTATTTTCTTACTGAAATTGAGGGACCTGAGCAAAAATCTGATTCAGAGGCTGAAAAAGGACTGCAGATGCTGTTGGATTCTGACCTCCCTGCACTCGAAGTGAATTTTCTGGAGCTACAGAAGCCCAATTGGCGCGCTCCCAATTGCGTTGGAAAGTAGACATCCTGGGCTTTTTAGCAATATATTATTCCATACTTTGCCCGAGATTTGATGGCCCAAACAGGCGTTCCAAGTCAGCTCAAGAATTCTGGCGTTTAACTCCAAAACTGGCACAAAAGCTGGAGTTAAATGCCCAAACTGGCACAAAAGTTGGCGTTTAACTCCAAGAAAAATCTCTACACATGGAAGCTTCAATGCTCAGCCCAAGCACACACCAAGTGGGCCCGGAAGAAGATTTCTGCATTAATTACTGATTTCTGTAAACCCTGGGCTACTAGTTCTCTATAAATAGGACCTTATACTATTGTATTTTCATCTTTGGACGTTTAGTCCCTAGACCTTGGAGGCTGGCCATTCGGCCATGCTTACACCATTATCACTTTTGTATTTTCAACAGTGGAGTTTCTACACACCATAGATTAAGGTGTGGAGCTCTACTGTTCTTCATGAATTAATACAAGTACTATTGTTTTTCTATTCAACTAACGTCTATTTCTTCTCTAAGATATTAATTCGCACCCAAGAACATGATGAATGTGATGATTATGTGACACTCATCACCATTCTCACCTATGAACATGTGATTGACAACCACTTCCGTTCTACATGCAAACAAGCTTGAATGTGTATCTCTTGGGTTTCTAATCTAAGATTAGAACCTTCATGGTATAGGCTAGAATTATTGGCGGCCATTCCTGAAATCCAGAATGTCTAAACCTTGTCTGTGGTATTCTGAGTAGGATCTGGGAAGGGATGACTGTGACGAGCTTCAAACTCGCGATTGTTGGGCGTGTGACAGACGCAAAAGGGTCAATAGATCCTATTCCAACATGATCGAGAACCGACAGATGATTAGCCGTGCGGTGACAACGCATTTGGAACGTTTTCACTGAGAGGACGGAAAGTAGCCATTGACAACGGTGATGCCCAACATAAAGCTTGCCATAGAAAGGAGTATGAATGATTGGAAGAAGGCAATAGGAAAGCAGAGGTTCAGGAGGAACAAAGCATCTTCATACGCTTATCTGAAATTCCAACCAAAGAATTACATAAGTATCTCTATCTTTATTTTATGTTTTATTTAATTATCAATTCTCCATCACCATCTGAATCTGTCTGACTGAGATTTACAAGGTGACCATAGCTTGCTTCAAGCCGACAGTCTCCGTGGGATCGACCCTTACTTACGTAAGGTATTACTTGGACGACCCAATGCACTTGCCGGTTAGTTGTGCGAAATTGTGACAAAGTGTGATTCATGTTTGAGAGCTCCAAGTCCTTTGGCGCCATTGTTGATGATCACAATTTCGTACACCACCAGTCTTCCATTGAGCTGTTGTACCTCTTTTATGCAAGTCGGGCTCTTCATATCGAGTATGGCCTGGCATTTATCCGAATTTGCCTCGATTCCTCTTTGTGTGAGCATAAAACCCAGGAATTTGCCAGCTTCTACTGCGAAGGTGCATTTTGCAGGATTAAGTCGCATGCTATGCCTTCTTATGGTGTCGAATACTTGGACGAGGTCGGACAGCAACATCTCTTCACTTTGCATCTTTATTAACATGTCGTCCACATAGACTTCCATGATTTTTCCAATATGATCTGTGAAGACCTTATTCATTAATCTCTGATAAGTAGCTCCCGCGTTTTTAAGACCAAAAGGCATGATGATGTAGCAATAGTTTGCTTTTGGAGTTATATGAAGTTTTTTCTTGGTCGGGTGGATGCATTGGGATTTGATTGTATCCTGAATATGCGTCCATGAACGAGAGGTATTTATATCCGGAGGAGGCATCTACCAGAGCGTCGATACTTGGGAGTGGATAAGGATCTTTTGGGCAGGCTTTGTTGATATCAGTGTAGTCGGTGCACATTTGCCACTGCCCATTTGATTTTTTCACCAAGATGACATTAGCTAACCATAGTGGGTACTTGACTTCTCTTATGAATCCTGCCTCCAGTAGAGCTTGTACCTGCTCTTCCACATCTTGGAATCGTTCTGGTTCGAGCTTTCTACGTCTCTGTTGTACTGGCCGAGATCCTGGGTAGACTGCTAGCTTGTGGCACATTAACTCGGGGTCTATGTCTGGCATGTCTGCAGCCTTCCATGCAAAGAGGTCGATGTTATCTCGTAAGAACTGTACGAGTGATTCTTTTATGTCTCCCTTTAGGATTGTTCCAATATTGGTTGTTTTGTCCAGGATGTCTCCGATATGGACTTTCTCTACTTCACCTTCGGGCTGTGGGCGGAGTTCTTCCTGCCTCTGAACTTCCCCGAGTTCGATTGTGTGGAACTCTTCTCCTCTGCCTCTGAGGTTTAGACTTTCATTGTAGCAGCGGTGTGCCGTCTTCTGGTCTGCTTTTATTGTAGCTATCCCTTCTGTAGTTGGGAATTTCATGCATAGATGTGGAGTCAAGACTATTGCGCCGAGCTGATTCAACGTCGTCCGACCTATTAAGGCATTGTAGGCCAAACTCAAGTCGACTACGATGTAGTCTATATTGAGTGTTCTTGACTGGCTTCCTTTTCCGAAGGTTGTGTGTAGTGAGACGTATCCAAGTGGTTGAACTGGGGTGTCTCCCAGTCCGAACAGGCTGTTCGGATATGCTATTAGTTCTTTTTCTTCCAGGCCGAGCTTGTCGAAGGCAGTTTTGAATAAGATATCGGCGAAGCTCCCTTGGTTTATCAGTGTGTGGTGGAGATTTGCGTTTGCCAGTATAATAGTGATGACCATGGGATCGTCGTGTCCTGAGATGATACCGGATGCGTCTTCTTTGGTGAAAGTATTTGCAGGGATGTCGGGTGCTTCCTCCTTCCCCTCGACATGATATACTTCTTTAAGATATCTTTTGCAAGATGATTTGGAGATTCCTCTTCCCACAAATCCACCGTGTATCATGTGGACATTTATTTCTGGTGTATGAGGTGATCGCTCGGTTCGTCCGACATCTTCGTCCCTTCTTCTTTTTCTTTGCTCATCGTCTCAGGTTGCCAGGTACCGATCTAATTTCCCTTCTCTTACTAGTTTTTCTATGACATTCTTTAAGTCAAAACATTCGTTGGTAGAATGCCCGCGGATTCGATGGTATTCACAATATTCAGTCCGATTTTCTCCTCCTTTTTTGCCTTTGAGTGGTCGAGTTGGGGGTATTTTTTCGGTGTGACAAACTTCTCTGTAGACATCCACAAGGGACACCCGAAGAGGGGTGTAATTGTGGTATTTTTTTTATTTTCTCCCCATTTCGATCTTCCTTCTTTTTGGACTCTTTGTCCTTATCCCGGGAGGGGTAGGTGAATCCGGATTTTGAGGTCTCTCCTAGTCGGGAGTTTTTCTCCATGTCGATGTACTTCTCTGCTCGTTCTTGCACTTTGTTCAGAGATGCGGGGTGTTTTTTCGATATAGATTGGCTAAAAGGTCCCTCTCGCAGGCCATTGATGAGGCCCATAATGGTGGCCTCCGTTGGTAGGCTATGTATGTCCAGGCATGCCTTGTTGAATCTTTCCATGTAGCTGCGTAGACTTTCCCGATCTCCTTGTTTGATTCCTAATAAACTTGGGGCGTGCTTGGTTTTGTCTTTCTGGATAGAGAATCTGGCTAGAAACTTTTTGGCCAAGTCGTCAAAGCTTGAGATGGACCTAGGGGGTAGGTTGTCGAACCACCTAATCGCCGTTTTGGTTAAGCTAGTCGGGAAGGCTTTGCAGTGGACTGCGTCTGAGGCGTCGGTGAGGTACATTCGACTTCTGAAATTACTGAGGTGATGGCTGGGATCTGCCATGCCGTTGTATAAAGGCGTATCCGGGAGTTTAAAGTCCTTAGGGATTTTGGTCTTCATGATCTTCCTAGTGAATGGATCTTGATCCTTGCGAGAGCTGTCCTCATGGGTGGATCGAGTAGCTTTGGCTTTGAGATCGGCTTCGAGTTTTAGAAGTTTATCTTCTAATTCCCGGCGTCGCCTTATCTCCCTTTGTAGATCCTTCCCAGCTTCTCGCTGACATTGGGCTTCTTTTTCAAGTTGTTTTAAACGATCTTGAAGCGTCTCTAGAGCTCCCGGGTTTGGTGAGTTTTTGTCCCCGTTAGATTCTGGGGTATCTTTTGGTGTAGTGTCCGCGTTTTTGTGCGGCGTTCTATCTTCTAGATCTGAATCATGGTCGTTGTCATGGTCGTCCACCATGGTGATGGGATGACTTCCAGATTCCCCGGCAACGGCGCCAATGTTCTGAGGGTTACTTAAAACTGTAGGTCGATCTCAGACGAGAACTTCTGTGCTGATCGGAGATGATGTGTCCGGCTATGAGTGGAGGTCAGAGCTATCGTATCCGACTTGTTGAGCTTGGCTGCACTGCTGATCCTTCGTCACCGGAGGGTGGGGGTACCTGCAAAGGACTCCGATGCTTAAGTTAGCAAGGGTATTAAGCAGGTTTTTAGTAGAATCAGAGTATGAGTTATACCTGGGTGCTCCAGTGTATTTATAACGGTATGGAGTGACCTTTTTAGATAAGATAAGTTAGTTATCTTATCTTATCTTTATCTTTGAGTGAGGTCATCTTATCTTTCAAGGGAACCGCCCTTATCTCTATAGGCTTGGGCTGCCTTTGGATTTGGGTCGTGTTCCTCTATCTGGGCCCTTTATTGGGCTTTCCTGGCAATTTGGCCGAGCTCTTTGAGAAGAGGTCGGATAGTCTGACCAAAAGAGGTCGGTCGCTTTGTCTCTAAACATCCCGGGTCGGATATCTCGACCCAGGGTATGAACAAGAAGTGTGCACTATTATATATCATTGGAAAGCCCTGGAAGTTAGATTTTCAATGCCACTAAAATCACGTCAATTGAACCTCTGTAACTCAAGTTATTTCTGTTTGAGTGCAAAGAGGTCGGGGTTGACAGCATCATTCGCTTTCTTCCTTCTCTGCTACAAAACTCCGTCAAATCCATCCGAATACTACCTGAAATAGATAAAATTGTACACAACTCAAAGTAGCATCTATAGTGGCTAAAAGATATTTAAATTTTGATTAAACTTAGCAATTCAAGTGCAAATTCATAAGGAAAAGATAGATAAGATGCTCACGCATCAATAATTGAAAATATTAAATGATATTTGAGAATAATTAAGTATTCTATTTTAAATCTGAATCCTTCAAATTTTATGAATCATATCATAATTCAATTTGAAACAGAATCAGTTAGGATCTCATCCAAATTTAAAATTCAAATTTAAAAATAGAATACTTAATTTATTCTCAAATCTCATTTAATATTCTCAATTATCATACTATTATTATATTTTTGGTGCTAGCAAAGAATATAATAATATTCCATTTGAATTAATATAATTATTTATTTGATCAAATCAAAATAATAATTAAATAATTCTACAGTAAAGATTAGAACACTCGTTAGTGTGTGACCCCATAGGCTTAATACTAAGCGGGTAGTAAATTAGTCATACTAAATTTAATAATCAAGGTTGGCGTCCAGCAACACTCCTCAACGACCCGATAGTATGAAGTAATATATTTTTACTAAGAATCCGAGAAGAACAAAGTATAATTCCTTCCATCTTTTCAGCTCTTGGTTAACCCTTAGAGTATGGTTTAACGGTCAAACTCTAACTTGTTACCATTATTATAATGAACTGTGAATGACTTAAGAAACTAATTTCTTCATTCATTCAATCCCCTTGGCCAATGTTTTAATCATCTCAGTCATTATAATCATAGAGCTCAAACTCTTTACCGAGAGTTGACGGATTCCTTATTGACTAATAATTAATTCTACAAGTATTTAAATCATACCCGATATCCATTCAACTAGCACCCTAAGGTATTAGGTATCTGGAATCAAAGTATAATAAATATATTGTTAATTACTATGATAGTCGCAGGTCAAAGAAAACTCTATTACCATGTGTTAAAGGAGAAGAAGTCAAAACTTAAGTAACAACTTAAGTAACAAATTACGTGAAGTCAGTAAAATTCAGTTATGAGAAGAATTCAGTTAGAGTGGCTGTTAGAGGTAGTTAGAGGGTGCTAGTGCAATTTTTATTAAGCTATAAAGTAGGAGCTAAGTGCCTTTGTATAATAACTCTCTAATAACACATTTTCCTCATTCAGATCTTAATCAATTTTGGTCATTACTTTCTCTGCATCATTCTCTCTTTTTCGGCAACAGTATTCTTTCTCAATAGGTGTAAGATCATTTACATGGTATCAAGAGCAGGTTGAAAACGATCATGGCTCTACCCCTTGCAACTTCATCAACAAATCTCAAGAACACACTGGTTCTTCTGGCAGACAAACTTGAAGAAAATAACTTCTCAACATGGAAGCACAGTATCCTTCTAACAATTTAGACACTAGAGCTTGAGGATCATCTCGATCCGTCAAAAACCCCATCACAACAAGAATTAGTTACCATTGTTGAAGAAAATAAAAGCTCAGATTCTGTACAATAAACTCCAACCCCCTCTGTTACAAAAGATGAGGTCCCTGCAACATCGAAATCCACACCTACATCAATAATTCAAAAGGACTCATCCAAATACAAAGAATGGAGGCAAAATGACCTTGCACTCATGACGTGGGCTGTGTCCTTCATGAATGGTACATACAAGAACAAGATGGTACACTGCGTTACTTTTGCTAAAATGTGGGAAAAGATTAATCACATCTTTACGATTTCTTTAAGAACACGTATTCAAAGTTTAAAGACTCAGCTTAGAGCTTGCAAGAAAACTACAACAATTGCTGAATATCTCTCTACAATTCGCAAGATTGCAGACTCCCTCATTGCTATAGGTTACTCATTTCAAGAAGATGATCACATCCAAGCTATCTTGGATGGTCTCACAGAAGAATATTAAGGCTACATCATGTCAGTGATGCCTCGAATGACAAATTTCACAATTCATGAAGCTGAGTCATTTTTGCTTGCCTATGAAGATATGCTCGAGAGGTTTAAAAAGCCTGAACAAGGGATTGTTTTAGAAAATTTAGTTCAAGCTTCTCCATTTTCACAAAAGATCACAAAAAAATCATGTTTGTGTAATGCGGATCCTATTAATGCTACTGATTGTAATAATTCCTCTATCAATGGCAATATTAAAACTAATAGTGGTTCTTTCTTGAATAATAATGCAGTAAAGAGTTCCTTTGATTCTATCTTTCTATCCAATTATACTACACCTAATTCTCACTTTTCTATACCTGATTCATTAGGATCTAATGCTAATTTTGTTACTTCTTCTACAGGAACATCATTAACACCTTCTATGAATTATCCGGTGGCTTATTATACTTATAATAAGAATACTGATGACTTAGAGCTCTGGCATAAAAGACTTGCCCATAGCTCTCTTAGGACAGTAGCTCAAGTCATGTACTAGTGTGGCATACAGACCTCCCCAATTGATGAAATCATAAAGTGTGTGAGTTTTGTACCATTGCAAAAATGCATCAATTACCATTTAAGACATCAGAATCTGTTTATACACAACCTTTAGAATTAGTATATGTTGACATTTGGGGCCCAGCTCCCTTTCCTTTTCATCATGGCTACAAATATTATATTAGTTTTTTAGATGCCTTTAGTAAATATACTTGCATTTTTCTCTTATTCAACAAAAGTCAGGCTCTAGAAGCCTTTCAAAAATATAAATCTTTCATTGAAAATCAAACAGGTTGTAGAATCAAGGCCTTGCAAAGTGACCATGGCCAAGAATTCCTATCTAAAACCTTTTCTACATTTCTCTCTAACAATGGAATATTCCATAGATTGTCATGTCCATATACACACCAACAACAAGGATCTATAGAGAGAAAACATACACACATTACAGAGTGTGGATTATCTCTCTTGGCCACTGCTTCAATGCCTCTTAAACATTGGGACTCCGCCTTTTTACTGCAGTCTATGTCATCAATCGCTTACCTACTCCAGCTTTGGACTCTAAAAGCCCTTTTGAGGTTCTATTTAAGAACAAACTAGATTACTCTACTTTTAAAGTCTTTGGGTGTGCTTGCTATCCTTTATTGACACCTTATAATAAAAGAAAATTTGATTTTAAATCTCAAATGTGTATTTTCTTAGGATATGATTCTAATCATAGTGGTTACAAATGTTTATCTAAAGAAGGCAGAATCTATCTTGCAAGAAATGTAGTGTTTAATGAGTTTCTTTTCCCTTATCACACTTTGTTTCCAAATATTAGTACTAATCTTTCAAATGCAACAGCTCCTTCCAAGCATGTCATTGACAATGCTACAAGTTCATACTTTCCTGTCTTTAGAAGAAGTACAATACCTTCATCGAGCACTTCTACTAATTCCAACAATATCATCTATACTACAACTCCTACAACCAGTGCTGATATTACTTCTAGTAGTCAAAATACACCACCTATGATTTTTGATTTAAATACTGTACATCCACAAGCTTTTGCTGCTAATCAACAAACACACCACCAGTCCACGACAATTTCAAACTCTGGAATTGAAATAAACATTCCCCCCATTCTACAATTACCACCACCAACCACAAAAGAGCGTAATACCCACCAAATGATCACTAGATCGAAATCTGGTATATCAAAGCCAAAAACCTTTCTGGCCAAAATAGTAAATAATATTGATTTAACAAAAGAAACCCCAACTACAGTTCAACAGGCATTACAATGCCCTCATTAGAAGGAGGCCATGGACAATGAAATCAAGGCTCTCTACAAGTGTAATACTTGGACACTAATAGATCCACCACCAAATGCAACAATAGTGGGTTGTAAGTGGGTTTTTCCAGTAAAGAAAAATCAACATGGTGAAATCCTTAGGTACAAAGCTAGATTAGTTGCCAAAGGATTTCACCAAATTGAAGGCATTGACTATGAGGAAGTCTATAGTCCTGTTGTACGGCCTATCACAATTCGAATAATCATAACAATAGCATTAACACAAGGCTGGGTTATGAGACAATTCGACTTTGATAATGCCTTTCTCAATTGCAAATTAGAAGATAAAGTGTTTATGCAGCAACCTCCGGGCTACACAACTCAGAATTCTACAAGAGTGTGCAAGCTACACAAGGCCCTCTATGTTCTTAAGCAAGCCCCCAGAGCGTGGTATCTGACCCTAGCACACACTCTAAAACAGTTTGGATTCTCTAACTCAACCTCCGATATAGCTTTATTCATTCGAAGATCTGAAAATTCTGTTATATACATGATCATTTATGTTGATGATATAGTGATTACAGGCTCTAACCCAAATGAAATTGATGATTTAATTACTTCTTTGAATTCAATTTTCTCTCTAAAAGATTTAGGCAAATTCAATTATTTTTTGGAGTTAGAGGCTCAATTTTTGGCAAATGATAAACTATTATTAACACAATATAAATATGTACATGATCTGTTAATTAGAGCAGGGATGAACCAGTCAAAATCAATGCCAACACCAATGGTGTCTTCAGTAAGATTGCACAAGAATGACTCAGAAATTTTTGATGACCCTAAGAAGTATCGTTCAATTGTTGGAGCACTATAATATTTGACCATCACACGACCGGATATTGCTTTTGCAGTAAATAAGTGCTCACAGTTCATGCATCAGCCAACAATTGAACAATGGAAGGCTGTCAAGAGAATCTTGAGATACTTACAAGGTACCCCTAATCAAGGCTTAGTGTTTAACAAATGTACTGACTATAGAATTATTTCCTTTGCTGATGCAGATTGGACGACAGATTTGGATGATAGAAGGTCGATCCAGTGGCGGAGCCACATACAAGCCAAGGGGGGCAATGGCCTCCCCCAACTATTAAGTTTTCTTTACAAATTATGCATAAATTTTAATTTAGCCCCCCTTAAAATTTTTATTTTATTTTTTGTTAATTATAAAATTTTTTTTAGCCCCTCCCTAAAAGTTAATCTAGCTCCGCCCCTGGGTCGATCAGTGGCTATTTGGTGTTCTTGGGAAGCAACCTCATTGCTTGGAAGTGTGGAAAACAATCAAAAGTTAGCAGGTCGAGTACCGAGACTGAATATCGAGTGGTTGCCTCTGCTCAAACGGAAGTTATGTCTATACAGCAGCTTCTTCAAGAGTTGCAAGTTCCACAACAAGTGACACCAATGATCTACTGTGACAATCAGAGCACTTGTCACCTAGCTGTGAACCCAGTTATGCATAGCCGTTGCAAGCATCTTGAAACTGATCTACACTTTTTGAGAGAGCTAGTTAATAGAAAGCAACTTTTTGTAGTTAATATACCTGCACAAGATCAGATAGCAGATATATTGACCAAACCCTTGTCTTGTAAATTGTTTGAACGGTTTAAGTCCAAGCTTAGGTTGGGAACAAAGCCCCAACTAAGCTTGAGGGGGTGTTAAAGGAGAAGAAGCCAAAACTTAAGTAACAACTTAAGTAACAAATTACGTAAAGTCAGTAAAATTTTGTTATGAGAAGAATTCAGTTAGAGTGGCTGTTAGAGGTAGTTAGAAGGTGTTAGTACAGTTTTTATTAAGCTATAAAATAGGAGCTAAGTGCCTTTGTATAATAACTCTCTAATAACACATTTTTCTCATTCAGATCTTAATCAATTTTGGTCATTACTTTCTCTGCATCATTCTCTCTTTTTCGGCAACAGTATTGTTTCTCAATAGGTGCAAGATCATTTACACCATGTTCATCTTGAGAATATCTTATTGATAAATATGCAATAACTACAAACATTGGGAATTCTCAAAGTGAGTCAGTTCAATGGTCATATCTCTATATGCACCATCTATATATATAATTTAATAAATGAGATCTATTAATCTTCATCCAATGAAGACCATTATATATATATACTGATCTTTTTGGATGTCCTTTTTTTAATAATCCTATGACCAAGAACAATTTAGATTAAATTATAAAAGATTTATCTCTCAATATTATGATCACTATCACAATGATAAATTCCTAAATTTAACTAAGGACTTTATTATATTAATATTTTAATATAATAACAATAACAAATTATTTGACACATGATTGATTGGATTGTGGTCATACTACTTATTTCTAACAATCTCCCACTTGCACGAGAGCCAATCATGATAGATTGGATCTTGGGCATACTATTATGTATTATCTCAATAATCTTCCACTTGCACTAGAGCCAATCAATCATGTGTATAATTTTTCAATGCACATTTGTATTTATCAAAACTCTTTTGACCTTAAATACCTTAGCTCTTTAGCATATTTGCTTGACCTTTTTGTAAAATACACCTAGTGCATAATAAATATTACATTTTCTCAAAACATGAAATCTTTCACTACAATAGTGCATAATTTTATTTTAAGGACAATCCTTATTGAACATGATTATAAAAAAATCTAAGTAACTATTAGATCTATCTTTATAGAATTGTATCATTATACAAATAGGCTACCTTAAAAAAAGAAATAGTTTGACGATCAAACTTTTTATACTTTACTAGAGAAAGTATATCCTCTATTGAGTGGTATACAATTCTAATAAAAGTAATTATACTCCCACTCTTTCTTTGTAGATACAAAGTTTTTCTTGACATTGTACAGATCAAACTTTTCGATTATTTTAACTTTATCAAGTTCTATTTGTTCATCTTATCTTCCTTTGGGAGGGAATTTCTTTTTCTGAAAAAGAATTCAACCTCTTATCACAAACACTTTGTCGTACGAAGGGTGATAGAAATAATACTCATTATTTCTTTAAGATAACCAATAAATCTCATTTATCAGACCTAATATTAATTTTATTGTTGTGCAATCTCTTAACACATATAAAACATCTACAAACTCGATTTAGTGAGAAATTTGTTAATGTAGCCACATTTCTAAAATATAGTCTATTTAACAAATAGTGATCCTGAACTGAATCAAATTTCCTGTTTTTTAAACATGATGGAGTACATAGAGTACTAGTATTTGTGCATTGGGAGAATCTCATTCTCCCTTCAATATAATATCAAATAGATATTAGAGATTTTACTTTAAACTCTTATAATAAAAATACTCAATATTTTTATTATTGGTCAAACCAACCCTTAAGAGCAATTTTGATTCACATCCTCCATACACATATTGACCTTTTACAAAAAGACTACAAACCTTAATCATATTAAGGCCAATTATAAATTGTTTGTAATGAAATAAATCTCTAAAAATGCTTGCAAGAACAATTCTTGCTAAAGCCATTTGCCTAATGGCATTCTAACTTCTAAAGTTTAATTCAAAATATATCGTCCAATACGCCCACTAGTTTAAATAAAATCTTTAATAATCGTACTATCTTGTTTTGAGAATCATACATCTTCTCAAGATGTTTAGTAATAAATAATAGGTATATGCCTTTGAAATTAGAACCCATAGATGCCAAAACACCCCATATTGCAATAAAACAATATTCCAAATACTTCACAAGTTCTAACCATTTCATAACCAATTTTATTGGAAGATGTTATTTCAGTAGGATTATCATCTCAATGATAACATTTTAAAAATACAATTCTCAAATTGTATTCAATATATTACTTTCAAGTATGCCATACGAAAGATGAACATATTTAAAAATCTAAAATATGAAAGTAAATAAGAAATCTATATTTCTGACAAAATTATTTAGAATCGTGAATGAGTATCTTGGTTGTCAAGTTTTTACTCATTCTTATTCCAAATAAATATAATTAAATTGTATCTCATACAATTATAATCTCAAATAATAATTCTTATTATTATTTTAGAAATAATAAGATATGATTCAAATTTGAATTGAGATTCAAATTTAAAATCAGTAACAAATCTCATACTATATATATATATATATATATATATATATATATATGCCAAGAGTAGAGAAAAAAATAAGAATAAAACACAAGAGTTTATAAATGTATGTGAGCCTAATTCTTGGAGAAAAATGTTATGGCGTGCAAAGAGTTGCAACAGGTTTCTCAATTTAGATCAGATATCCGTTGGTCAAGGAGTTGACAGCAAAGGTTGGTCTCGGTGTGGATACGCATAGAGTCTTCGTACAATCGAAGAATAAAGTTTTTACTAAAGTGTCCAAAGGTATCTAGATCTGATCTATGTATTATTTCTAGAATAAAATTTAAACACAAAATAGATCTTTAGGATTACTTTATTTTCTTTCGCTGGTATTATGAACACATAGTAATCCTTCAATTATACACTAATAAAAATAAAATTTTAAATATTACCTAATTAAACATAACAATATTAAAAAAATACATTACAATTTAAAAAAAATATATTACATATTTAAAATATTACATAAATAAAATAATAACAAAGACAACTTAATATTAAACATAATAAAACTCTAAACTTAAATTTATTTTCAATTATTGGATTAAATAGGATAAAAAATGAAATAGAAGTGATAAATTAGAATTTTGTGGAGTGAAGATGGAGAACTTTATGCATTTGAATGGGGAGAAAAATTAAAATTTTGAAAATAATTTAGAAAAGAACTCACATTGAATTGATTTGGATCCATTTTTCTATCAAATTGATAAGAAAATAATAAAGAAATAGAATAATGAAATGCAGGGAAACAACTGAGTACATCTTTTTTATTTGAGTATATTTTCATTGAGTCTTTGTCATAATTTTACAACATTTATTTAATGAGTTTAATGGATTATACAAGTGGCAGTATTTCGCTAATATTTCTTCAATATGATACCATCTCTCTTTATTAATACAAATATCATTTTAAAAATTATATCCAATACAAATTTTGATTTTAAATTAATTCTAGAAGTCAAAAGTTATACCAAAAAGTATTTCATCAGAATTGCTCCTAGAGGCTTATTTATTTTCGAAAAGAGATCTGCTACATATCCAAATATTATTGCCATCCAAGTTCAACCAAGTTGTCTTAAGAGTTAAGACCACTCTCATTGAAAGAGTGTGATTATACGCGCACATGCCATTCTTCCAACCAAGTCATTTACGTTCAGCCACGAGGCTTTACATTATCATCGTCGTGGTCGTCTTCTTCTTCTTCTTCTTGTTCGTGTTCCTCCTCTTCCTTCTCCTTCTTCTTCTCCTTCTCCTTCTCCGTATTCCTTCTTCTTGGTGCGTTTTTTCCTCATCGTCATTCTTTTATTGCTGCGGTTATTGTTATATTTTTTTTCTTTTCCTCCTCCTTTCCTTGGTGATTTTGCAGCATTATGAATTTCTTCTTCTTCTTTATTTGATTTTTCTTCTCTTTTTCTTAGTTTTATTCATCTCAAGAGAGTGAAACAAGAAGAATTATAATAAAATAAAATAAGAAGAAGATAAAGAAGAAAAAAATGAAAAAGAAGAAGAAAAAGCAGTAGAAGATGAGAATGAAGAGTTTTAAATTGTGCAGAATGAGACCAAATACACCTTAATTCACTCATAAATAAACCAAAATTAATCTGAGAAATGAATCGAAATTTCTTAAGAAATAAGAGTTAATACTCAAAATGACCCCTGAAATTTGACCCCGACTTAATTTAGCCCTCGAATTGCCAATTGACTCAAATTGTACCCTGAAATTTTAAGACGTGGCTCAAGTTGGCCCTTCCGTCTATTTCTGTCACTGAAAATCTGACGTGGCACATGTAGTTGACACCTGGCAGCCTCAACGGTTGTCTGACATGGCGAAATTCTTGTATACATCAATTTAGCCCCTAATAATTTGAAAAAAAAAATCCTAGCAACCCCCATTTCTCCCAAATCATAGTCGTTTCTGGTGAGTTAGGGAGCAGCAACCAAGCCTTAGGTAGCTCCAGCAGCTAAGCCTCAGACTCTCCATAATCTCACCTCAGTCTCTCAACTCTCTCGTCTCGCACTCACACAACCCGCTCACAACAGCCAACACACTCACACACTGATTGCCACACACATGCCAGTAATTCCGTCGTTGGCGTCTCATCGTGGCTTTTGGCCCCGATTTTCGGCCTCCTATCGTGTCATCTGGATTTGCCCCCTTGTTTGTGTGCCATCGTCTTCTAGCTCTTCTCGTGTTTCCTTATTCCGTTTGCCTTCGCCATCCTCTGGTTCGGCCTCTGAGTCATTGTCGCTGTCACGATTGTGGGTCAGCATCTGTCTCTGCTCTGGCTTTGTGTATTCTGGTTCTTCTTCGCCGTCGCAGTCGCGCTGCTTAGGTTGGCCGTCTACCTCCACTTCTTCACATGCCCCAAATCCTATTCTTTTCCGAGAAAATGTATGCATCAATTTTGTCCCAACCCCATTTCAAAGAACTGTAAGGTAATGCTATTTCAACCAAAAAGTTTTGCACTTGGTTATAATCATGCTCTTTTATGTTGAAAAGTTGATGTCTTTTAAGTTTCTATGTATAGCTACTAAGCGGAGCAGTGAGTTTAGCTGCCTTCAACAACACTGCAGTGAGCTATGTGAATGGCTATGATAAACTTCCTGAGAGGAAAGGTGAAGAAGCGGGTTCAGAGGGATTTGACTTCTTGCATCTCATGGAAGAGCGTAGCCTTCGTGCAAATTCTCATACCTTTCTATGGTTGTTAGAAGGATGCATTAATTATGGATCATTTTTTGATGGTTTGAAGCTTCACGGGAAGATTCTAAAGATGGTTTTTTATTCAAAGTAGGAGTTGTGTGATCGGCTGATTGATTTGTATATCAAATTTGGTGATTCGAAAGGTGCAGTCAAGGTTTTTGAAGATATGCATGTTAGACCTCTGTCTTGTTGGAATAAGATTATTCATAGATTTATTGTGAAAAAATTTAATTGTCATATTCTAAGTTTGTTTATGCAAATGATGAAGGAAGAGGTGAAGTCTGACGAGAAGACTTATGCAGTTTTTTTTTTCAAATTATTGGGGGCTAAATTGATGCCTACAATAATTTTGCCACGTCAGACAACCGTTGAGGTAGTCAGGTGTCAATTACATGTGCCACGTCAGCTTTCCGGTGACGGAAATAGACAGAAGGGTTAACTTGAGCCACGTCTTAAAATTTTAGGGTACAATTTGAGTCAATTGGTAATTCGAGGGCTAAATTAAGTCGGGGTCAAATTTCAGGAGTCATTTTGAGTATTAACTCAAAAAATTTGGTTAATACTTAACAGCAGCATTAAGTGAATCTCAGCTAATTCACAAATGAACCGAAATTAGTTCAGATTTTTGAACAAAAACTAACTAAACAACCACACATGAACAAGTTCATTCAAGTGAAACGAAACCAAATAAACCTAAATTAAACTAAGAAATGAACCGAAATTTATTAAGGAATAAAAAATTTGGTCAATACTTAACAGTAGTATCAAGTAAATCTCAGTTAATTCACAAATGAACCGAAATTAGTTCAGATTTAAACAAAAACTAACTAAACAACCACACATGACAAGTTCAACAAATTTAAGTGAAATGAATCCAAATAAACATAAATTAAACTAAGAAATGAACCAAAATTTCTTAAGAAATAAAAAATTTGACAATACTTAACAACAGCATTGAGTGAATCTTAGTTAATTCACAAATGAACCGAAATTAGTTCAGATTTGAACAAAAAAACTAACTAAACAACTACATATGAACAAGTTTCGCAAATTCAAGCGAAACGAAACCATATGAACCTAAATTAAACTAAGAAATGAACCGAAACACGAAATTTCTTAAGTAATAAAAAATTTGGTCAATACTTAACAGCAGCATCAAGTGAACTTCAATTAATTCACAAATGAACCAAAAATTAAATTCGAATGAATCAAAATTACTTAATGATGACGATACACTAACAAACTCATTTCAAAACAAGTAGAGACCAAGTCAATTTTGAACAAAAATACATTCAAATCAATTTTACATCAGATAATGTCATCAATATGGCAAAAATCTAATGATAACGATAACAATAACGACGATACACATTAGAAAAAGATAACGACGATAACGATAATGATCATGATGATGATGATGGAGGAAAAGGATGAAAAGGAAGGAAGAGAAGAAATTCCAATAAGAAAAAGAGGAGGAGGAGGAGGAGGAGGAGGAGGAGGAGGAGGGTAAAGAAATTGAAAAAATAATGAAAAAGGAGAAGAAGAAGAAGAAGAAGAAGACGTAGCATTAGAGGTGAAGAAGAATGTGCGTGCGTAAATTTGAAAGAAGAAGAAGAAGAAAGCATGAAAAAGAATCGCGTAAATCTAAAAGACTTGGTTGGTTAAGTTATTTGAATGTAGAGCTTTATTATTTCAGAAATCATTTATATGTAAGCATAGTTATCGTTTCGCAACCGACTAAGGGATATTTTGAACAATTATTTTGATAGATTCAAATTTTTTATTTAAATAAATTAAATAAATATTTTATTTACTGAAATAAATAATTAAACAATTATTACGAAAATACGTCTTCCACTCTTATCTCGTTTATACTTTATACTATAAACAAGATAATTATGAAAGTGTGTGTAAATGAGATATGTGTATTTATAAATATAAAAATATAGTTTTTAAAAATAATAAAAGGTATTAATAATTTAAATTAGACTAAACTCTTAAAAATTGAACGTTTCAAATAGTAGAGAAGATGGGTGGTTTCTAGGGCTTGAAGTGAGCCGAGCTGAGCCGAGCTAGACTAAGCTCAAGCTCGGCTCACGGAAATTAAGCTTGGCTCACGACTCGACTCATTAACAATCGAGCCTATTCAAGCTCGACTCAACGAAAACTCACGAGCTGGCTCAAATAATAGAAACATAATCTATAATTATATCAATAAATTATAACTTATATATATTAAAAATATTAAAAAATTAAATTTAATATATTGTATATCTATCAATTATAAATTTTTTATTTATATCCTACATCAAAATTATATATAAAAAATAATTATAAAATTTTAAACAATTAAAAACACTAATATATAGGTAAAATTATATATTACTATTTTATATATATATATATATATATATTAAATTATTAATTAGCATATCCTATATGCATTTTATCTATACTTTTAATGTTATATATATAATCGAGCCAGCTTACGAGCTAATGAGCTGAGCTTATCCAAATTCAAACTCGACTCATTTAATTTATGAGCTCAAATTCAAGTTCAAACTCGGCTCACCAGTTCACGAGTTCAACCTATCGAGCTATTAATGGGTCGAGTTCGAACTGGCTCATGAGCTGGTTTGACTCACTTCCAGCATTAGCGGTTTCAAAAAATAGGAAAGACCGAAGATTGACGGTTTCAAATAAAATAATAGGAGATAGGCTGTTTTAACTAAATGATTAATGGGCAAATATCACGTAATTTGAAACTGCCTATTTAAAAGCAGTACATTATTTTTTTAGAAATCAACTCATTAAAATTAATAATAAAAAAAAATAAAAAACATAAAAAAAATTAAAAAGTATTAAATAATATACTTAACATAGTTGATCTACATATGAATATGATAGTATGTCAAAGTGTTAAATTTTACTTTCGAAGTATTTTATTAAAATGAGTTTTAGTATAATATGAATTATTAATTATAAATATAAAAATAATTAAAAATTATTATAAAAATTAAAATATTATATATTTTATATGTAAAATTGTTTATATTTTAGATATATATCATGAACAAAAATTTAAAATAACATATTGTGTGTATTTTTATCCTATCGTATTTAGTGTTCACGATGACCATGGCACTTTCTCAGGTGGTTTGCGATGAAATTGCTTTCCTAGAGCGATTATGCTGTTAATTTAAATGAATTTGATTTTAAATGGACATTACGTGATATATTCAGTTGTTTATTAATCAGTCAGTTTAAAATTGTCTATTTTTCTGTTATTTTAAAATTATTTATTTTTTTTATTATTTGAAATGATTCATCTTTTTTATTATTTGAAATGTTTTATTTTTAAGAGTTAAATTATTAATATTTTTATTATTTTTAAAATTATATTTTTTTATTTATAAATACACATATCTCGTTTACACTATAAACGAAATATATCTATTTTTTTAAATTTCATATATCACTGGTGTATAAATAGTATTTTTAATTTTTATAATTATTTATTTAATTTATTTAAATAAAAAATCTTGAAAACTGATGTAATATTTTAGAATAATTAAAAGGTAACCAATAATTAGAGATTAGAATGTGTGTTCACTCTATATTATTTATAATGTTTGAGTTGTTTATAAAAGTCATGGTAAATGTAAATATGTGGTCATGTCATATTCCAATATAATATTCATATATCATGGTTTTCGTTCCTTGGTGAATATTTTAATGATTATGTTTTCACACAAAAACTATATTATGAATTATTAGATGAATAAGTAATATTCAGTTAAATATATTAATTTATCTAATTATTTATATAATGTGATCTTTATGCAAAGACATTATCCTTGAAGTATCTACCAATTCATTTTAAAAATATATCTTCCCACCAAAAACAAATAGAAGAAAACAAATTAAATTAAGATATGACAAGTTTTCAAGTCAATAATCTAACTTCCCCTTTACTTGTTGAGGGAAACCAGAGACCATTTACTACAATTTCTCAACAAAATTGAGAGGACCACTCTTTCGTCATTAACCTTAGCTCTGCTTCAAAAATCAAAAGCCATTTGACCAAATTTCATAGTTTGATATATCAGTTTTAAACTTTTAATTGAAAACGTTTTTACTTCTACTTCTACGCTGGCTTCATGGTAAACTCGTATAATAATGCTTCTCATCAAAGCTCAATGAAGCTGACTACACTTTCATCGTTGATTAGTAAATTCAAATAAAATGAATGCTAGCATAGTTTTCTATTTCCACAAGAAGATACAGGAGGACAAAAATAGAAATGAACAAATCTGTATTCACAAACCACAATGACACTTAAATTAACACGTGAAAGCTTTTACCTAGAAAAACTTAGACAAGAGTGAGAAGTTTCTTTGTACCACATAATATATTTTCTAATAAAAAATCAATTAAGTTACTAATGAATTTTGAAAAGAAATAATAGTTTTAAAGAATTTTAAGTTTTTAACTGCTAATCACCAAAAAAAAAAAGATAATTTTAATTACTAAACAAGTCACTGGAAAAGATTATTATTAACACTAGATACGTTAGGCCGCTTCCTCCGTCTCCCTGTCAATATCTTGAAGCTTTGAAGGTAGCGTGCATACCTTAACAACAATGTCTTACTCATCAAATTGAATCTCTCTTGTCGCCATTTCTAATACACATATACATCCCAAATAAGCATATGCCCACCGATTTTTTTTAAATAAATAAAAAAATATTTTATTTATCAAAATATACCATTTATAAGATTTTTACAAAAATTTATCTTATTTCTTATCTCATTTACTGTATAAACAAAATAAAAATGCACGTATCGGTAAATGAGATAAGACACGAGAAGGGAGACGTGTAACGAGATACGTTATGACAAATTTTCAGCAGTTATAAAAGGATTGCAATCTTTTGTATTCTTCACAAATATTTCACTTCTTCTTTTCCGTTTTTCTTCCGAAAAATAAGCCAAAATGTCTAGTAGTAGTGAACTTGTAAGTGTGTATCCTAATTTTCATATGAGAAACAGTGACACTGGAGTGATATTTGAGTGCGATAATCCCATTCTGTTGTGCACTTAACGAGTAAGTTCTTTGTCCGAATTGAAGAGTCTGATATTGAGTAGCATTTGTAGTAGCGGGAGAAAAGATATCGAAAGGGTGGGGTATAGATTGCTAACACTAATGGATAATGGAGTTTTTCAATTTCATTTGTTTTGGCTCCATGGCAAGGAGTATGTGCGCTTCATGTTTGACATCCATGGGAGAATCATGGCGGAACAAGTGATGGAGTTTTATACGGAGGTAGGTGATTTTGGTAGCGGTGGATCTGGGCATTTGGATTTTGTGCAAGATGACCCACCCCTCGCACCACCATCACTACATGTTGCTAGTCCAGTGGAAGACATGGACGTGGATGGTAAGGACTCCAACGAGGAGTATGTTGTGGATAGCAACGATAGTAGTTCTTCTGAAGATGATGAGGAGGATGAGTTCGTACCAGAGACGTCGGTCGAGGCATCAATTCAGTATCTTCTACTTGTCCCGCACCCAATTCCGGCCTTATCAATTGTACCCAGTCATTATCATACATTGGATCTAGATGCGATGCACGAGAAAATTCCATTTTTTAACACAGGTGAAGATGATTACAACTTAGATGGAGATGTGGAGTTTTGGGTTGGTCAAAAATTCAAGAGCAGAGATGCAATAATGCAGGATGTGAAGAATTATAACATTTGCAGAAGTGTTGAGTATCAAGTTGTAGAGTCGGATTGATTAAAGTACCATGTGCATTGCCGGTAATATGTAACAGGATGTGTTGCCCTCCGACAGAATCTCGGATATTGTGAGGTCAAGTTTAACTATAGTGTATTTTCTCATTTATGATTATTATATTTTGTGTAAATGCCAACCATCTATATGTTATTTCGTTAGAGAGGTGCGTAGGGTTGGAGGAGCGCACACGTATTTAGCACCCACCATGTCTCAGAACCATTGACAGTTGGACAACAGTCTCATCTGTAGTGTCATCCTATCATTGATATAGTCCAGCCCATCCATCAGCATTCCTGCTCTACAAGGTGCAGTTAGGCAAAGTTATCACTTCAAACCCTCGTACAGAAAGATCTGGATGGTGAAGCAAAAGGCAATTGCGCAAATATACGATAATTGAGAGAAGTCATACAATAAGGTGTCGAAGTTGATGCAAGCACTACAGAGTTGTTGTCCCGGAACAATAGTGAGTTAAGGGTCATACCGTACTATGATGGGCACCTTATGGTGCATGACTGTAGTATGTTTGATAAGGTATTCTAGGTCTTTCTTGCCTATGTGGAGGCTTTCAAGCATTGCATGTCATTCGTCTTTGTCAATGACATGCATTTGTATGGTAAATATGGCAGTGTTTTGTTTATTGCAGTGGCACAAGATGGTAACAACAATATCGGTCCTGTTGTAATTGTTGAGTCTAAAATCATAGAGTCCTGGTCTTTCTTTCTTACCAATTTGAGACGACATCTAACCCCACAAAAAGGCTTATTGATTATTTCTGATAGATTCCAGGCGATCAAAACTGCACTGAGAGTCGATAATAGTAGTTGGCAGCCTCACAGAGCGTTCCATACTTATTGTGTCAAGCACATGGCGGCAAGCTTTATGTCTCGTTTTAAGTCTGTCGAGGGTAAGCGATATCTCATAAATGCTGCTTATAGTCCAAACAAAATTGAATACGAATGATATATGAATGTCTTGAGAAGTTTGTCGCGAAAGATAACGGATTAAATTGGTAGGTTCAACAAAAAGATATGGCTACGACAAACTAAATTTATCACGCTAAAGCGGGTTAATAGAATAACCAATAATTAATAATAATACTATGCATGACCAATAGGTATGAGAATTCTTGTTTTTAATAAGATACTGTAATAGATAACGCATTCTTTTCTTGCACTCGTTGGTTGAGGGTTAAAATTGTTCTTTGGGTCAAGTTCAAGAAAGTTTTACCATAAGAGTCAAAATATAAAAAAGTATGTTCAAACCTAAGGGAAAAGTTGAATTCAATATGTGCAAATCCGTCTATTAAATTTTTGAAAAAGCGACACGTTTAAAAGTTACATGTCACGCCGTTAATTTTATTGTCAATTTTTAATATTATCGACGGCAAAATCGTCAATTTTTCCTTCAATTTTAATAATGTTTCACATAATAAATAGGAATTGCGTTGCATAAATTATTATTAATATAAATCTTATTAGATATCTATTATTTCTATTAAATGTCCAAAACATGATTCACGGAAATATTAATTGTCACAACATTATTAAGGTAAATCTTATTAGATGTCTATTATTTTTATTAAATGTCCAAAACTTGAATCACGAAAATATTAATTGTCTATTTTTACTAAAATATGATTCACGGAAATTTAATGAATGTTTATTATTTCTTTTAAGAGATATTTTTTACATCTAAGCAATTTTGGCATTCAAGTTCATCCAAACAATTTTAGGTCACGCGCTTTTTCTGCTTTCTTCTTTCCTTATGCTTCTTCTCTTTTCCCCGCGCTTCTTCTCACGCTCGTTTACGCACGGAGCGTCTTTTTTTTCTTTGTCTTCTTTTTCGCATTCCTCCTCCTCCTCATTCTCCTCCTTCTTTTTCGCGTTCCTTCTTCTTCACGTATTTTCTCCTTATCGTCATTCTTTTGTTGTTGTTGTTGCTGCTGTATTTTTTGTCTTCTCCTCCTTCTCTCACTGGTAAAGAAGTAGTAGAAAGTGAGGAGGAAGAGTTTTGAATTGTACAAAACAGAAATGAACCAAACATGTTATTATAGTGAAATAATTGTATAGTACTAAATAAATTGAACATTATCCATTATATAGCTTTCTGCATAATGAACTGAACACGTACTCATGGTAAAATAATTGTATAGTAATGAGTGAACGAAACATAATCCATTATATAAAATCAAATTCAAATAGCTTTCTGCATAATGAACCGAACACGTACTCATGGTGAAACAATTGTATAGTACTGAGTGAATGAAATATAATCCATTATATAAAATCAAATTCAAACAGCTTTCTGAATAATGAACCAAACACGTACTCATGGTGAAAAAATTGTATAGTACTGAGTGAACGAAACATAATCCATTATATAAAATTAAATTCAAACAGCTTTCTGCATAATGAACCGAACACGTACTCATGGTGAAATAATTGTATAGTAATGAATGAACAAAACATAATCCATTATATAAAATCAAATTCAAAACACCTTTGTCTATAATTTAGAGATCATCAATTACTTGCGTCCATTCAATTCAATTCAATTCAATTTAGCAATTGCATTCGATTCAATTCGATTTAAAAAGTAATCCATTAGCAAAATATTGGTATTGTTGGTAATGACGATAATGAAAGAGAAGAAGAAGAAGAGAAGGAGGAGGAGGAGGAGGAGGAGAAGAAGAAGAATCTACGTGCGCGAAAGAGGAGGAGGAGGAGGTATACGTGAATTTGAAAGAAGAAAAAGATGATGTATGCGTGTATTTGGAAGAAGAAGAAGAAGCGCATGGGAGAAGAAGAAGAAGAGCGGGGGAGGAGAAGAAGATAAAGAGAAGGAGGAGGAGGAGGAGGAGGAGGAGGAGAAGAAGATGAATCTACGTGCGCGAAAGAGGAGGAGGAGGAGGTATACGTGAATTTGAAAGAAGAAAAAGATGATGTATGCGTGTATTTGGAAGAAGAAGAAGAAGCGCATGGGAGAAGAAGCGGGGGAGGAGAAGAAGATAAAGCGCGTGTAATGATGCTCTTTTAATGAGAGTGGTTTTTGTTGGTGTTGGACCTACTTGGATAAAAAAAATACTTAGATGTATAGCATAGCCCTTCTTTTAATTACTAAATACTTTTTTGTCGTTATCCACAATATTTCCGAGCTCAACAGGTCAATGACTAATCTGTTACAGATCTGAGCTTCATTTAAGGGTCTGCAGCTGGCTAATGGGTTGCTGCATGCACAAGACGGAATTTAAACCCCTCAACACTTGTTTAAACAGACGAATGAGCTGACAGTTCACACTACAATTAAAACATTTATATTTCGTATACAATCAATTACTTAATATGTAATTATAAACATATTTTTATAATTATAAATTAATTATAAATATTTTCATAATTTTTTTAAAAAAATACAATTTCAAGGAATATTTGAAATTTGATAGAGATTCAACCAAAACAAGCAAATTTTAGCTAGCTCCCTATCAATGATAAAAATCAACATAATTATGATTCATATATTTGATGTGTGCATTATTGTTTGTAGGTTTTATTTCTTAATGAACATTTGACTAATTACTAAATAAAGAAGGAGATGGATATGTTTTTTGAGTTTAATTTTGATACAATGAAAATATAAAATATTTTGCATAACCGTTTAATCATATCTATTCTTTTGGATGACTATTTACGCAATCAATTGAAAAAGATAGTTATTTTTGCTGATATGGTGATACGTCATGGGATGCATGTGTAAATTTATATTTTATTAATTAAGGTTGATACATAATAAAAAAAAGATATAAATTAGATCTATTAACATGGTTGACAATTAGTAGAATTTTAGTCGTTAAATGTCAGTTTCCATATAATTTCAAAGAAGATACTTTTTCTTTCTAAAATAATTTGGTGGATACTTCAACGATGATGTCTTCATATAAAGATCACGTGATGATCATTTAGATGGATTGACATATTTAACTATATATGACTTAATCATTTAACAAATATGCATAATACTTGACTGAATATTCTGTTTTGTTTAACAAAATATTCTGTTATTTTAACGTTTTTGTCGCAATATGGACTTAATTATAAAATCTGAAATGGTATAGAAATCCAATTTAAGAAAAAATATAAGGACTTAATTGAAAATTTGCTAAAACTATAAAGACGATAGAATAATTAAATTAACATATAATAATAAAAAATATTATTTATACATTAAAATTAGCCATTAAAATCAGTCATTATATACATGTATAAATATATATTTTGTTTAATTAATTTTTAATATATATTTTATATTAGTAGTAATTAATTTTAATAGATGATTTTAGTATACAATTGTAAAATTATTCATGAAGGAAAGGTTAAAATTAGCCTATTAAGTATAAACTATTTTCTACGACAAGCTAAATTTATCACGCTTAAGCGGTTAATAGAATAACTATTAATTAATAATAATACTATGCATGACCAATAGGTATGAGAATTTTTGTTTTTAATAAGATACTTTAATAGATAACGCATTCTTTTCTTGCACTCATTGGTTGAGGGTTAAAATTGTTCTTTGGGTCAAGCTCAAGAAAGTTTTACCATAAGAGTCAAAATATAAAAAAGTATGTTCAAATCCAAGGAAAAAGTTGAATTGAATATGTGCAAATCCATATAGAGTTCCATTCAATATTAAATAAAGTACTACTACCATTTTAACTTATGCTTTTGATTTCAATATAAATACTCAATTCACGTAGCCCCTTTTTTATTGAGCTTTTGTCACAAATATCTCATTCTACTCTTCACTTGGCACCTTCATTCTTTCTGCAGAGAAAGCAATTGGATTTTCATGGTAACAATCAGTGTGGGGTTCATATACTTAAAATGTTCCAACACTAAAAAAAAAATGCATACAACTTGAATTGAATTATCTATGCTAATCAATTTGCCTCATATGTTAGATCACAAATACCATGCATGCCGCCATTTCTTCTGTCTTAATTTCTTAACCAAAAGAAATGAAGGAAAATAAAAATGTAGAGACAATGCAGGAGTTGAGTATGTTTTATTTGTTTGAGTATATCTTGTTTAAATACTTTGTGTCTTTGTTTCTTTAGACAGTAATATTTTCTACTTTGTTTGTTGAACTTTTTTTTATTTTTTAAAAAAATGTAGAATCTTTGTATGAAATGATGATGAATTGCTAGCCTTTTATTTCCAGAAAGAATATTTTATCTTATTTCAATTTGATTTCATTTTGATGATGTTTGCCATCCATGTTTCGGTGGTAGATGCCTGGCGTTAAAGTTCATCCATCATACACAGAGTCGGAGACATTCATTGAGGTGGATCCGACGGGAAGATACGTGAGGTACCCTGAGCTTCTAGGATCAGGTTCAGTGAAGAGAGTGTACAGAGCATTTGACAAAGAAGAGGGAATAGAAGTGGCCTGGAACCAAGTGAGACTGAAGAACTTCAAGGATGACCCTGTCATGCTTCATAGGCTTCACTCCGAAATCATGTTGCTAAAAGGCTTCTCCAACGACCACATCATTTCGCTATTCGCATCCTGGAAGGATGACGTCAGCAACACTTTGAATTTCATCACGGAAGTGTGCAGCAGCGGCAGTATGAGGGAGTACAGGAAGAGGCACAAGAATGTCTCCATGAAGGCCGTCAAGAAATGGTCAAAGCAGATTCTAGAAGGTTTGAATTATTTGCACACACACGATCCCTGCATCATCCACAGAGACCTCAACTGCAGTAATGTGTTTGTCAATGGAAACACCGGCCAGGTTAAGATCGGTGACTTGGGCTTGGCGGCGGTTGTGGGGAGGAGCCACTCGGCACATTCGGTTCTGGGGACGCCGGAGTTCATGGCGCCGGAGTTGTACTCGGAGAAGTACACGGAGAAGGTGGACATATACTCGTTTGGGATGTGTGTGTTGGAGATGGTGACGAGAGAGATACCGTACAGCGAGTGTGAGAGTGTTGTGAAGATATACAAGAAGGTGACGTCAGGCGTGAGGCCGCAGTCGCTGAATAAGATTAATAATTCCGAGCTGAAGTCGTTCATTCACAAGTGCATCGCTCACCCGCCCTCTGCTAGACCTTCTGCTGCTCAGCTTCTTCGCGACCCTTTCTTTCATGACCTTCATGAGTCATGACCAACATTTAAAATGCTAACTCTGCTTATTCATGTCCTACATGTATTATATGTGTTCTTTTCTTTCTATCATAACATCGTTGGTGTCTTGAAAGGTTGGTTTTATTAGTCCCTTTTCTTTTAGGTTGATAAGTCAATCAGTCATAGGCTACAACATGTAAATTGTTTTGATTCTTTTACCCTCTTTCTGAGGTTGTAAACTTGTAACATAGGGGCTCAAGATAGGTGAAATACAGAGCATTTTTTTTTATTATTTAATGATCTTTCTTGTGAATGGAAAGGATTTTTTTTCTACTAGTGGATTATTCTCCTCAAAACAAATGGAAATATTAAAACGTAAAATCTGCTCATCCTATTTGAGAAAAAGAAAAAATGTAGTCAAAAGTTTCATTAAGATTTGAGCAACATGATATAAGTTTCCCAAACCAGCTTGGAGGAATGAAAATTGGGCAAATAATGTGGCTCTTGAAGTAGAGCTAAGGTTAATAGGGAAAGAGTGGTCGTGCAATCAGTCTCTGTTTTGTTAGGAGACTTTTGTGGAGTCAACTGTCTCGTGTAATCGTGTTTTGTGTTTTCTCTTGATAGAGTTATACTTTGACTTGGAAATTCGCCCCCTCATGATTGGCACAGTTCCTATATTCTTCTATTTGTTCTTTTGTTTTTGTTTTAGACTTTTAGTTAGTTGGTACTTGGTAGCCTTGTGTAATAAACTAATAATATATAAAAGAATTACGCTAGGGAGTCGGTGAATACTATACAATATGTACAATGGGTTGTTTATTTGGCCCAATGAGTTAAAAATAAAAATTACCCATTATACATATTGTATACCAATTACATTAACTATCTATACTTTTCCTTAAAAATATCATTGAATAATAAGTGCAATAATAACTTTTTCTTCTCTACAAGACTATTTCTTCTTCTTTTGCTTCTGATTCTCTTTCAGTCACTAAAACAATCACAAAGATTTAGAGATAAAATAGATAATTTGATTAAAGAAGGAAAGAGAGAAGAATAGAATTTTCAATAGTTGGGTGTAGAAAAGTTTTGGAATTTGAAATCACGGGTGCGCAAAATAATCATGTATTGGAGATTCTAATTTGGACTAACCTTTGAAGAGTCACCAGCCAATTTCCAACTGTCGCCCCTTCTTCCTCCACTTTCGCCGATCCGTTTTGCCTTTTGCAAGAAGACCTGCAATTGAAGAAGCAGTTGAACTCAGAACCAAACGCTAATCTAAATTAGTGATTCAGATTATATTAAAAAAGAAGATGGTAATATACATTAATTATAAGTTCTGACCAATTTCAATTACTGATCCAATAAAGCTATAAATCAATATAAAAAAGAAGAAAAAAGGGGATCCATGTTCAACTAATTGCTACAATCAAGATAAAGGCATTTCTGCTGGCTTGCTCTTATATTAGTCAGCAATCTATCACTTGAATTATAGTCATGCAATAGTTATTTTGAAGTGGAAAAGGCTAAATTTTTTTTACTCCTTTTGCAATTGAAAAAATGAAAATAAAAATATGGATTAACCTTTGAGTCACCAGCCAACTTCTAACTATTGTCCCTTCTTCTTCTGCCTTGACTGAATGTTTTCTCCCTCTAAACTTAGAACCAAACACTGACTAAATTGGTGAATTCAGATTATATTAAAAAAAAGCATATAGTAATATACGTTATAAGTTTGGCCAATTTCAATTACTAATCCAATAAAACTATAAACCAATATGAAGAAGAAGAAAAATGGGACTCCAGTGAACAACTAACTGCTATGGTCAAAATAAAGGCATTCCTTGCTCTAATATTAGTTAACAATCTATCACTTAAATTGTAGTCATGTAATAGTTATTCTCAAATGGAAAAAGCTAAATCTTTCTTCTGCTCTTGTAATTGAAGAAATAAAAATAAAATTATCAAGTAAATTATTAGAATTAGGAATTCTATGATACTTATGGAAGCTATTTCCATCAGAGTTTAAATGAAAGGAACCATTTAATTGCAAACTCTTTTAATGTTTGCCTTCAAATTATGAGTTAATTAAGATAAAGAACGTCACTTTTATCACAACATATATACTTGTTCACCCCATTTTCATCTGGTGCAATAATTAGTCTAATTTTTATAAATCATATGAAATAGATCTCTACTTTCTACATTAAAAAAGAAAATAAAATAAAAAAATCACATTTTACTCTCACTAGAAAAATTACACACATAAGAATTGATTGATTTACACATGCATAACAGAATCATATAAGTATATATAAGCCTACTACGTTCTTTCCATGTTTTAAAACTAAAATCAAGCATCACTGATTCCTTAAACATTCACAATGGTCCCACGTGAAATGAATATTACATATAAAAATTGGAGATGTGCAAGATCATGCAAGTTTTTAGGAGAGAAAACTATTACCTTAAGGGATATGCTACACATCCAAGTATTTTTTCATCTAAATTTTATCCAATTAGGTCTAACACCAACAAAAACCACTCTCATTAAAAGAGTGTCATTACACGCAATTTATCTTCTTCTCCTCCCCCGCGCTTTTTCTTCTTCTTCTCCCCTGCGCTTCTTCTTCTTCTTTCAAATACACGTATACCTCCTCCTCCTCCTCCTCCTCCTCCTCCTCCTCCTCCTCCTCCTCCTCATTTGTTATCGTCATCACCAACAACACAAACATTATTTTTTCAATTGAATTGAATGGAATGCAATTGCTAAATTGAATTGAATGGCGCAGAAATTCTGAATTTGAATTGAATTGAATTGATAATCTCTAAATTGTAGATAGAGGTATTTTGAATTTAATTTTATATAATGAATTATGTTTTGTTCACTTAGTACTGTACAATTGTTTCACCATGAGTACTGTGTTCGGTTCATTATGCAAAAAGCTATTTGAATTTGAATTTATATAATGGATTATGTTTCGTTTATTTAGTATTATACAATTGTTTCACCATGAGTACGTGTTCAGTTCATTATGCAGAAAGCTGTTCGAATTTGAATTTATATAATGGATAATGTTCCATTCATTTAGTATTATATAATTGTTTCACCATAATAACATGTTCGGTTCACTTATGTTCTGAACAATTAAAAACTCTTCCTCATCACCTTCTATTACTTCTTCACCAGGGAGAGAAGGAAGAAAATACAAAAAAATATAACAGCAGCAACAACAAAAGAATGACGAAAAGAAAAAACACGTAAAGAAGAAGGAACGCGAAAAAGAAGGAAGAGAGAATGAGGAGGAGGAGTTGGAGGAACGTGAAGAAGAAGAAGACGTTCCGTGCGTAAACGATAGTTAGAAGAAAAACAAAAAAAACGCGTGACCTAAAATTGCTTGAATGAGCTTGGATGCCATAATTGCTTAGATATGGAGAATATCTCTTACCTTAATTCTTAAATAAATAAATAAATAAAACCTTCCATTCAAGTTTGGTAAATATAAAGATTGTGTTGTGGCTAATTTTATATAACTTCTATGAAGTTAAATGGAGAGTTAATTAAATTTTTAATGATGATAAAAATACAATAACAACACAATAACTAAAATAAAATAGGAATAAAGATCAAACAACTAAAGTAGGCAAAACATGAAGTGAATCAGCATAATCAATTCTAATAAAGACACTTCTAAGTAAATAATAATGGCATAAAGACTATTTCTAAAAATGGATAAGCAGTAAATTTTTCGTTTCTCACAAAGGTAGTCTTGTAATTTTAAAGCATTTATATCAGAAAAATGACACAAAAATCATGTCAACTTGCATAATACACAATAGAATATTTTTAACCAATACCAATTGGAGATATAAGCAATTATATAAGCTTTTAAAATGAAAATAGAGGAAAAAAATTTATAAAAACTCACCTGAATATAGCTTTTTTGGGATCGAGGCATGATGAATACCATTCAAAAACTGTCAAACAAATTATTTCATCAAAGCTATAGCCATTCGTTTATGAACTGAATAAGTTCAAAAGGGTATGATAATTTTTAATAATAACAACATATAGTAACTTACAAAAAGAATTTGGATATAGTCGAATAACAAAAAGATAGTTACATATCATTGCCAAATCTCATAAATTGGTTTGAAACATTAATAGACACTTCAAATTTAACAGACCACATGGTAATAAAACAGGGTTACCTCTTAATTCCAATGAACTAACACAAAAAAAAAATTTCAAATAAAGTAACCAAAAGATAAAATTGACACAAAATTAATTCATAATCATTGCTAGCCAAGAAATTAGGAAGAGTTCAAGCCAATAAACACCCATCCCATCAAAAGTTGTATACAATTAAGGCCAGTTTGAGTAAATAACTTAAATAAGTTCTTTTGGAAAAAGAGCTTAAAACATAAGAATTTTTATTAATAGCAGTTTATAAATAAGTTATTTTGTGTTTGGATTTTTAGTTATAAAATTACTTATTTTAAAGTTGTAACGTTTGGATAAATAACTCAAAAAATAAATTTTTTTACAGAAGAGAATAAATATTAAAATAACGATGATAACAAATACTTTCCAATATTAAATGTTAATTTTACATAACCTAATCACTAATATGGTGTATGATATGGTAGGTGAAAATAAAAAATAAATATAAAATGTGTGTCAATGTATATTTTGTTGGTGTTTTTTATTTTTTTTTTTTACACTTATTAGAACTCTCTTCTCCTTTGTTGAGGTCAAGAACTTGCTATAATTAACTATAAAAATAATAGCAAGCTATAAAATCACATATGAAAAAAATAAAATTAAAACTGAAATTTCATATTACAGTTAAATACAAATTTAATAATAAAAAATAGAGTAATAAAATGATAAAAAAATACTTAGAAAAAATATATGCAGTAGGTTGTTCAAATGCAATATTGTCTGAAAATGGTGGTGGAGGATCAATACTTCCATCAGATGAATCATTACGTGAAAATGGTGAGGTTTGGAGCATTGCGTGAGAGTGATGGTGGAAGGTCAGTGCTTCTAGCAGACCGTGAAAATGGTGGTGAAGGGTTCAGTATTTTTCACAGAGTCAAGAAGGAAAGTAGATTTTTTGTTTTGAAATTAATTTTTTTTAAGTAAGTGGTAGAATGACTTATCGAGAAGTAGAGAAGTCATATATTTCTACTTTTTCAAAAAACTGCAAATTAACTTTTCAGAATAAAGTTAAAAGCTTTTTTTAAAATGGTGTCAAAAACTTTTCATAATCCAAAAAAAAAAAAAAATAACTTTTACTACTTTTCAAACGAGCTCTAAATCTTAAGAAGGGTCAACTTTAGAGGAATTAAAAAGAGAAGACATGGTGGATTTTAGTATGTTAATGGTTTTAAATCTATGATTGTTTAATATGATAATTGTTTTAATCAACAGAAAATAATTCAAAAGCAATACTTTGAGCTAAATCAACACATGAAAGACTAAATATCAACAAAAAATAATTAATATTATATAATAATTCAAACCACATAAAAGCCTAAGACTGAAAATATTAGTCCCAAAAAAAAGCATAGTTAATAACAAAATAAACACATTCATCATAACAATTTTTTCCAGCTCTTCAATAACATAATCTACTTTTCTGCTCTTCAACAATTTATTGGAAGTAACTCAACAACAGAATATAATGTTGAAGATCACTATGTCTCACCTGTTCAATTAGTTCTCTTCTCTAAAATTTTATTTCAACATCAAAAAAATACTAACTATATTGCTAGTTATGCATCAACAGATATACCAAAATATTCAAAGATTAAAAACACCTGTGCAAATATAGAAATATGAAGACAAAAAGGTATTCATCAAATAAAAAAAATATTACATTCTGCTGTACCTATACCATTTTTGAAAGAAATAATACATTCTTTTGCCAAAAATAATTTCTCAAAGAAAAAGTATATCTACTGAGGGTCCATGCTTCTTTGCCTTGACCGACTCTTTTTTTCTTCTGCAAGAAGACCTGCAGTTAAAGAAATAGCTGAACTCAATATAACTATTAAAATATTTCATTTTTTTTTATTCTGAAAAATAAAGAAAAAATATTTAGCTGTGGAAAAATATCTAATAAAAAAAGCAAAACATAATTTCTTAGAACTATGCTCTGTCCTTTGTTCGTCGCTATGAACAATAAAACTTAAAGTTTAATAAGAATATAAATACACAATTTCATAAGAATACATGTAATAAACACTGTTAAAAAATGTAAAAGACTTCAGAAATTTAAAAAACTTACCATAAGTTTAGCAAGGTGTAGGATTCTGTTTTCAATTATATGCTTTTTTGAGGCCAAAAATAAAAGCTTAGTTCAAGAAAAAATAAGACTACAATTGGTGAAAGAAAGAAGGAAAATGAATCTTTTTCAGTTTTTTTAACACTTAACAGAATACAATGTGATCTCTCACCTTTAATTTTATAAGTAGGATAAAAAATAAATAAAAAAAAAATAATAAATGATTAAATTAAATAATGTATACCATCTATTTTTTTTTTTACTAGAAAAAATCTATTAAAAAAAAAAAAAGAGGAGGAAGAGTGAACATTAGTGATGAACTCCTTATGGGACTCTTTTATCTATTTAACTAACTACAAATTTTGTAGGTTTTTCGGCAAGCTTCTACTCCTTACACAGCTAACCGATGAAGACAAACGAAAGGCTTCATCTGCGCCTGCCATGCTCCCGTAACTCATTGGAAAGTGGAAACCGAACAGAATATGATAAATTGTGGAAAGGCATCAAAAATTCAAATAGCAACATTTTTTTCCCTATTGACCATATTCTATTCCGGAAAAATGTAGCGAGTTTCTTTTTTTCCCTTGAAAACCTTTAAAAAAGAGAAAATATCAATTTACCCCCATTTTCACCTAAATATCCTTTCGCCACTCTTTGAAATGGCATCTAGATAATTTCATAGAGCTCAAGCTATGGGAGGTAAGGTAACTGATCATTCTCAGATTCGACGGAAAATAAACCTACTTTTTGCTTCTTCTTTATTTCCAATTATCATATTTGCTAAAGAACAAAAATCGCAGAAATTAAAATTTTCCACACCCCCCTAATATTTGACTTAAATAGATTAATATATTAAATAGATGTATATAAAGTAAAAACAAATAAACACACAACCCTAGCATGTTGAGTCCACTTACCCATTCCCACTAGCAACGACGCACACCCTCACCAGTCACCCCTAAACCCCTCATTCTTGACCTGTTCTCCGGCCTGCCGTCACTTCAGCGTTGCATCCCTTTGTTCTTCTTTGCTGGCTCGGTTCTCTAACTTCTGAGTGCTCTGCTTGTGCTTCTGCTCCAACGCCTCCTTTTAGCGCCTCTGCTCTGCTGCCTCCTCGACTCCGCTGGTATGCTCCACCTCTCCGCCTCTGCTTCCCCCTCCTCTTATTCTCGCTGTTCGTTAAATGCTAATGTTGCTTCTGCTATAAGTGAAATTCTACTATCACTGTGTTACTTTGCAGATGGTTGATCAAATTAGGCTAGCCTTTTAATTTTATTTAAGGCTGCTATGTTCAATTTTACTGATGATATATCCTAATGCATAGGTCTTTTCAAACTACTGCATTCTGTCTTTCTGCTAAACCCTAAACCTTAGCCTAGTTTAATTTTTTTATCGGCGAAGAAGAGAAAACATTCTCAACCTCCGAATCAGAATCTCTGATACACTCTGCATACGTAGATTATGGCTCCGGCAACTGCAACAAAGAAGAAAGTTTCGAAGAAGCAGAGCAATGCAAAGCCACCAAAAGAAGCCATGAAAAAGAAGAGCAAGCTTTTAACCCCCAAGCATGATTCCAGTGCTTCAGAATCCGAATATGAAGAAGAAGAGATTCTGCAGCAGCCACAGAATAAAGATGAAGCACCTGGTGACTTTGACGTTGATTCGGGTTCTGAATCGGAGCTATCTTCCGATAGTGATGGTGATGATCCCTTAGTTGATGATTTCCTCCAAGGATCTGATGACGAAGCCGAAGGTGTTAGTTTATTTGCGTTTGCGTTTTTTGTTGTTTATGTCTTGTTTTTAAACTTTTTTTTCCTTTTGGTTTGTTGTTTGTTATTTGTTTGTTGTTTGTTACGCAGAGAAAGACTCCGCTTCTGATTCAGGTTCGGGTTTGGATGTTGACTCGGATGACTATGACATTGAAGAGAAGTCAAGAATCATTGATGAGGAAAGGAAGAAGGAAGAAGAAGATGCCGAGGCTGAAATGCAACTCAACATCAAAGAGGAGTCTGATGAGTTTAGATTACCAACCCAAGAGGTTGGTTTGTTGGTTTCTTTATTATTATTATTTGAAATTTTATTGATCCCTTGGCAGTTATGCTTAGCTTTCTAAATTAATTGGTGGTAGTTCTGGTCAAAGTAGTTATTTTAGTTCTTTGGTACTTTTAGGAACTTGAGGAGGAGAATCTACGTCCGCCTGATCTTTCCAATCTACAGAGGAGGATTAAAGAGAGTGAGTTGACTTCCATTGGACTATGCTTGACTGTCTTCATGATTCATTCAATGCGCTACCTTGTTTGGTTAGTGTTGTGATTGTGTTGGATGTTTGTTTTCCTAGTTGTTCGTGTTCTTTCAAATTTTAAGGCCTTGAAGCAAGAAGGGTCAACGAGGAAGGATTATGTTGAACAGCTTAAGAAAGATATATGTTCATACTATGGCTACAATGAGTTTCTAATTGGTGCTTTAGTGGAGGTTGGGACGAATTTCTATATTATTCTTAGACAATACTGCTGCATTTGTGAAGGGTTAGCATGAGAAATTATAATTTTGTTTTTCTCAGATGTTTCCCGCTGTTGAACTTATGGAACTAATTGAAGCCTTTGAAAAGCCCAGGCCCATTTGTCTGAGGACTAACACTTTGAAGGTAACATATTCACTCCCAATGTTCTATGTTTAAATGTTATTATTGAATTATCCATGTTTCTTATTGATTGAGTTTATGTATTTTTTGTGCTCCTCTGTACAATCAGACGCGCAGACGGGATTTGGCAGATGTTTTAATAAATAGAGGAGTAAATCTAGATCCTTTAAGCAAGTGGTCAAAGGTATGAATTCTTGTTTTAATTTATGACTTAATGTTTCTCGTACTCCTCTTTTGGTGAAGAAAATACAAGTAACAATCTAAATTTATGACAGGTTGGACTTGTTGTGTATGATTCTCAAGTACCAATTGGTGCCACTCCGGAGTATATGGCTGGTTTCTACATGGTGCGTAGTTTTCCTATTACCATTTTCCCTTTTTGCGTTTAATTTACCATTGCATGATGTGCATACTTAGGTCAAGTTATTAAATTGTTTGCAGCTTCAAAGTGCAAGCTCTTTTCTACCTGTGATGGCCTTAGCTCCTCAAGAGAAGGAAAGGGTTGTTGATATGGCGTAAGTAATAATTATTGGTGTACACATTATATAAAATCTTTGTATGAAAAATGTTAGTAGGGTACTATATTGACAACTTACATTAATTCTGAAACTTGTGCAAATGTTTCAACCACATGTTCTTAGACAAATAGAGCTGAAATGAAAGACATGGTTTATTTCCGATTTGTATATTCATTGTTTTACCTTTATTTGTTATAACATAAAATTCCAAAGCGGAAATTGCATTGATGTGATTGTTGTGCAAATATACACATGATGAACATCTATCTCCAAGTACAGAAATACTTATGTTAGCTCAAATTTTCACTCTATTTACATTATGTCAGACAAAATGGAGGAAACAAAAAAAATTTTGGTAATGCCATACATTTCTAAATTTTAAACTGTACAATTGAAAGCATATCTGTGTTGCAATGATATATCTTTGCCTCAATTGTTGACTTTGTTTTGGATCCTCATTGTTGTTATTTCTCAGTATGAAGAATTGAAGATGACACTTATCTGTTGTTATGGTCCTATTGCTATATTCTGTCTTAAGAATGAGCAACTAGGACCAGGAAAATTCTTATGGATGCCTTAGAATTGCTATGTGCCACTTTTAATAGCTAAATTACAAGATTGAGTGCTTTACCTATAGCTATATTTATACATATTGATTTACACATTTTTCCAATTGAATAATCAGCTACTAGGAAAAACAAACCTGTCAAAGTTCAATAATCAAATCTGTAATAGACGAATAATCGAGCTTGTTTATAGTAGTATAATATTTTTTTATGAGATGCCAAATACATGTTTCTATATGCAGCGGCTGATTAGTGGTGAACATGTAGCATGATTGTATTTTCAAATAGATTTTTGAAAAATGATATACTTGAAAGCCTGAATATAAGCACTTCTTGATTTCAATAGCAATGCATAACCCACTTTGCTTGCAATACTTATGTGATAATTCTGAAGCCAGTTTATGCTCTATGCAGGGCTGCACCTGGAGGTAAAACGACTTATGTCGCTGCTCTTATGAAGAATACAGGTGTCTATTAAAAATCATGAATATTTTTTGTAGTTTTCTAATTCCTGTGCATTTTGGGCTGTGTAATTTTTTTTTTGGCATTAAACAAGTAACTTGTTTCTTCATGTATTGGTATTTTCTCTATGTGTGTTAAACCTAGTTGGGATGATCTGACTATTTGCAATATTAAGTAATGACCAAGAAAGAGGAACCATATATTTTTAGAAAATTTAAAGTGGTTGAGTTGCTTATGCTCCACTAAGGCTGCTATTTGCCGGCTCATTAAGCATTAGAGAACTTACTGCATCGATAATGAACTTCCCTAACAAGTTGACACTAAACATCATGAGGTGTTAATTTGTTGAATGTTTATGCATGTATGTATGCTCTTTCCGTTGTTTTTGAGTTGGTATCCCTTAGTTTGTTTTATCTAGTAATTTGAATAACTGAATAAAATTGACCATGCTTGTATTATGTTAGATCCTCTAATTTCTGGTTTCAAATTATTTTTTGGTCATAATATTTTTTTTATTACAGGAATTGTTTTTGCAAATGAAATGAAGGTACCGCGGCTTAAGTCACTTACTGCAAACTTGCACCGAATGGGTGTGTCAAACACTGTAGTCTGCAATTACGATGGAAGAGAGGTTAGCATCTTCTCTCTAATCAATTATTGTTTATAATTTCTTACCAAAAGATTTTGAAGTTTGATGTCTTCACTGCTACTAAATTGTCTTGTTTGGTTTTGCATTTTTTTTTTATACTGCATCTGGCTTGTGTGATGGCATGCATAATTTAGTATTTTGGAAAATATTGTATATTGGCTATGGAGTTTTGTTCAATATAAAGCAATACGTACTTTCTGTTATAGTTGTTGCTGTTCATTTTCCTTTTATCGTAGATGTCTGTCTTGATCAAACTCTTCCAAAGAGGAGAATGAATGATTTCATGTATAATCATCATTTCAACCATGCATGCTAACATCTATTCTGCATTTCTATTGTTTATTTCAGCTTCCAAAGGTGTTGGGTGTCAATGCTGTTGACAGAGTATTATTGGATGCTCCTTGCAGTGGAACTGGGGTAAGAAGCTGGGGATTTATTTAAGTGATTTCTTCGTGTGCTTGTCTTTTTTCCTCTAGAAACTAGAAATGGAATTGGAATATTTTCTGCCGACAGGTTATATCCAAGGATGAATCGGTTAAAACCTCCAAAAGCTTGGAAGACATACAGAAATGCGCGCATCTGCAGAAGGTAACTTTTCTTCTTTACCCCTTTCCCCTTCTTCGTCTTCCTCTTTTTCAGAGGGAAAGGGATGAAAAGAAGGTTTTGAAGAATAAAATGGAGGTTTAATTATTCTGTTAGTCCTTGTAGTTTCACCAAATTTTCAATTAGATCCCTATACTTTTTATCTTTTCAATTGAGTCCCTCAACTATTTATTTATTTTTCAATTAGGTCTCCCTTGACAGCAAACGTTAAAAAACATTAAGAAAGAATAAATTTACTATTATACCTATCCTTTACACTTTAAATCTCTCATACTCAGTAGAGATCTAACCAAGGATCTAACCAATTCTGTTATTTCCAAAATGTGAACCTTATTTTCTAGAATTTTCAACGATGAATTATTCATTGTTTTATCAGAGTGTGACTGAGATAGCAATTGCTGAGAGATTGTTTGTAACAGGTGCTCTTGATGAATTAAAGCTTTGCTTCAGTTATAGTTGTCAACAATAATTAACTCAGAATAAAAACAACAACAATCCACCCATGTTAACAACAATAAACAATCCAAAAAATTAACTCAAAAAACAATTAACTCAGAAAAACAAGAATCAACAATCAAGAAAAAACAATAATTAGCTCACAAAAATAAAACTGAAGAAGCAGTGGAGGGATGGAGGTTTATCGGCGGTGAGAAGGAGTGAGCTTGGAGATAGAGAGCTTGAACAGAGAGAGACGTCGAGGAGAGGACGAACATCAATGATGCAGGAAGAGAACCGCGATGCAGCGCCGGCAAAAAAATAACTAGCGCGAGCAGCAGGGAAGGAGAAGTCCGCAACAGATCTGAGGCGCGCCGATAAGAGTCAAAAGTGAATGAAACTGATTAGTCAATGTATGGCATGCTAATATGGGTGAGGGTGGGTTTAGGGTTTTCTAAAAGAAGAACGATGAAGAGGGTCGAGGACCTTCCGCAGGTGACGACGGCACCCACAGTTTGTCTCCGTGGGCGACGACAGCGCCCTCTACCCGAGGAGAAGAGTTTGGCAATGAGTTTGAAGTGGGATGGTGGCTGGGTTCGGTGATGAGTTCAGTGCACAAAGTGACAATGGAGGGAGTGAAGGAAACGAGTTGTGTCTGAGTGGGAGATCGGTGAGAAGGAGGCTAATTTTGTCTTTATGAAGAAAGAAGGGGAGAGACAATTAAGGATTAAGAAAAAAATTAGGGTATCTTCTTTTTCAGAACGGAATATTCTGTTAAATCAAATGTTTTTGTCTCGGTAGGGATTTAATTAAAAATAAATAAATGGTTCAGGGACCCAATTGAAAAGAAAAAAAGTATAGGGAGCTAATTGAAAATTTGACGAAATTATAGGGACTAACAAAGTAATTAAACCTAAGATGGACTTCACATTACACCTCAAAATTCAGAACACACAAATACCCCCTAAAGATTTTTTTGTTACAGAGATTCATGAATTGTGAATAGTGTGAGAGAAATGGTCTATCCCACATTCTCATTACATCAATAACTAATGTTTTTAACAGTCTTCCTTTTTCTTCACTTTTCTACTTAATTTTGGATTGAAAGATTCAGATGGTGCATGTGTCAAACTGTGATCACTATGAATGATTACTTCTCCCCTATACTTTGAAGTTGATTTTTGTCTTTTGGATAGAAATAGTTGAAATTAAATGAAATAGACTGGCACTATTAAACTTAAAGCGTCAAATATTTCTTCATTTTTGGTCACTATTAAGTAATTCTACACATTGTAATATTATACTTTTTTAATCATTATTGAATAGATTCCTTTGTTTTTTAGGAACTCATTCTTGCTGCCATTGATATGGTGGATGCTAATTCAAAATCTGGGGGATACATTGTTTATTCCACTTGTTCGATCATGGTTGCCGAGGTTAGTTTTTCATTTGCAAATAGTAACTTTCTGTGCTAGTGTTTCCTGTTCTATATATTTCTGAAAGTTCTCTTGGTAAATCTTCAGAATGAAGCAGTTATTGACTATGCACTCAAGAAGAGGGATGTTAAGCTGGTTCCCTGTGGACTTGACTTTGGGCGCCCAGGGTAATGATTATGTTCCTTATCTCTGTAGGTTTGACTATAAAAAATTGTGTTTTGTGACCTTTGCTTTCCATCAGATTCATAAGATTCAGGGAGCAACGGTTTCACCCTTCTTTAGAAAAGACAAGGCGGTTCTATCCTCATGTACACAATATGGATGGGTTCTTTGTTGCAAAGGTATATAGGTTGTTGCTATCTTTAGAAATTGCTTTAAAGTCCATTTACACATCCAACAAATTGTATTTGTACAAATCTTTCTGCCATAAAATTGTCGGGCATTTTGGTGTTACAAAATTGCAGAAAGTTTATAGATTGATGATATCCTTGGCACATTATACAATATGTTGACAAATTGTGGAGTTCTTACTATTAATAAAAATTGTTGATTATTTATGCTTGTTTAATTTGATTGGTGAATATTTTGATTGATACTTAAATGCTTGTTTATGTTTTTTCTAGAATCAGTTGACCATGGAACTTATTGAGTTGAACATTTTTAAAATAATATTTGTACTTTAATTTTAAACTTTACCTATGGGAGTGTGGAGCTGCTGTTGTTAAAATGTACAATTCTTTTTCTCACCTTACTTCATTTCCAACCATTTGTTGTGCTAAATTAAGATTAAAAATTAGATACAGACATGCATTTATTCCCTTGAGCTTTGTTATGTCGTGTGTTTTTTATTTTCTCTAAATATGCATCTTGCAGTTGAAAAAAATGAGCAGCAGAAAGCCAGGTTCAAAACCATCAGAACCATCTGAAAAGGAGGAAGAACAATCCAAGCTTGAGAAGGAAGAAGTGGAGGATGAGAAGCCGAGTAATGATGATGTTAGAGAAAATGGCAAAGAATCTTCTGAATCTAAATCCAAAAAGACAAAGAAAAGGAAGTTTCCATCTAAACCAATTAACGGCATAAAAGAAAATGGGAAAGTAACTTCTGGATCTGGACTGATAAAGAGGCAGAAAAGGAAATTTCCGTCTAAGGAGGAAATTTCAAATTCAAGGTTAAAAGTTTTCTCCATGCTTGATTTCTCTCTTCCTTCCATATCAATCCTACTAATATAGCTGTATCTTGAATATGAATGCGACACTTTAGTAATATGATTGTCTTCCGCTGGAATCCTAAGCTTTTGGTGATGCCTGCAGGGAGGAGAAGAGACGCGCGTTGAGAGAAAACAAGCGCAAAACCGGTAAGCGACAGAGCCAAAAATGAGGAATGACCATTGGCATCAAACTGACTCACACTTAATGAAATGGAAGAGCTGTAGTGATTGCCTGCTATAAAAAGTCTGTCCTGGAATCAGTTCTATGCGGTAATCACACAGTGCAATTTTGTTTGGTTTTAGTTATTTAAGGTAGCATCTAAACATAGCTAGAAACCAGAAAAGAAATGTGTACCTTTTTGAATTAATCTTGAGATTTGATTCTAAATACTGTCATCATATCCATTGTACTGTGCTAGTTATCCTTTTTAAGACACTAGCCAAATGTTATAATATTGATAATGTTTTCATAGTTATACCTTTAATTTATGTGTTGGCGATCAAGTATTTTGTTGTTAGTGTTCCCCTTGGTGGGGTGTGTGAGGAACTTTCTCAAAATTAGGATTTATTTGATGTATAGAGAAGAAAGAATTGATTTGATTTAGAAATTTCATGAATTTGTTTAACTGTTTTATTTGTTTAGAATCATTTTTTCCACAACATATGCTTAAGTTTCTCAACTTACTCTATTTTTTCTCTTATTTAAATTTTTCGTGATGAAATAAAAATTTTGTATGAATGAATTAAAACTCATTTGGAAATTCTCTAAAATTTTTTAAATTTAAATTAATTTTTTATTCGCCCACCATATCAATTTTGTTTGCTAATTTGTAGTGATGAATGAATTAAACGCTAATTTTTCTGTTAATGGTACTAAGTACGTCAAACTCATAATCGCCAATAAATCTCCAGAATGGGCATTTTTATTTAGATTAAGAAATTAGGTTAGAAATAAAAAAAAAGTTTTAGAAACTAATTACATTTCAGTTATCTTTATTAATTTTCTCTTAAGTCGCTTTTATTTTCTATTTTCTTTATTATTCAAAAATAATATTTCCAAGAAGACCTAATGTTAACACCTAAAGTCCTAAACACATTATCTCTTAAACTCAAATCACAGTGTAGCACTACCATATTAGCCAAACATCATTCTAATTGTATAACTAAATATAGATAAGTTTTATCATGTGATTTTCTACAACAAAAAAAGAAAAGAAAAAAAAGATAATGCAATTAAGAAGTATTTCCTGAAAATAACATGCGAATATGAATTCCAAACTCAAATAAGACACACAATAGACTAACTGCTAAACTGTGTAGTCGATCACACCATAACAAGAACTTTGAAATCTGAGTCTTCAGAATTAAGGTCATGAAAGAAAGGATCCTTGAGAAGCTGAGCAGCAGAAGGTCTTGCCCTTGGCTTAGCAATGCACCTCTCAATGAATGCCTTAACTTGTGCATCCTTAATCTTGTTCAGTGACCGAGGCCTCACACCTGAACACACTTTCTTGTACACCTTCACAACATTGTCACACTCACTATATGGAATCTCTATTGTCACCATTTCTAACACACACATCCCAAATGAGTATATGTCCACCGTTTCCGTGTACTTCTCCTCGTATAACTCCGGCGCCATGAATTCCGGCGTCCCAAGAACCGAATGCGCCGAGTGGCTCCTCCCCACAATTGTTGCCAACCCCAAGTCACCAATCTTAACCTGATTCATACACATTACAGCAAAAATATTAAAATTTTTACACTACAATTTTCTATCTCTTGTAAAAATATTAAAATAATATCTAAAAGAGAGACTATTTATTAGACTTGCGAATTGACATGATAATAGTGTCAATCAAAACGTGAGTAGTAATATTTTTAGCGTTTTTGAATAACATACCTGGCCAGTATTTCCATTGACAAAGACATTACTGCAGTTGAGGTCTCTATGGATGATGCAAGGATGATGAGTATGCAAATAATTCAAACCTTCAAGAATCTGCTTAGACCATTTCTTGAGAGCCTTCAAGGAAACATGTTTGTGCCTCCTCCTGTATTCCCTCAGATTGCCACTGCTACATACCTCAGTGATGAAATTGAGTGTGTTGTTCATGTCATCCTCCCAGAAGGCAAAAAGCGAAATGATATGTTCATTGGAAATGCTTTTGAGCAATGTGACTTCAGAGTAAAGCCTATCCACCATGGAAGGATCATCATCACTCAAGTTCCCAAGCTTCACTTGGTTCCAAGCCACTTCTCTTCCCTCTTCTTTATCAAATGCTCTGTACACAATTTTGGAAGCACCGCTTATTCCTAGTGTCTCACTGTATCTGCCATATCTTCCAGTTGGATCAACTTCAACAAATGGTTCTTTGTCTGAGGGACCGGTGTTTATAATTGGCATCTACGACCAAAACATATTATATTATGAATCAAAATTAGAACTAATAACATCCATAAGGAAATAAAAATGTTATATATACAAACATTTTTGTATAAATATATGTGTTGTTTAATTCATTTTATAGGAGTGGTTGATTTGGCAACTTATTTTTAGTGTGACGTAGCATGATTGTAAAAAAATAGAAAAAGTGTAGGGTACCAACATATTATCTGCCAACTTATTGTCAATAATAATTAATTATTATATTTTAAATACATATATAAAGAGACACATTCAAAAAATATATCTATAAAGACATTCTATTAAACACAATCATAAAAAAGACATTTTTATTAGACACATCCATAAAGACACTTCTATTAAACACAGTTATAAATAAGAGTTGGTAGAAGTTGGCAGAAATGTTGTTGGTAACGTAGCAGAATTGAAAAAAATAATATAGTATAAGAAATTGACAAGAGAATGAGACTAATATGATTTAAGTATGTACCAAAACAGAAGTTCCTATTTTGATGATAATTAAGAAAATAATTTAATGATAGCGTGGAAATAAAAAATGATCTGTAATATCAAATTGAATCAAGATAAAATCATTACATGATGTGTCTATACTATTTAAATAAAATTTTAATATATCCTAACAAAAACATTGTTGAAACAAATTTAAGTGATATGCCAACGAGTTATAATTCAAAGACATAATTTCTTCATACTCACTTATGAAGTCGCGTGATGATAAAAAAAAAAAAACAAATTTAAGTGATATTGTATAAATATATGTTTTGATATGCTTTTAATATCTTCCACATCATGATAAATATCCTAAAACGATACTTGCATTCATACTTCATGAACATTAACAATCAATTGTTCTCGGTAATACTAGAAAAAAAATCCGTCCAAACTTATTTATTATAATATACATTAAATAAAATAAAAAATAATAAATTTTAGCGATTTTTGACTAAAAAATTTTGTTTTTCGAAATTTTTTGTATAGAATATAATGCAGAATAAAACAAGATAATGATCTTTACCGGGAGGAGAAAACAATTGCTTCCTCTGAAGAAACAGAGAAGCCTAAGAAGCCGCTACTGAATCATGAGACACAAATCAAGGAAAAGGGGCACCTATATATCTGTATAAATCAAAGGGTGGGTTAAAACAGTAATTTACTTAGATTCGAAAGTTTAACGGTTTTATAAAGGGTGGTTATCAGTTGTCACACTCAATATTTATTGTTGCACTTTTTGTAGCTTTGGTTTTGATATTTTCACAATGTCCTTAGAAAAAGTTGTTTCAAAATTCAAATTTGTTATCAATGAAAAAAGTATTGTTCACAATAATCTTTAAAAGATTGTGTCAATTTGATAACTGAATAATTCAACGTCCCAATTTAATTTTTGAAAGGTATCAATATGAGTTAAATTAGTATTTCTGTTAATTTATGTATCACTATTAATTTATGATATGTGATATTTAAGATTAATTTTTTTTATTATGACATTGAGAGGAGAAAATGATAGAGGCATGAGTTGAGAAGTGAGTTTCACAAAAATATTGAATAAAAATAAATTAGACCATCCAATTTGTATGTTTTAAACTTTTTTAAATTTATTGAATTAAAATTGGAGGGTTCAATTTCAGTACCTTAACTTAAATGATTTTCACATTTAAAATTAACACTTCAACAACTTACAACATAAAAAAACATCACTATAAATTTAATATCAAAAATAAAAATAAATCTTTAACGGTCATATATTAATAAAAAATTAAGAGAATAACACTATTCTTCTAAAAATCACTAAACCCAGAATCATATACAAATTAAAAAGTAAATTACAGTAAGTTACTACGATTTACGTTTTATGAAATAAACAAGGAAGAGTCATTGCAATTTAATTGAAATAGAAGAAAAAGACATCATTAAAACTACTCATCATAGAGCATAAACACACGCACACACGTGAATGGCAGCTATGGAAGTACCTCCTCCTCCATTACACCTAGCCATATTTCCATGGTTTGCCATGGCATATTACACCCCATTTCTTCACTACTCAAACAAACGGATTAGTAGAAAACTAGTCAGCAAATAAGTTCGGTTCAAGACAAAAATAGTTTGTTAACGAACCAATAAAAAATCGACAAATTAGTTGAACCGCCTTATATTTTAACGGTTAACCAATAACATGATGAATATTATTGTTACGGCCTGGCCCAAACCCCTTACAGTTCGGCCGACCCGAGCGCTACCCGACCCGGACACGCGCCCCGCAACCAATCCGGACACGCGTCCCGGACAGCTCATGCACGGCTGTGGAATAATGTCACTGAGAAAGTGGGCCTGTCCTCATTGGGCCCACCTCTGACAGTATATAAGGGGAAGGTTTACTCTTCCCCCAAGGTACGTCATATATCACATCATCGCCTGCACATTACTGACAAGAGCGTCGGAGTGTCTTTGCAGGTGGCACCCTCCTTCACACGAAGTACTCGAGACCTCGCACACACCAGCCCGACAGTCCACGACCTGACGAGCCCCTACCACTTCCCGAAAATTCAAACCCGAATTATCCGGTAACCGACTTACCAAACAATTATCAATTTAATTGAATCACAATAAATTATGATGAATATTATCCATATCAAGTTTTATCAATAAAATTAAACATCAATAAGTATGTAATTGAAAAATGTTTATGTATAGAGTAAAGACCCACTTTAATTTTATTCTATTTTTGTAAAAGATAAGGGCATTCCTTATAAAATAAAATATTTTGGTCCCCTGACAATATTATTTTGATACGATATGAATTCTCGTTAAAAAAAAATTCATCAAATAGTAACAAAAATTAATTTTTTAAAAGTTTTATTTGTAACAGTGGGATCTTAACTCTCACAAAATTCATTCAAATAATAGGACCAATTATTACTTTTACTATTACTATTTTTCTCTTCATCATTATAATTTTATCTCTATTATTTCTACTATACAACACTATTATTATTTGACCTCCTTTACTATTATCACTAGTAACATCAATATTAACACTATTAACATTATCATTTTCTTTTCATTTTGTATGTGATGCTATATTTTTTATTTAAAAAATTTTTATACTGTAATTACTTTTTCTTCTTATGACATCATTTGTGACAATAGTTCTTCTCCATTTAACTACTAGCGATAAATTTTTTTTTTTTAAATAATAAACTTATTAATAGTTTCTGGAGTTTAAAACCCACTGATTATAAATAGAACACTTCAAAATTAATTTACATTACTATTTGATGGATTTCTTTTACGGAGATTTCATATTATCTCAAAATAATAATGTTAAAGGTTGAAGTTTCTTTTTTTTTCTTTTTTTTTATAAGAAAACACATTGTCTTTCGTAAAAACTGACCGAGATTATATTAGGCCTTTACTTTGATGTATATATATTTGAACAAATATATTAGGTTGATTTTCAAGTATATAAAATATAGATCAAACAAGCGGCGTGGACCACCCCATCCCCTTTTTCGTGAAGTGGTTTACAAGGTCTGAGACTCTAGGTCTTCGAATGTATTCAAAAGCCTGACTACTGTGAAAAGAGATGTTCAAAAATTTAATTCAGAAATTTTTTGCAACATCTTTGTTACAAAAAGGGAGCTAGAGCAGAATATTAACAGAGTCCAAATTTTTTTGGAGTCTTATGATGACCCTCGTTTGAGGGAAGTTTGAGGGAAGAAGAAAAACGACTTCAATAAGAGCTAAATTCTATCATCTTAAGAGAGGAGATTTACTGATACCAAAAATCTAGGAAAAAATTGGTCAAGTTTAGAGGCAGAAATACAAGCTTCTTTCACCTCCAAACCATTGTCAGAAGGAAAAGAAATAAGATCCACAACCTTATGTTAGAAGATGGAACTTGGTCAAATAATAAGATTTTCCTAAAAGAGGAAGCTAATAATCTTTTTCAAAGATGTTTTTGTTCTAGAGAGGAAGTGGATTTCGGCAGTCTTGACAGGGTTCTCCTGCTGCAGCTTAGTCAAGAGGCCTGCAAATTTCTCTCTGAACCAGCTTCGATTGAGGAGGTGAGGAAGACTGTTATGGAGATAAACTCTTTCAAAGCACCTGGACCAGATGGCTTCCAAGCTATTTTCTTTAAGGATTACTGGGACGTAGTTGAAAAGGATGTTTGAAAAATTGTGTATAAAACTTTTGCAGGAGAAGTATTAGAAGATTTTTTTTTGAGACCCTTATTGTTCTAATCCCGAAAGTGGACAGGCCGACGGTCATAAAAGAATTTAGGCCTATAAATCTATGTAATGTCATATACAAAATTTTAACTAAGGTCCTTGTTAATCGTTTCTGCCCTTTCTTATGGAGGTAATTGGTCCCCTTCAAGTGATTTTTAATTTTATGTGCAAGACCAAGTTCAAGAAAGGCAGTATTGCTTTCAAAATTGACTTAGAGAAGACATATGATAGGGTGGATTGGAGATTTCTCCCATATACTCTTATAGATTTTGTCTTTTCTTAGAACATAACTAGCCTGATCATGAAGTGCGTATGCTCTTTTTCTCTTTTAATCCTATAGAATGGTGAGAGATTACAGAACTTTGATCCTCATAGAGAACTGAGGCAAGGTGACCCTCTGTCTACTTACCTTTTCTTTATGTGTATGGAACAATTGGCGTGCCTTATCTCTCATTATGTTTCTAATGGATTTTGGGTCCCTATTGCCATCTCCAAAAGGGGACATAGGATTTCACATCTTATGTTTGTTGACGATTTTTTTCTTTTCTGCAAAGCAACAAGGTCGTAGATTGTAATGGTCATGCAGGTTCTTGATCTCTTTACAGAGGTCTCTGGATTAAAAGTTAATCTGGCTAAGTCTAAGGCTCAATACTCTAAGAATATTACACAGTGGAGGAAGGAGGTCTTGTCAAGAGTTTCTCAGGTTCACTTAACTCAGAACCTGGGCAGATATTTGGGGGTGAACATTGACCATGATAGAGCGGCAAAAAAGATGGTGCAGGAGGTTATTGATAAGGTCCAAGGGAGGTTAGATAGCTAGAAAGGTAGGCTGCTTAACAAGGCAGGAAGGTTATGTTTGGTTAAGTCAGTGTTGACTTTCGTTCCAGTGTATAATATGTAAGTGACCTTCTTTCCCTCTTATGCTTGTGAAAAAATTGATTTGATGATACAGCAATTCTTTTGGAAGGGTCAGATTGATGGGAGGGAACTACCCTTGTGAATTAGACTAAGGTTGTGGCTCCGAGAAAATATGGAGGCCTAGGGGTGAGAGACTCTAGGTGTGTTAACATTGCCCTTATGAAAAAGTTTGTTTGGCAACTTCTTCACTACAAAAAGAAACTATGGGTACAACTCCTAACTAACAAGTATCTGTCAGCTGGAAAAGGTTTTGTGGATATTATTGGGAATTTTTATGTTTGGAAAAGTGTGATAAAGGCGTTCAATAGCTTGAAAGAGGGCTTTGCATGATGCTATGGTACTTCGGATCAATCCTTGTGGTTTGACCAATGATTTTCTTTAGGTAAGTTTGCGGACTTAATTCCTTATGTTCATATAACTGACCTCCACCTTTCTCTTGATGACATTATTTGCAATGGTCGATGGGATCTTAGTAAGCTCTATTCTCCTCTTCCTCATCACATCCATTCATCCCTGATTGAGTTGCCTGCTCCTGGTAACATTCATTATGGCCCAGGGTGGGTTTGGGCTGCTGCCTCAACAAAGGAGTACTCTTCTAGAAGTGGATATATTTGACTGGTGAAAAGAAAATTTCAATGGGATGAAAGTGAAGCCTGTAATTGGTTATGGAAGACTTTCATCTCGAAGAAGATCAAGTTCTTGTTCTGGCTTTCTCTTCACAATGCTGTCCTTATTGACGCATTCCGATTCAAGCGCAAATTAACATCCAGTGATATTTGTAAGAGGCGTGGTGTCCATTCTGAATTAATTCTGTACTTTTTTAGAGATTGCGATAGGGGCAAAACAGTTTGGAATATCCTCGACCCTATGTTCATTGAGACTAGAGGATCATCCGATTTATCTCCTTGGCTCAAACAGGGCATATCGAGTAAGGACTGCCTCTTCGCATCAAGAATATGGTGGATATGGAGGCATCGATGTCATGAGGTTTTTAACTCGGATGAAGCTTGATCCGATAAGAAAGTGGCGATGCTAGCTAGAAATATGAGTTTTAATCTTAGAAACCTTCATTGCAATCAATTTATCTATTCAGATATTGAGCGAAAATTTAAGTGAGAACCTCCACCCAACGACACTTTCAAGGTCTACCGTGATGCTAGTATTTTTTAGGGAGTCTAGCGAGCTGATTTTGGTTGTGTTTTGAGGGATGATAGAGGGAGATAGGTGCTAGGCCGTTCATGTGCTCTTTCTTTCTGGTCTATTTATCGTTGTGAGCTATTGGCATCTTGGCAGAGACTAATGTTAGCCTGAAAATTTGATTGCATGTGTGTTATTTGTGAGACAAACTCGCTTGATGCTTATCTTATGTTAAGTAACATAACCAACCATAAAATAAATGAGGATCAGAAGCGAACAGTGTCGCTAATTGGTATAAGAGATTATTGGTTCTAGCTAGTTTGGCTTAGCTTGTGTTTTGTTTCTTTGTCTTTTAATCTTTTTAGTTAACCCAAAAAAAAAAGAAAAAAACCTCGTGTGTGTATGTACTGTAAAACATTAATTATAAAAGATGTGGATCCTTACCTAGTTTAGTTCATAGCCCGGTCTATCACGTGAACCTAGGTTCCATGCATGGAATCAAAGGACATAGATACAAGAAAAAACATGTGAATATGAACAAGTTGGCTTCTGCAATTAAGCATGCATATATGTGCAATATGTAATGTAACAAAAAAACATATAAATATGTGGAACATGTGAAATCCTTGCCATTGGTGGTTTCAGCACACGGCTTTCCCTATTGGCTATTGCTAATACTCATCTTTTCATGAGAACAATGGTATAAGCAAGCTTCAGAGTTTGAGTTTTTGTTGCTATTATTTATGATAAAAAAATATCTCGCCTGAAAATTGTTTTGGGGTAATTCATGTGAAGATTAGGTCACATGTTGACATATTGAATTATTTAGTATCTTTTCAATGCCTTTTCCACCAAATGTTTTTGTGTGTGTAAGAATAATGTGACTTTGTGTCCTTTCTGCTTTGAAATTTCAATCTCAAAGGAAAATGCGTATTCCTTATCGGTTGTTGGTTACATTGATTATTCGTTTGTGTTAGGGTCATTCATCATGTAGTATATCATGCATGTAACTCTCAGATTGATTTCTAACGATTTTTTTTTTTCAGAAGTATAAATTTAATCCTTCCTATGAGCTAAAGTGACTAACATAAAAACTTTTCTAAAAGTCTAGTTAATATTCATTTTGATCTTTAAAATTGAGGTTTGGCCTCTATTTTTGTATAGTTATTTTTTATTATTCTATAAAATATCAAAAATTTTATACTTATATAAATTTGGATTTTTTATATTTGGCAATTTTTTTTGTTTTGACTCATGTTATATTTGCATGAGATTATAAGATTTTGATTGATACTATACTTTTAATTTATACGTTATTTTATTATATATAATTTAACTATTTTAGTTGAATCACTATTGAAATTCTAAACCATTTTACCAGTAATATAGCAGTTTATTGAACGATTCAATTTTTAGAACCTTAATTACAATGATACTTAATTAAACTTTGTTATTAAAAACACTTATTACCCAAGCATTTCCAGAAACATTATTCTTATGCAAATAGAGGGTGTCTGCGGTGCGATTTATATCGGTTTTGAAGAAAAAATTATTTCGATTTGAAATATATAATTTGTTGTGGTTTATATTAGATCAATTTGATTTTGTTTTTAAATTCAATCTAATTCGATCCAAATTATTGCGATTTAGATTGGAACGATTTATTCTATTTTTGAAAAAAATTAATATATTTTTACTAAAAAATAAAAAAATTTTAGGTTAGTAAAATAAATAAATAATTTTATATTTCATAAACATACTAATAATTTTATATTTTATAAACAGATTAATAAAATAAAAAATACAAAATCAAGTTTATATTAAAATTGAAAGCAACAAAATAATAATAAAATTTACGTTATAATTATTATAAATAATATAATCATTAATCTATGATCAAGTTCTTTTTTGTTAAAATTAAAAGAACACAAACAACAAAATCACTACAAGAAAAGAGAGTTATTTTAACATTTTTTTTAACAGTCATAATTAAGTGTAAAAATTAATATATATTTTTGACAAATATCACAAATATCAAATTCTCTATATTTTCTTGATGAATAATTTGACCGTAGAAAATTACTCTTCAATTTTGACATTTATTTATTTTCAATTTACGTCAATTTTGGCATCACACTGCTCTCAGTTTGGGATTATACTACTCATTCTTTGTCTTCAAAATTATTCTTCAGTTTCAAGATCTCATCTCATTCTTTGTTAAAAATTTTTGTTGAGAATTTTTTATGGTCAATAAGTGTCAAAATAAATAATATTTTTGACGGTTAATAAGTATTACAAAAAATATATTCTCAAATTTTTTTAATAAATTATTTTGACAGCCGATATTTATCAAAATAAGATTTAAACTTTTTTCACCATTACTTATATGTTAAAAATACTATTTTTGATAAAACTTTTATTAACATATTTTTATAGTTAAAATAGTGTCAATATTTATTTTTTTTGACAAATTTTAATTCTTTTTGATATATATAACCCTAAAAAATAATCTATATTGTTGTAGTGGTTTTAATAATAGTAATTTATTTATATATTGCTTATTTATATAATTACTATTAGAAAAAAAGAAAAAGAATAATTTACAAGTAAATATAAGGGTAAAAAACACAGATAAACCAATGGGGGAAACTTGTTACATGAATAAGCCAAACGAAAAAGAGATCCACGAATCAGCCAAACCCTATTTATATACAATTCGAACCTAATTGGTTCGAACCCTATTTACCCATAATTCGAACCTAATAGGTTCGAACTTCAACTTTATAATTCGAACCTAATTGGTTCGAACTACGTTCAATTACGTGCATCAAATAATTCGAACCTAATTGGTTCGAATTATGAGTGATTGTGCTATATAAGGAGTTCGAATCAAGCAGATTCGAATCACTTATCATTTTCCATACGCCACCAAATCCCAGAGAAAACGACTCAGATTCGATCCGAGAAATAGTAGAACCGAAGACTCAGCTGATGGGGGACGATCTTGCAAGGCTGTACCGGTTGGATGGGGTTGCTCATATAGTCGGGGTCATCAACGACGAGGTTAGTACATAGAAAAGTTTCTGCACACGGTTTATTTGAGTTAGTGGTTTTGCATGTGGTTTTAGCGGTTCTATATGTGAGTGGTTTATCGGGGTGGCATTGCAAATGGTTTAGCTTAGAGGTTATTGCATGCGGTTTAGGGGGCGGTTTTTGGTAAGTGGGTTTTTGTAAGTGGTTTTATATGCGCTTCTGTGAATAGTTTATGTAAGTGGTTTATGTTAGGTGGTTTTGTTAGTGGTTTGTTGTAGTGGTATTGCAAATGGTTTAATTTAGTGGTTTTGCATGCGGTTTAGTTGGTGGTTTAGGGTAAGTGGTTTATTGTACGTGGTTTAATAATGTGGTCCATTTAATGCGCAGCCACAGCGATGCATCAGGAGCATGTGGCGGCAACAAGGCATGCCACTCGATGAGCGTTATGTTCCGTACCTGCAGATGGCCGGGTTATACCATCTGGCTAGACTGAACGATAGATGGTTCCGGTTAGACGAGCTCCTTGTCAGCGCCTTCGTCGAGAGGTGGCGTCCTGAGACGCATACCTTCCACATGCCCTTCGGAGAGTGCACGATCACGCTTCAGGACGTGGCATACCAGTTGGGGTTGGCAGTGGACGGGTGTTATGTCAGCGGTTGCCTTACAGACTTCCATCTGTATATCGAGGGTGGACGTCCAGCTTGGGTGTGGTTTGAGGAGTTGCTTGGAGTGATACCTCCTCCGAGCCAGGTTCAGAAGTTCGCAGTAAACTGCACCTGGTTCCAGGAGACTTTCGGACAGTGCCCCGAGGGAGCCGATTAGGACACTGTGCGGCGCTTCGCTCGTGCCTATATCATGATGTTGTTGGCCACTCAGCTGTTTGCCGACAAGTCCGGCAACCGCATTCACATCAGATGGCTTCCGTACGTAGCTAGGATTGAGGAGATGGGTTCTTACAGTTGGGGGTCTGCAGCATTGGCGTGGTTGTACCGGTGCATGTGTCGAGTGGCAAACAGACATGTGGTCAAGCTAGCCGGCCCACTTCAGCTACTTCAGTCCTGGATATTCTGGCGCTTTCCCAGGTTTAGGCCTGCTGGGTATGATACGTCCAGCTGGCCTTTGGCATCGAGGTACGCTAGTCAGGCTTTTCTATTTCAAGTTGTGATAGCTGCTGTGAGTATTACAAATCTGTCATAATTCTGAATAAATGTAACACCCATGTGCCCTGCAGGTGGTCAGGTTACAGCCCTTCCTACAGCCAGAAGGGTCCTCAACTGCAGAGCACGAGACTGGAGATAGACAGGTTACAGGCCAGGGATGTGAGTGTTCTTCCTGTTACTTTTATTTAAATAAGTAGACATCGAATGTTTCTGTATAGCCAGTTGGCGTGACAACATCGGTATTTATTTGTGCAGTTTATCTGGATGCCTTATAGCTCCCCCAAGGTACTTCAGGTTGTGCATCCGGAGGTGTTGGAGCCTCGACACATGGCAGTGTGGCGTTCTGTCACGTCGCTGATATACTTTGCCGTCGTAGAGTGGCATCAGGTAGACAGGGTGCTACCGCAGTTCGGTGGTGTGCAGCCCCTCCCGCGTCCCGCCCTGAACATCGACTTTCTGATGTCGAAGGACGGGAGAGGCGGTGATCGTTGGTTCCCGTCTGCCTTACCGGATTGGCATATTCATTGGGAGACCCGTGCGGACCACGTCCTCCGGTTCGATGTTGTTGCCGATCCTGGACCTTCGCACGCCTATCTAGACTGGTGGAGCCAGCATGGGAAGAGGTTCTTGTCACCCGATATTCATCTGGGGGATCCGAGGGGCATTCCTATTCCTGTCGAGGCGTCACAGAGGGGTCCTGGTCGAGTTCCTGACATGGATCGAGTCGACGACGTCCCTGATAGGCGTCGGGTTGAGAGGAGAGCTCGTGTCAGGACACGACGGAGCCAGCGTCAGTGGAGGTGGCTGGAGCGGGCTATCGACGAGGCTGATGAGGCAGGTAGGGGTGGTCGTCGAGGACGAGGGCGTGGAGGCAGACGGAGGGCACCCGTCGAGGGCCAGGACGGTCGTAAGGCTGGTGGCCTTGGTGGACAGGGGTACGCCACCAGAGATCCTGCTCCCCATGCTGAGGCTGGACTTGGGGAGGTGCCGCTGGGAGATTACTTAGTTGGAGTTCCACCTTACGACCCCACACCTCAGGAGAGTAGGCCATGGGTGAGTCCAGGCAGCACGTTTTCAGACCTACTTGCCGGTGTTGGGTTTGACGGGGATCTTGGATCCCCCTTCTTTGATGACATCAGTGCCATCATGCATGATGATGAGGCTGTCCCTGGGCGGAGTCAGACGACGGGGACACAGGCACCGTTAGATGTCGATCTGAATGAGCCGCCCTCCGTTCCTCTTCCTGAGTATTTCGCTTTGGGTGGTACCCCAGCGTCGGCACATACTGCTGGGTCACATTCAGTTGTCGGGCCGTCCTCATCCCGACCGGTACATGTCCAGCCTAGGACGCCTGCACAGCCAGCCCCGCAGGACGAGGACGAGGACGAGGAGATCGAGGATCAGGAGCCGTTTATCCGGAGAGGTCAGAGGACACGGGTTCCACGTCGTTGCTTCACGGGGTCGCACCTTTTTAGATGATTTATGTGCCTAGTTGTATGTTACCCATGTTCGTCTATGTATTTTGTTACCAGTGTTACTTTGTATCCACCTTTAGATGTATGTCTGTGTTAGAGAGAAAACATTTGTACTTTGCATTTTGATGTTATTTAATTGCCGCATCATGTCTTCATAATGTAACTCGTACACTAATTTATTCTCATGCGTGTTCAGCATACATTTCGTTTAATACTACCTAAACAAAACGTATTCATAAATTCCGATCCCATGCACGTAACATATGCAGCTTCGTTCCTTACTAATTCGAACCATCTAGCTTCAAATTGCATTGAACGTAGTTCGAACCAATTAGGTTCGAATTACTTGAGGGACAAAATCGGTAATAATTCGAACCAATTAGGTTCGAATTATAAAGTTGAAGTTCGAACCTATTAGGTTCGATTTATGGGTAAATAGGGTTCGAACTAATTAGGTTCAAATTGTATATAAATAGGGTTTGGCTGATTCGTGGATCTCTTTTTCATTTGGCTTATTTATGTAACAAATTTCCCCTCTTGGTTTATTTGTGTTTTTTACCCTAAATATAATTTAATCTCACATTAGAATTTGTAATTTCAAGTCACTTATTTATAATTAATAACCTATTCCTTGTAAAATCTTCTAAAATATGTATGAATATTATTGGATTGGTAAAAACGGTGACATGAAAAATTGAAGAGAACAGTTTTATTAATGCATACTTTATGTTTTTTTTATATAACCACAAATAAAGAATTTTTAGAATCATTTTTGTTTTTTTAATATTGCTCTATTTCAAGCACCAATTATTTAGAACATGGTTCAATTGACCATAATGGAAAATAAATAAAAGCCAACAAAATTGATGTTCAACAACATACGAATATTTTTATGATTTTAGATATGAGATTGTTGATTTTTTTTTTTTTTTGAAAAAAATAAAAAAAAAATGATTTAATATTGATTCGATCTTACCCAGTTTATCGTTGTGGTTAATTTATAGATTGTGCTAGACAAATTAAAATACCCAGCTAAGTTAATTAGTTTTTTTACTCTTATATACTTATGTAACAAAGACCGACAATTTTATAATTTATTGCTGTGCGTCTATTTCAAAATTTAGTATCAAAATGTCACTTTTTTTTAAATTAATTATTCAGATGTCATTTTCTATATTATGATAATTAATTATAACTAAAAATAAATAATAAATCTGTTGCCACCTTAATAAAAGAGTACTATTTAAATAATTAATTTAAAAATAATATTTTAAAAATAATTTTTTTAAAAAATAGCACATTAATAAAAGAGCTACAAAAGCCAAAAAAAAGTGAATTAGAATTGATGATAACTTTTTTTTGGACAATAATAAAAAATTAATTTTATATTTATTTTTTTTATAAACCCATAACTATATGAAGCAACATATTAATCTAATGTAGTAAGTCCAACACATAATAAATTATTATAAAATATTATCATACTTGTTTTCTAATGGAGCTGTTATTCTACCTGCAAAAAATGAAAATATTTATAAACTATATTTGTCTACATCAATTCTAAAATTTTAGAATTGTTCAATCCGCCACATGCCATCCTTAAAATATGACACGAATATTTTATAAGTCTAGAAATTTTTTTATTTCTATAACATAGTATTTACCTTTGTTTTATTATGAATAGATATTATTGAGGGCAATTATAAGATACTGATAGTAATTGCGATTTGGCCATGTATGGTGTGAAGTTGGAGAAAACTAGATTTTCTCAATTCTTTTTTCTCATTTGAGGATGTAAAATGTAATTTTTTATTATACATTTTATAGGTAGAACAAAATCAATTATAAAAACAATATGAAAAAAAATAAAAATAAAAACATCATTTATACTATCAATTAAAAAAAAAAAACGAAAATATTCATTCTCAAGTTAGAACAGGGTGGCAGGGAGATGTCAGAGTCAGACGGCATTGGGGAGACGGCCCTTAGAATGAGCGGACTATTAGTAGTCATCACTCATATTTTATAACTAGTTGGAGGTGTGTATTAATGGCCCATCTTGTGCCTCTCCAAAAAGTCAAAAGTCAAAACCCACATCTTGCTTCGAAAACTCGTTAATTCAACTGGGAATAATTGCATGACCAAAAAAAAAAAAAAACTGGGAATAATTGAACATGAACCCTTTTAGTAACGTGGGAAATGAATTTTCTCAATTTTTTTAATAATTGAAAAAATAAAATATAATCTCTCACCATTAATTTTATAAATAAAATTAAAAATAAATATAAAAAAGAACAATAAAAAGTTAGAGATTTAGATATCACACTTTATACTTTTAATTTTTTTAATAATTGAGAATATCCATTCGTAATATTGCGTGTGAATGGTAACATGAAACTCACTCATATTTATTGAGAATCTTTTTTTTAATTTCTTGTCGTTTTGCAACTAACATTAATACATAAATAAATTGATGGTTGAATAAAAGAAATATAGATCCACTGTTTTATTTTTATTTTTTAGATTTTGATTCAATTTTATTATATATTTTTTATTAATACTGACTTAAATTAATATTATAATTGTCAAAATCGAATCGATAATCAAATTAATTAGACTATTAATTTACTAATTTATTGGTTTAACCGATGAGCCATTAGTTAAACAGGTAAAATTGGTTCTATGTAAATAAAAAAATTAAAATTTAAAATACATGTTGTTCTGAGAGTTACCTAAAACTCTAATTTAACCCTGAACGTGAGGTCCAGATTTTTTATAGGACTACGTCTGACTTGATCTCGTTCTGAGGTGTTTCGGTTCGCTATCTGAGTTTTTTGTGAAGAGGTGGAAGGTGATACCTGTAAGAGACTCCGATACTTGAGTTAGCAAGGACTTTAGGTAGGTTTTTAGCATATTAGTTCCCTTTATCTTGTGAGTTTGTTAATATCTCTCTTATAAATGAAGTGAAGAGAATCTTGGGGTAGTTACTTGCTTTAGGCAAGTAAGTTGGGCTTTCTTAGTGGTGCCCGACCTCTTTGAAGAGGTCGGATAGGCGTGATGGCCAATATTTTTTGGGTTGGGTCTTTCACTCTTTAATGGGACTGACTTTAAGTTTTGAATCAGGGTATGAATACATATTTTCACTAATATTTTAAAAATAATCAATTTTCAATAAATTATAATCAACAAGTTATAATTTAGTTATTATTCAATAAGTATATAAAATTTAGTATTTTTTTATTATAAAAATTTTTTAAATTTGTTTTTATATTAAAGTAACTATTTTTTATTTTAATAATTAATTAATTAGTTTATATTTATTATATTATTATATATTATATATATTTATTAAAAAATAATATTAATAAATATCATATAATTATAAAATATTAATTATATTATAATTAATAAAAATATTTGATATTTTGTTTATATATTTTAATAATATTTATATTAATAATTAAGAATAATAAAAAATATTAATTTAAATCTAATTGAGTATAAAATTAAAATAATATTTAAAAAAATTATTATATATTTTTATTATATAATTAATAATTAAATATAAAAGAATAAGTAATAATATCGTTTAGTGGCAAAAAAAGCCTGCAATTGTAAAGAAGATCCAAATTTGAACCACATTTTTCATTAATTGTAAAATTTTTTTTCGAACAGTTTGATTAGATCGATTTTTTATGATTTTTATTGACTTTGATCGGTTCTTATTTTTAAGCGGTCTTAAAATTAGACCAAATCAATTGAGAATTTAATTCACTGATTTTTTAGTCGAATTGGTCGATCCAATCCAATTCTTATGACTATGATTAATATATAACATTTTTCTCTTTTATATAATATTTTTATTATTTAGTTAAGTCAACTACTCTATTTCAAAGAATTTAGCTAATATATGTTATTAAAGCACATAATAAATTTATCACTAGTAAATAATTTTAAATATTTTTATTTAATAAATATAAAATAAATACATGAAAAACTTAAATTTTTTATTTTATAATCTTAAATTTTTAGGACACATCATAAATAAATTCTTTCTCAAATACAAATCTTAATAATAAGTCGTTTTAATGGCAGGTTAAGTAATTACAGTTATTATTAACTGGGAAAATTTGGTTAGCTATTCCTATTATATATTTTAAATTACCATAAAAATAAATGTTAAATATTTTTAAATAATATTGTATTAAATATACAACTTTATCCTGTTTTAATTTCAGTTTTTCATATAACGGCCTCATTGCACTTACTACGGTAGGACATTAGCATTTGTTATATACTTTCTTATGGATATATTTGAGTAGACGGTTAAATTAGTTTTTAGTGATTATTTGTTTTTTAAATTTATTTTTTAAATTGTTTTAATTAAATTTATCTTTTAAAAATATTAAGTTAATCATGTTAATTTTTTTGTCATTTTTATTGTTAATTATATCAGAATTTGTTAATATAATATATTAAGTAACATCATAATATGCCAATGAGTAATAGCTCAAATGGCATAGTCTCTCCATACTCAATTAAGAGGTTGTGGGTTCGAATCTCCTATCTTTGGTAAAAAAAAAAAAAAAAAACATCATAATACATATCTAATAGTCTTAATTGATGATTAAAATAATAAATTTATAAAATTAGATCAAATAAACTCTGAATTGAGATATTCCAATGCTTCAAGTTCTCTTTTTAATTAGATTTTGATTTGATTTAATTCAATAAATTTATTATCTTAATAGTCAATTAAAATTCATAGGTGTGTGTTGTGGTGTTACTTAACATGTCACATTAACAAATTTTGATACCATCAATAAAAAAAATGACAAAAGAACTAATGTAATTAATTTAAAATATTTGAATGATAAATTTAATTAAAAAAATATTTTAAAACTAATTTAAAGAATTATTGATCTTTTAGAAATAAATTTAATTATTTACTGTAATATATTTTATTATTAATTAGAGACCTGACGAAGCCATGTAAAAAAAAAGGCCTATTATAGCCCAGATTTATTAAAGAAATAAAATAAGAGAAAACAAAGCGAGGATATAAAATAATTTTGTATAATAATTTAAGTTATTATGTTATTAAGAGAATAAATAACAAATAAAATTGTGCCAAAATTTAGAAAAGATTTAATTAATGTAAGAAAAAAATAACTATTTATATCTATAAATTTTATGAATGTTGACAAAAGTACTCATTAAAGAAAAAAATTAATGTTATACTCGGAAAAAAATTTTAAATACCCCTGACAATTATCTCGAAAGACAACGAGACTCTCAACAAAAAAAAAAACTCTTTTCGACTCTTAATCTTTACTTTTATGAGACTAATTAGCCTCTCTGTCAATATTTTTTTTCTGTATTAACGAAATAAGCTTACATAATATGTTAAACTGTTGATTTATCTATTAAAAATCAACTAGGATTAACAACTTTTTTTTGTTGAGAGTCTCATTGTCTTTTAAGGATAATTGCCAAGGGCGTTTAGTTTTTATTTTTATTTTTTTATTATTTATTTCAAATACATTAACTAAATTTGTTGTGTAAAACTAAGAAATATTAATGAATTTTAAATTTTTTTTACTTATAAAATTAAATAGAGGATATATTAGTGATTAATGTGTCATATAAGTATATTTTGAAGAGAAATCATTGACAGATGGGCTAACTAGTCTCACGAAGTTAAATATCAAGAGTTGAAAAGGGTATTTTTTTTTTTGGCCTCGTAGTCATTTGAAAAAATTATCAGGGCTGGGTTGGGTATTTACCCATAAAAAATGGGTTTCGTGTGACAAAAATACTTAAATTTTAAATTTTTTTGACTTTTTAATAAAATTTCTAAATTATCCCACTCTTTATCTTCAACATCAACTCTACTTCTATCTCTTCTTTTCGAGATCATAAATTTTTATAATTTTTCATAACCATCACTTTAATCACCTTCTCTCTTCCTTATTACTCTACCACCGCCACTGTTGCCACCACCACCACTATGATGACCCCAACATTAACTACCTCAACCCTTCCACCCCATCAACCCACTTTCTTCCTTCTCCACTTTCACAGCCATAATCACATCATCCTTTAACAACAACAATAACAACAATTCTGAGCAATTAAACCATAAAAGTATTTACATTTTTTTTTAGAAAAACAAAAAAGATCAAGGAAAGGATGATGGAAAAAGATCGAGGAATCTTGGGTACTTTAAACAAGGTGGCACCCCTGACGATGTTGGCATTAACAGAGGAGAAATCGACGCTGATTGTGTCGCAGGAGACAAGAATAGTGACAAAGGATGGGGTGATGGGTGACTACCACTGCCACCTCATCCTCCCTCCTCCTCTAGTGTACTCTCTCTCTCTCTCTCTCTCTCTCTCAACCTCTATACTTGTTTTTATTTTTTCTTCTCTCTCTCTCTCTCTCTCTCTCTCTCAACCTCTATACTTGTTTTTATTTTTTCTTTTAATTTGATCTATTTCTAACTTCAATTTTTTTTGTCTCTTTTATCTCTATTATTGTTGTTAGTGAATGTATGTGAGATGTGACAGTGGTGAGGTGGTGCGGTGGATAGTGAAGTACAATTTTGTGATTAATGTAGAGGTGGTGTGGTGGGGAGTGACGGAAAAATGGTGATGGGGACAGCTTTTTTGGTGTTTTGAGAGATGGTGGTAATAAAAGAATGTGAAAGTTTAAGATTTGGAGAAGAAGAAATGGTGATGGAGTTGAAGTTGAAGATAAAGAGTGGTAATAATTTAAAAATTTTATTCAAAAATTAACAAAAATTTAGAACTTAGATATTTTTTTGGTGCCTATAACAAAAACTAAAACAAGCAGAAACACAACACCAAAAAAATACATAGCAGAATCCTTCAACAAAATCTGATTGAAATTATCACTTAGCTGAATCCACACTAATTGAGAATAAACACTCTTAGTCCCTATCTTAGCCAGACAATCAGTAGCAACATTAGCTTCTTTTCTAACCCAAATGAATGACACCTCCCAGTTTTTACTTAACAATTCCATAATCTTTTCGATAATATCCATATTATCACCTGCAACATAATTGATAATATTGTTCAGCCAAAGATACACTTCCACAGAATCAGTTTCACAAATCAACGAATCACAACCAACTTCTTGCGTAATCATAAGATCATTCTAGAATGCCATCAAATGGCAGATGTCCCAAGTTACCTAGAACCCATGTGCCATAATGATCACGGATAATGCACCCAAAGCCTGCTACAAGAAAGTCTGAAAAAACACTAGCATCACAGTTGACTTTAACAACATTTTGGGGGGGGGGGTTGCCACAAAAATTTTTGGACTACATAATCTCAAAAATTTCTATCCTTCTTCACCCTTTTCAACTCATTCGCCAAGGTTCTCGCAAGGCAAAAATTTTCCTCCAAGGCCATGGTTCATTCGGGTTGAAGAAATCATTACATGTATTTCGCTAAATCTATCAAATCTCAGCAGTCACTACTTCCTCTTTACCATTAATAACGCTAGTAATCCAGGATTGAAAATCAAAAGCATTAGCACGGTCAACAATAGAAGGATCTAAAGAATTTCATACATCATGAACAGTGAAACAATTTCGAAAGTAATGTAACACAGATTCAGAATCATTTTCACATTTATTACAAAGGTCACTCACCGCTAAACCCCTTTTATAACTGAAGACATTAGTGGGAATGACATTATGAAGTGCAAGCCAAAAAAAAAAATCTGACCGTTTCTAAAATGAAAAGCTTCCCGTCATCTCTCCATTCAAATTTCATATGTGCAAGCCAATTGTACCCGCTTTTGGTAGTATATCCCTTTCGAAGCAATCGGTTTTCAAATCCAACCCGGTTTATTCGTGTTCTTTTCAGGAGGAGGAATAACCCCACAAAGGATTCAATATCCTCGGGAATGGGGTGGAAAAGTTTCCAAATTTTCAAATCCCATCATAGTAAACATCATCCAACTTGAGCAATCAATTAGAAACATGAACAAATGGGAGAGAATATACAAAAATACCTAAAGGACTCCAAGGATCATACCACGAGGATTGAAGGGAACTCCCTGTATGCCACCCAAGACCTTTTTTGATGGTCATATAGACTTTGGAGATGCTTTTTCACACAAAAGAACCATATTTAGCCGATCCCCAATCCCGATTTTGCTTCAAATATTTATGAGAAAGAAGTTGCACCCACAACCGATCCTTATCCTTCAACATTTGCCAAACCAATTTACCAATAAGCATCATATTAGCACACTGCGAATCTCTAACTCCAAGCCCTCGTAGATTCTTAGGAGCCATAACTTTCTCTCATTTTACTAATGGAAGACCTCTACCATCCGCATTACCTTTCTACAAGAATTGACGTACCATGGAGTCAATCTTATCATGAGTATAAGAAGGAAAAAGAAAAGTTTGCATTTGATAAACCGGAATTGAAGATAGAACCAATTTTACCAAACACAATCTTCTGGCCTTATTTAGCATGCGCCCTTTCCAACTGGCCAATCTAACACAAATTTTCTCAATCACCTCTTGAATTATCTTTTGTGCAGCTCTATCATGATCAATATTCACCCCCCCTCCTCCCAAATATCTTCCCAAATGTTGAGTGAATTGAATGATAGAAACACCAGATAAGATATCCTTCCTTCTCTGAGAAATATTTTTAGAACATTGAGCTTTCGACTTGCATAAATTCACCTTAAGCCCAGATGCCTTTGTAAAGATGTCCAAAGCTTCCATGACTATTTCAACTTGATTCTTGGTAGCCTTACAAAAGAGAAACAAATCATCAGCAAATATAAGATGAGAGACTCTAGGCTCTTCTCTAGAAACAGCCACCGGAATCCAAGAACCACTAGAGGCAAGGTGAAAAATAAGGCAAGCAAGTCTTTCCGCAAATAACAAAAATGTATGGTGATATTGGATCTCCTTGTCTTAGACCCCTTAGAGGCTTAAAACTTTGAAGCATTTTCCCATTCCATAAAATGGATAAGGAAGAAGAGTACACACAACGCATAATAAGTTTGACAGTTGTAGCTGAGAATCCGAAACTCTTCTACGAATGGTCCAAAAAATGCCAATCAACTCTGTCGTAAGCCTTTTCAAGATCAATCTTAAAAGCAATTGTTACTTTCTTGGACTTTGTCTTCCGCATGAAATGAAGAATTTCTTGAGCAATAATAATGTTCTCACAGATTCCTCTTCCAGGAATAAATCTTCCTTGCAACGGGCCAATCACCTCAACACTAGAATCTTAGTGACAAACTGACAATTTTATAGATAACATTGTAATCGGTCTAAATTTCTTCATATTCGTTGAATTATCCACCTTTGAAATAAGAACAATCAATGCCTCAGAAATTATCATCAATACAACTCCCTATAAAAGCTTGTCTAACAATCTTCCACACATCTGTCCCCACTACATCCCAATATTCTTCGAAAAAGATCACTTGAAAACCATCCCGGCTAGGAGCTTTAAACGAACTTATCTCCACGACTACTTTTCTAACTTCTTCAAACATGACATCCTCTTGTAATCTAAAGCACGCATCTTAACTAAGGTGTGGAAGTGGGATATCCTTCAAACCATTAATCCTCACCTCCTCTTTGGAATAGAACAACCGCTGGAAATACATGTTAGCTTACGCTTTAAGGACACTCTCATCTTCTGACAAAGTGCTGTTTTCAAGCATCAGACTATGAATCTTATTCTTCTTTCTCTTCACAATTGTTTGAAGATGGAAAAAACTAGTATTTCTGTCCCCAAATTTGACCCACTGATCTCTTGATTTCTAGAACCACAATAGCTCTTCTCTCAAAAGAATAATATTAAACTCATTTTGAAGGCCTTTATCTTCCTCCCTTGATAAAACATCATCCGACTGCTCCAAAAGACTTTGCACCCTGTTAATGAGGATCTCTAACTCTCTTTTCTTAACAAAGATATTTTCAAAGATATCAAAATTAAACTTCTGAGCATCTCTCTGAATAGCAAAAAAGGCTTTTAGTGATATCCGAAGTTACAGAATTTCACGCTTTATGAACAACATCACGAAACTGAGGATGAGTAATGCAAGCTGCTTGAAATCTGAAGAGACGACATTTATTCTTCTTATTATGATTGAGCGGCCTACAACAAACCAAAATGGGCGAGTGGTCTGAGTGAAATCTCACCAAAATCTCACAAAAAGCTTCGAAAAAAAGCAAGTGCAAGTCCTTACAAACAAAAGCACTATCCAGCTTTTTTGAGACATTTGTTCCTTCCTGAACTTTTCTAAACTAAGAAAATTTTCTTCCTTTAGTTTCCATGTCCATTAATCCACAAGTGTCCATTGCAGTCCCAAAAGCCTCAACTTTTTTTGTTAAAAATACTCCCCTTGACTTCAGTAGAATAAAATACTTCATTAAAATCCCCAAGAACTATCCAATGGCTGTGCAAATAATCAACAATACCACTAAGATAATCTCAAGTCTCATCACGAAAATATACTTGTGGAGGAGCATACACTGCACTGCACATCCACTGAGAAGAACCATCAATAACTTCAAAGGTGATATAATGGTTGTTAACATCCAGGACTCTACACTGACCCCAATATTTTTTCAGCCAACACCCAAATACCTCCATTTTACCCTCTAGCCTCTGAAATACCAATCTCACAGTAGCCAAAATTACCCCAAAAGGATTTCATCCTCTCAAAGCAAATATGGGTTTCAACAAGAATAAAAATTGTGGGATGAAACTTCCTAACGATTTCCTTGCAGTGAACCTAGGCTAATTTATTAGAAGTCCCTCTAACATTCCAAGATAAAATGCTAAAATCCATAAAAAAATAATAAGCAGATAAAGGGAAGGCACCAACCAATACTTATCTCATAGCGTGCCCTGCTTCTCACCCACGACCTCCTTTCCCCTACTGATTTCCTTGGCCGCGGAATCCTCTGATTTATCAAAATGAACTTGAAGCCTTCCATCTTGCGATGAATTTTGTAACGAGTTTGGCCAAACTCTCTTTCTCGCCGATATGTTTGTTGGTGTGACATTATTCCCATCTTTTTTAATAGAACCCAACGAAGGTGAAATCACAAGCTTCATTGCATATGAAGCTTTTGCATATTTGTTCCAAGCTTGATTAGTTAACTGATCCATATTCACACTTGGCCCACTTTTGTTTTTCGGAAGAAGACCCATAATTTTTTTAATGGGCTTTTTCTGCTGAGACCCAAAAGCCTTCTTCACACTCTCCTTCTCTACTTTCTTTTTTCTTTTTTTGACACTACTTGTGTCCACCCTTCATTAGCATCCCCTTTCCAATTGCATGAGTTTCGGAAAAGTCATGCAACGTTATCGGCTTTGATATCTCCTTAGATATCTCCTTTCTTTGCTCCTTGTCTGCCGCAATATCCGCAGTCTTCAGATTCTCCTCCCTAGCTGCGACATTCTCGCCGAAAACAAACGTAGCAGGTCCACTGTCTTTCTTCGCCATATATCCCTTTTGCTCCCCCTCCTATGCACTCCCAACCTCCACCATCGTAGACACTCCTACTTTGCTTCCGCAATCCACCGCAAAATGTCCATAACATCTATATTTCTCACAAATTAAGGCCAAACGCTCATACTCAACCTTATACACAAGATCGTCCATCTCAATCTAGTCGATGACTGAAAATCCTAGATCAATAAAAACGCAAGCTTTTGTAAATTTACCTCTCTCTGCCTCTTTAGTGGCAACGTCAACTTTGATGGGGTCTCCCATCGCAGTTGCAATTCTACGCATGGCTTTCTTCTGATAATAATGGATATTTAGCCCAATAATGTGAATCCAAACCAAATTGGTTCCAAAAGATTCTTCTGCGGGTCGAAAAGAGATAGTCCATGGCTTGACGGCCAAATAATGACCATCAATCATCCATAACCCCCTAAGCAAAATCTTCTCTCGATCCTCTTTCAAATCACACTTTACAAGAAAGTATTCAAAACCGACATTGAGAACCTCATATCCTCCCTTCAGTCTCCATATGAACTTAAATTTATGGACGATAGCTGTGTAATTCACACGCTTACCCAAGACTTTGATAACAATAGAATCAATGTACGACTCAGACAAGACTTTTTTTTCTTCATCAATGAATATAACCTTTGGTCGGGACGCCCCACTGTCTCTTCTTGTAACCACCGCGAGACGATCTCCATCAAGAGAGTCATCTACAATCATCAATTTTCGTGCCACACCTCTAACCACCTTATCCCAGAAAGAAATTTTCATTCATTTATATCCAAAACTACTACTACAATCCTAATCAACATGTCCATGAGCATCACTCTTAACCTCTTTTCCTCCCTCCGAAGGACCTTTCAATACATTCTGATCTTTCCTTATTCTCTTAACCCTTCAACTCCACTCCCTCCTTGCATCGACGTCCAGACAATCTCGCTCGCACCTTCTCTCATAGTTGTGCTATATATAGAATTTAGATATTATTATCACACGAAATCATTTTTTATAAGTATAACATAAATTTTTTTATTTAATGAGTATTTTTATTAGCGTTTGCAAAATTAAATACAAACAGTTAAGTCTATATTCCTTTCATCTAATCATTAATTTATTTTTACACAATATTAATACAAATCATCACCACATTTTATAAGATGATTGCTATTCTACCACATAGAGTTAGGTGGTAACGGTTTTTTTTTTGTCAAAAAAAAATTAACTACTTAAAATTTTTAATCAATGTTTTTATTTTTATTTGTATTTCTTTTTATAAAAGAGAGATAATATTTGATTATTTTATTTTTTAAATTGACAATAAAATAATTAATCTTGTCACATTATTTTTTAAATAGTAATTAGGTGTAATCCACCTGAATAGTTTAATCATTTTTTTTATACTTGGTTAAACATTCAACCACAATGAGGAGAATTCAAATGCTGGGTGATACAAGTCAAATTACGCCCATAAAACAGCATCACTAACTTTACAAAAGACATGCAAAGCTAATAAATCGCCACAAACAAAGCAAAAGCAAAACACCCCTAACCAAACAAAGTCAAATCCAGATGTCCTGCGGATTCACTATCATGAAAATTAGAATATCAATATTAAACAAACAAAACACCAAGACTCCATATCAAAGACACTAATAAAACTAACACCACCATTTTCGTTTGTTGAACTCTCACTCAATCCTTATAAGATTGTTCTGATTCCTTATTCTGCATCGCTCTCTTCCTCTTCTGTTTTTTTTTTATTAGACTCATATTTTGCCTAATGTAATCCAGGAACAGTCTCATCATCGCTACAAGTCAGATTGAGTTGAAAGAATACTTAGCTGTCAAAAAAATTCAAACCCATAAGCATAATAAATTAATCTCAAAGATTCCTTCTAGAGAAGACAACAAATAAATTATCTTCTAATAAAATTGTTGATCTGTCATCTTATAATTCGGTTTTTATTGTGCATTATGAGTTATATCTCGGCTTTAATTATCATTCATTTTGTAACTGACATTTTCATTACCGACTTAATGACCATTATTCTGACTTAATGATCAGGTCATACCATCAACTCTATTAATCAACTTTATGCCTATAAAAGGCACCAATCTCTATATACACTATACATTCTAGAGATATTCTAGATAGATTCTATATACATTCTATATTCATAGAATTATTATATATTCTAGAGACATTCTAGATATATTCTATATTCATAGAATTATTATAATATACAACATATGATGACTTCTATTTCATGTCTTACATTCTATATTCATAGAATTATTCTTATACCTCTTAAACACTTACTGACTTGAGCGTCGGAGTGTCTTTTGCATGTACCCACCCTTTGTTCTCTCATTGCCGACGTATAACTCATCCCGACGAGAAGCTTGAAGACATACATCGACGGGCGAGCTATAAACAGGCCAAACTCAGCAAGAACAATTGGCGCCGTCTGTGGGGAGCAAGTAAAATAATTCTTACTCCCCTCAAGTTCATAAAACTTGAATTACATTCAAATTTTTGAACCAATTTCAACAATCTTGTTTAAGATTTTATTTAATACATTTTATCAAATTTTAATCTAACGTATCATAATATTTCACATGTCATAATCGATCAATGAATCAATCCAAGAATAAACTCGGCTTTCAACCAATAAAAAAAAAACTCGATTTTCAATCAATCAAAGTACAAACTCACCTATCAATTTTGCTAACTTTTTCAAAGTTCTCTACTTACACAAATAACATTATTTATTTTATTCACACATATTTTTGCATTTATATTTTGTGTAACTAATATTTACTGATTTATTAGTTATATTCAAACCTCAATATATGTTTTATACAATAATGACATATAACAATCATGTCAATTGAATTTTTATTTCATTATGTGCTATATTCTTATTATTTAATGATTTCATTTATACAATTAAATGACAATAATGATGCGTTCAAATCTTAAAATTGGATTCCATAAAAAATTAATTATATATCAATTGTATATAACTGTTACACTATTCACTTTATGCTATTAAATTTTATGTTACTATTTGTTTAATATAAAAAATTAAACAAGCAATTTACTATTATTGCACGAAGAATATCCCTCGTCATATTGTAACTGCTAGAAACATTATACTAAATGTATAATTCAATAACTGTTATCTTATTACTTTATTATCAAATTAAAGCATGTCCTACAAAACAAAATTAAAATATTCACATTTGGCATGTATGACATTCATATATGTCGTCTTCTTCTCTACAATTATCAACTTTCAAGGTATATTTTTCTACTTTAAACTCTTACTTTTACAATATATATTATTCAATATATGTTGCAATTTTAGACATATTTATTTTCTCAATTTATCTTATTCATGTCAGATCTTCATTGTAAATTGTAAATATTCAATAACTAATTGCTTTAAGAGAGAAATTTATCAATAAATTATTGTGGGTCGGAAAAATTCCCAAGACAATTAACCATTATATCCTCGGATTATACAATCGATTCCGTCAATGGATATCTATCTCTGAACTTTTCAGTTCACATACAATCAAATGTTAAAATTGTTCTTAAGCGGAAAAGTATCCCCCACACAACTATCTTGATTGAATGACTCTTATCATTCAATTATTTTTTGAATAAGTGCCGACATAATAACCCGACTAAGCTTGGGGGCTCACCATATCATTATTCACTTATCTTTTAACCGAGTTATAAATCATTTTATTTTCTAAGCTTAACCTGGATCATATGATCGGCAGACAAAGCTTGGGGACTATGATCCGTCACCTTATAACTCGGTCTTTATTGTGCATTATGAGTTATAACTCGGCCTTAATTATCATTCATTTTATAACTGACACCTTCATTACCGACTTAATGACCATTATTCTGACTTAATGATCAGGTCATACCATCAACTCTATTCATCAACTTTATGCCTATAAAAGGCACCAATCTCTATATACACTATACATTCTAGAGATATTCTAGATAGATTCTATATACATTCTATATTCATAGAATTATTATAATATACAACACATGATCACTTCTATTTCATGTCTTACATTCTATATTCATAGAATTATTCTTATACCTCTTAAACACTTACTGACTTGAGCGTCGGAGTGTCTTTTGCAGGTACCCACCCCCTTGTTCTCTCATTGCCGACGTATAACTCATCCCGACGAGAAGCTTGAAGACATTCATCGACGGACGAGCTATACACCGGTCAACCTCAGCAAGAACAATTGTGTTTGACATATGAGATATGGACAGAGATATTGTGTCTAAAAATACTAAATTAGTGTATTTTGTGTTCATTTTGACAGAAAAAATACAAAGATACTAACAAAGAATATAACTTATTTTTTATTTTTTTTATTATTCTTATTAATTTTTTATTATTATATTTTTCTTCTCAAATTTTTTGAATGAAAAAATATAAAAATAAATTAAATTTTCATAATTTATTTTAATTTATTATTAAATAAAATATAAAAAAAATAAAATTGTGTCTTTATTGTTTGTATCTTATTATTAGTATTTTGTCTTATTTTATTCTCAAAAACAAACATAGGATTAAGACTATTATTTTCAATGGATAATGCTAGGTAGACAAAAAAAAACAGCCAGAACTTGCCTTATTTAGCATTAATTAATTGTCGCAACAATTAATAAATGCTAAATAAAGTAAGTTATGGTTGTTTTTGGCTGATTTTCTTTGGTTACCAAACATTTTCCTTTCTTAATTCCTTGCTCCAATTTTCACATCATACAATGCCATTTAAATGGAGCTCAGATTCACGACAAATTAGTCCTTAACTTGTCGAATTGGAAATACTGTTTGGGTAAACCAAAAAAAAAATTACTCACGGCGTCTAACCCCAGCTAACGATTGGTCACTTGACAAGTGGAAGACATCATTCATGGTTACAGTTTTATTGTTGCTATAATTTTTCATAGCCAATTTAAAAAGGACATTGTCATCTTTTCTAATATATATATATATATATATACACATGATTTTCGAGTCCTCCCTATAAAAAGATGACCTAAATTAGATTTTAGTTTAGAATGACTCAGAGTAAAAATAAAATCCTATCTCTTTAATCACATCTATAAAGAATTTGGTTGAGTTTGATTTAAAAAAAAAAAAAAAAAAAACTTAATCACCCAACCTGTGCTATTAGATGTTAGGTTTAGCTCATTTGTATTTTAAAGACATAAATTAAAGTTACTAATTATAAAAGTTTATATAAAAAAGGTATAAAATTTAAAATTTTAATAAGCTTGTTATTCCTTTATTAAAATAAAAATTTACAAATTTTAACTAATAATAACTTTAATTTGTGTCCCTAAAACATGTCAGTTTATAATTTGTTTACTTTCAAAAATTAAAAGAAAAAGTATAGATAAATAATATAAATATTGAACAATGTAAACAACGGTTTAAAAAAAAGGTTAAATTAATTATTAAAATTAGATTCTCAATTTATTAGAATAATTAATTTTTGAATTTAAATTATTAAGCAACGTAACCTCCTCTATTACATCACGTTTCCATTCCATCTCAAATTCTCAACCCTTCCCCTCCTCCAACTCACGTTTTCTCCTTCACTACGCTGCGACGGAAATGTCGCCGTAACTTCAACCACCGCAAGGGGCACCGCCGCTAAACGCTGTCCACCATCGCGGCTTCCTCCTCGCACAGCGCAGCCCACCCCACTTTGCAATTCATATATAGTAGCATCGCCCGACCATTGTAGTCCTTCTTCACTTCGCAATTTGCAGCAGCAAAGACGATCACCGTAGCCCCTCTTCCTCGCGTTGACAGCTGTGCCGCCCGACCACCGCAGCGATCTCTCCCTCGTGATTTGTAGCAGCGTAACCCGACCACCGTACCACATCTCCCCTCGCCAATCGCAGCGCCGCTGATCACCGCAACTCCTTCCCTCTCTCCCGTTTTCACCTTGTTGTAGTCAACCCATAATATGACGAATGGTCATTTTAGTAGGTATGCAGATGGTTGTTTTAATTTTTATGTGAATGGTTATTTGATTGGAATGAGTTTAGTTAGATACAATTAAGATATGCTGGATGTTCAATTCACTAGGTATGCGGATGATTATTTTTATCCTTAAGTGGATAGTTATCCTTAAGTGTCGAGGAAGGTCCTTGTTGACGAACCAGCAGCGAGGAGGATCCCGACGACGATGATGGGGTTGGTTGGCGACCAAGCGACGGTGACGATGACAAAGGATTTGGGGGAGAAGCTGATGCTTTGGTAAATTAGACTATAATGAATAGTTAAAATTTTTGAATTACTGAATGAGATTTTTTAGTTGGGTAATTCAGGCGGAGTATTTTTTTAATTTTATTGGGCCAAATTTTTAGTCAATTGTTCACGTTGTTTAAATTTTTTATTGTCTATCTAGCGGATTTAAAACTAAAAATTAACCCCTACTTTTTGTGAAACATCGTGAAACAAAACTTAAAATGGTTGGACAAGAAGAGTTGACACAATTTAATTTCGAGATGCTCGTCCCTTGTATGGTTCAATTCCACTCATGCATTGTTTTTTTCAAAATGTTTTGTATTGCTATTAGGAGTGAAAATGAGTCGAGGAGAGTCGAATTTTGGTTTAGAAAGACGTAGCCCATATTATAAATAAATGATCTAAGTCTAAGTTTGTTACTCTTTTATAGTTTTTTTTTTTTTTTGATTAATAGTCAAATTAGTCTTTGGAAAATAAAACACTCTCCAAATTTATTCTTGAAAGATTTTATCAATCAAACTGGTCTTTCAAAAATTGCGAATTAAGGACACCACTCACAATTTTCGTCAATGATTGATGATGTAAAATGTTAACTAATAGTGTATATGACACATAACATGTTCAATTAGACGCTGACCAAATATGTTTATGAAAATCTGTCAATTTAGTCGCTAGGTTATATTGGGAATAAGGTTTTTATAATTGGAAAAATGACTAAATTAATAAAATTTCATAAACATAATTAGTTAATGTCCAATTAGACATGTCAAGTATTATATATGTTATCTATTAACGATTTACAACATCAATCTTTGAAGAAAATTGTTAATAGAGTAACTGAAGGACAAATATAATTAAATTTTAATCTTTAATTCACCAATTTGATTGAAAAAATCTTTCAATGACGAATTTAAAGAATATCTTATCTTTAATTTGACATTAACCCTTTTTTTTTCAGGCTCGAGTCCAGCTTGTTTAAAAATTTGATAAGTCTACAAGTCTATTTGAAAAATCCGTTTACTTGAATTATAACTCAAATCGATATACTTAAGAAATCTAAATTAACATTAAATATATTCAAAATTTATAATTCATTATTTTTAAAATATAATTCATTTATAAATTAATTCTTAATAATATATCATAACTATACTTACAATTTATAATCATAAATATTTTTTTTTGAAAAAAACAACTACAATCTTAATTAGTATTGATTATTGATTATTGATTATTTTAGTTTTGTTTTATATAAATAAATAGTTAAAATTTTAAATTAAAAATAATTTATTTTAATAAAAATAATATTTTAACGAATTGACTCAATAAATTTTGTAAATTTTTTTTTAAATTTATGACCTAATATTTTTAATTAATAAATTTTTAAAAAAAATTAAATTTAACCTATTTAACAAAACAAACTGAATCACAAGCTCCCAACGAGAAACCAAGCCTACTTCCACACCTGGTTGTTATACAAAATCTAAAATACTACTTCCAAACGAAAGACCAATGCGGCAATGCCACACCCGCATGCGATCGTGCTTCGTATAAATGAATAATATATTATCCAATTTGCCTCATTTAAACTTTAATTTGTGGACAAGTTGGTCATTACTTATATTTTAGGAGATAACTAGTTGGAGGTGTGTATTAATTAATGACACATCTTGTGCCTCTCCAAAAAGTCAAAACCCCACATCTTGCTTTGGAAACTGGTTAATTGAGCTGTAACCTGAAAGAAAAAGAACTCATATTTATGGTGAATCATCTTTTAGTGTCTTATCGTTTTGCAAGTTGCAACTAACGTAATACACAAACAAATTGATGGTTGGATGTAAGGGGACAGTGGCTAAAATATAGTAGGATTTAAATTCAATCTTAACTCTACTTATAGATTGAATTTGTTATTAAAATTTAATTAAAAAAATATAGGTAACTAATAATATTTTTAAATAATATATGAATAATATAA